>NC_043014.1:17308966-17543643 GCF_006345805.1 Octopus sinensis | reverse complement strand
CGGGGGAGAAAGCGAGGCGGCGCGAAGGCGGCGGCGCCCGCCGGGCTGACGGCGTCGTAGGCTGACGTCTCTGGCATCCTGCCGAACGGTCCCGAGGCATGAACCTGCCGACTGCAAGCCCTCAATATGTCTTGACCCCTCTGGGTTTCGACGGCACCTAGAGCGTGACTGTCCAGCCGGGGCCGATCCGTTTGCTTACGGTCCCGAGCACCTCCCTAAAACTCGCGGGTCGGACCACGTCGCTGTTTTCGCCCGGTGCATATCGCCACTCACTCCGTACTGACGGCATCGATCGCGCCTACGTCCACGCGTAAGTGGGCGGAAGCGCACTTTTCGGCTCGAGCCCCGCTTGAACCTCGCGGTCGCGCGGCGGGACTGGAACCGGACGAGGCGGTAGAAGGCGGGCGCATTGGCCGCCGCTATCGGCCGTTGCATGCACCTGGCCGCAGTTTGTCATCTTTCGGGAATTTACGGGACGGACCGCGTCCCCGCTCGATCGGCCGCACCTCGCGACAATCGGTCGCGGCTACGTCCACTCGTACGGTGGGCGAGACCGCACTCTCGAGTTTCGTTCTTTCGATTTCGGGCACGTGGATAACACACGGACACCCACACTCGTGGTCTTCGTCGTAACTCAGACTTACTCCCCGGCAATCGACCGGCCGCATAACTCTTTCGACTCGTGCACTCGACCGAGAACTCTCTCAAGTGAAATCGCCGCTTCGATGCGCGTGATAACACACGGACACCACACTCGTGGTCCTTCGTCGTAACTCAGACTACTCCCCGGCAATCGACCGCCGCATAACTCTTTCGACTCGTGCACTCGACCGGGAGCTCGCCGAGACTCTCTCAAGTGAAATCGCCGCTTCGATGCGCGTGGATAACACACGGACACACACACTCGTGTCTTCGTCGTAACTCAGACTTACTCCCCGGCAATCGACCGGCCGCATAACTCTTTCGACTCGTGCACTCGACCGAGAACTCTTCAAGTGAAATCGCCGCTTCGATGCGCGTGGATACACACGGACACACACACTCGTGGTCTTCGTCGTAACTCACGCTCTGCTTATCGCTAGACAGTAGTAGATAGGGATAGCGGCAACATCCTCGTCGCCTTCGATCCGTTCACCTGAGAGAGTCCAAGTTACTCCCGCCGTTTACCCGCGCTCGATACCGAGAACTTCTTCAAGGCCCGTACCCTCGGCTCTGCATTCGCTAGACAGTAATAGGGACACTCTACTCGCCTTCGATCCGTTCACGCGGCGCCTACAATCGGACGACGATGCCCAGAAGTCCCGCTTCGACAACAAGGCCATCGCGGTGTTCCACTGAGAGGTCGTACTTCGCTCCGCCGCGAGACCGGGGACCGACCCGGACGCCGACGAGCGACGACTGTCGGCGGTTCAGAAAGTTACGTTCGAAATGGGCGCTGCATGCTGAGCGCGCAAACCCCGTCTACTCGCGCACTAAGCAGGAGGTTCCGTTTTCTTCCCCTTCTCCTAAACGAACCCGCAACGGAGCGCGCGCTGCAGCCTATGCGCCGCTGCCAACCGATGCGCGCTGCCAAGCCGATGCGCGCTGCCAACCGATGCGCGCTGCCAAGCCGAGACGAAGGCGGTTACGGCGACGACGACTATTACCGCGCGCCGAGTCGTTCGACGCAGACAAGACGAGACGAGACAGACGAGACCACAAAACAACGCAACGCAACGCAACGAACACTTCGTAACTCCTCCGACTCCGAGCCGCAACAATTTCGCCATCTTTTCCTCACCTCCTCCCGCTTCTCCCGCCTCGAAGGGGCGGATCGTGTCGTTCGCGAGAAAGACTCAATAGATCGCAGTGTGGTAGCTGCTCTACTAAGCACGTCACTCCGAACGGCAAGTCGGGTCGTATGCAAGCGATCCCTTTCGTCTCGATCTCTTCGAACTAGTCGGGGCGGGACGACGAGCAGACGACCAGGCGCGAACGCCGCGGCCGCCGCCGCGTCCCCGAATGGCAATTCCGCCGGCGACGCTGCCGCTCGCCGCGCGAACGCGACGGGCGGACGGCGAACGCCGAGCTAAGGCATGCGCCTTGAGGTTGAGACGCTTTTGGAAAACAACTCGGGTCCGGCTACGGTTCCGGCTTAGAGGCGTTCAGCCGTTATCGCTCAGGCAGCCTGGCCCCACCGCTCTATCGAGCGAGCGCGCAACCGTTGCTCTGATCCCGCGGTTCCTCTCGTACTGGACGGATAGCCGTAGCCGAGTTGACGTTGCCGACGCCCGCCTAAGGTCGGCCGGAGAAACGCCGGCGGCACGGCCAGGACGGACGGACGCGCGAGCGCCGCCGCCGCCTCGACCGCACGCCGATACCCCGACGCGACTCGGGGCGCCGCGTACGCGCGATGCATCGGTAGGATAAAACTAACCTGTCCTCACGACGGTCTAAACCCAGCTCACGTTCCCTGTTAGTGGGTGAACAATCCAACGCTTTGCGAATTCTGCTTCGCAATGATAGGAATAGCCGACATCGAAGGATCAAAAAGCGACGTCGCTGCGAACGCTTGGCCGCCACAAGCCAGTTATCCCTGTGTAACTTTTCTGACACCTCTCGGCGGACGCATAGCTCGCCGCGTAATTCGGAAAGAATCGATGGCCACGCTTTCGCGGTCCGTATTCGTACTGAAAATCGAGATCGAGCGAGCTTTTGGCCCTTTTGCTCGACGTGTGGGTTTCCGTCCACGCTGAGCTCGCCTTGGGACACCTGCGTTACCGTTTGACAGACGTACCGCCCCAGTCAAACTCCCCGACCGACACTGTTCTCGACTAAGGGTCGCGCATCGGCTGCGCCGGCGCCCGCAAAGGCGCTCGACATGCACCGCGCGCTTCGCACCAGATAATGAACCACCGCTCGGCGACGGCCCGATCCCTTCTCCATCGAGTGAGCGAGGAAACTACGGAAGTGGCGGTTTTTCATCGTCGCAAACGCGCGCGACACCCCGACGTCGAACGCGCTTAGCCGACGGCGCCCACGGCGCACCGACGAAACCGACCGCCGCGCGAGGCGCGCGACGGCGCGGACAACGAACAGCACGCCAGCGCGCCGCCGGTGACGGCGACGCCCGGCGCGGGGCAACGCGAATGCTACCGCCTATGCTACGCCTACCGTGTGCCCTCACAAAACCGGACTAGAGTCAAGCTCAACAGGGTCTTCTTTCCCCGCCGATCCGTCCAAGCCCGTTCCCTTGGCTGTGGTTTCGCTAGACAGTAGATAGGGACAGTGGGAATCTCGTTGATCCGTTCATGCGCGTCACTAATTAGATGACGAGGCATTTGGCTACCAGTACTAGCGGAAATTAATCCCGGAATCATTCCCTATTGTTTCATGTGGGTGGTCCCACACACGCCCGATCATAGTGACGCGCGCGCTGTCCCTCCGATATCATCCCGCACTGCCTTGGCCAGTGATCTAATTCTCTGAGCCAGACTTCAGTCGGCGGCGTCGTTTCCACTGTCTAATGGCCCGTCCCCGCAGGGCGAAAGACATCAGTGGTGTGGTGGCTGGACCCGTGGTTGCCTGCAACTGGCTATTGCCGCAACTGGCGGGGTGGGTCAGTCATGCACACATCATGCTCTCACCCGTTGGGATCGGATCAAGAGGCTTGTTCGTGTACCCCCGATCCAAATAATTTCAACGGGGTCTCCCGATCCGAGTGGATCCACATGGGAGTGTCCTAGCCGGGTAGGAAGGTCATATTTTGTGTGACTGGCTCACGTACTGGATGGCGGGTCCAGTCGTCCCTCGCCATCAGCCCCTCTGTATAACTCTTTAGTGTGGCTAACCGGGTTAGCTCCTCAACATATTGTATGTGCAGAGCATCGCGGTTCTGCTTAGTAGACGCATGAAGCGCTTATCCATAATACGTAGCGCGGCAAGCGCCTCTTCGGCCTCGGCGCACCAAGCGCCGCAGGCTCCTATCGGACAACCAAACACTCGTACCGGTAGACCCAGTTCCTTATGGAGGAATGGTATCAGCGGCCGGTACTTCCTTTCCTTCTCTCGTGCGGCGTCCCTCAGCGCCTTGTCTTGCTCATATCTTACGGTCACGTCCATGACGACTACTTCGCTCGAGTTACGGAATACAAGATCCGGGATCAATCTGCATCCGGATAATCTATAGACCGGTTCCCAACCGGTCATCCATCCATACCGTTCGGCCTCTCTCGCCACCAGCCGGCATATTCGGTTGTGCCTGGCCAGCCTCTGCGTTTTGAGGCGTGAGCACTGACCACTGATGTGGGAGATCGTCTCTGACGCGCTATTGCACTTCCTGCAGATGTTATCGCCTCGGCCTCCCCGAGTGAGGCATTCGCGGGTGGGAAACGTATTGGTCCGCATCTTAAGTATCCCCAAGTAGCATTCCTCAGAAATCCCGCCCGGTCGCGTCATCCAGCTATTACCGATCTGGTCCGATTTGAAGGCAGCAGCACAGACACCCTGGACCGGTTGCGATTGCCACCTCTTGGCGTGGGTGAGGCGGAGGTCCGGGGCATATGGGTTGCCATCGTTTGGGACAGACGGTAGATCGTATAGAGCGGCGAGCTCATCATTCTCAATGGCGAGCCGGGCCGCCTTAGCTATCGTTCGAACAGCATCATAGTCAGAATCTAATAAACGCTGATTCCTGCGAATCACGTTTTTAGGAATAGCGCGCGCTAGTTGACAGAGGCTAAGGCCCCCGTCCTTTCTGGCGCTATACAGGAAGCTTTTTGACGTTGAATCAGGGAGATGGAGCATCCTACGCGCCCCACCTCTTATAGCCATATCGAGTTTATCCAGTGTTACTTTGGGTGGTATTGCTTGCGTTAGTCCATAAAACAAACTCGGCAGATAATACTGCTGTAACATCGTGAACTTTTGTCGGGGCTTTAGCGAAGCCCGACATATATTGTCTAGACATCGGGTAACGGTCTCTACCGATGTCTCTCTGTTCTGTGTCGACCAGGGGAGAGCTTTTACCCCTAGGTACCGTACGCTCTCATCTGGTTCTACTCGTGGTAATGGGCAACCATCGAGCTTTGGTGTCGAAGTCACATTCACCAGGAACGACTTTCCCCAATTCCGGATGGAGAACCACGCACATTTGGAGACATTAATGGAGAGTCCAACCGCGTGGTAGAACTCTGAGCAACAGTCGAGGAGGCTCTGAAGTCCCCGGCTCGAGCCGGAAACTAGCACCATGTCGTCCGCATACGCGAGGCCCGCCATGACCGCACCGCAGATCTGGAGGCCCATATCGGCGGGCAGGGCTCCCAGCAGCGGGTCGGTCGCGATGTTGAATAGGAGCGGTGATAGGGCGTCGCCCTGCCGGACACCACGCCTGATCTCGATCGGCGTGCTGCTCTCTGACCCAATCGTGAACGTAGTGGTCGAGCCCTCGTAGAGCTGTCCCACAAGTCTGATCAGGTGGTTATCGTAGCCGAGCCTTCTCATGCCTGCAAAGATGAGAGAATGCGAGACCGTGTCGAAAGCTTTGGCTAGATCCAGGAAGGCTATTTCTAGCCCCGGGAGTTTTGGGCGGGCATGCGTTGCCCCCCTGGCATGGTCCAGAAGCCGGCGGAGGAGAAAGTTATTCTCGCCGCATCCGTCGGCCCTAATGAAGCCGCGCTGGGAGGGGTTGAGGGGCGTGGCCTGAAGCATCCTGGCAGCGAGCACCTTCGTGTATAGTCGGTAGACCGCGGAACAGATGGTGAGCGGCCGCCAGTTGGCAAGGTCATTCGGGCTTCCTGCCTTCTTTCGAAGGAGGATCGACCTGCCACGCAACAGGATCCTCGGAACGCGTCCCGTAAGCAACAGGCAGTTCAACATGTTGGCAAGGACTGCGGGGTCGACTGCCCTGACTTCGCGAGGTGTCAGGCCGTCGGGGCCGGCGGCTGAGGCCGGGTCCATGCGCCTGCGGGCTATCTTTAGCTCCTCCATGGTGAACGGGCACAATATGGAAGTGTTGTCCACTGAGGAGGAGGACGGATATGCGCTTAGGTCGACCTCTGGCCCCGGGCGGGAGAGCCTGTCCCGGTAGAGCGCCTCAACGTCGCTCATCGGGACGGGGCACTCGCCCCCTAGGTCTTCGCCTAGTATCACTGCCATAAGCTTTTTCCTGTTGAGAGCGAATAGTCGCTGGAATCGCGCATATCGTTGTACTTTTGCGCGTCGAGCTGGTGGTCTTGATCCTTTATCGGTTCGCTGATCTGGTGGTCTTGATCCATTATCGGTTCGCTGTTTTACTGGCCCAGTTCCAGGGGTGGTCCGCCTTATCCTTTCACGAGCGCTTACTCGGCGTGATGCCATGTGTTCCACCCATTCCTCCACACGATTCTCGAATTCCGACCAGTTCAACTCCGAGCAGTCCTCGCTGAGTGCCAAGAGGCAGTCCGCGAAGGTTGCTGCCCATGTCGAGTGACCTGGTGATGCGGCCTCATAGAACGACTCCCGCCAGTCTGAGACTGCGGGCTGTGCCGTACTATTCACGGTCGGTTCGCTTTGCCTCGAGGCGGGGGCTTTTGGGACTTTTTTACGGGCTTTACGCAGATCGCAACGCTTGTCACTGATCTGTTTTGCCGTTTTGTTTGATAGCCAGGGGGCTATCCCCATGTTGATCTTTTTACACCCCGTCTCAAGCAGTTCTTTTTCCTTCGTTAGGAGAATATCGATTTCCTCCTCTGTCCAGCAGCCTCGCGACGTCCGCCCTGAGGTACGTGCGAGACGAGCCCGTTTCTCTCTTTTGCGTGTTATATCCTTCAAGCGGCTCTCTATCCTGCGCCTGTTCGCCTGCACAGGGTGTTTATGCCTAATGTGCTGTGACAGCCCCGAAGCCGTGCGGAATGCTTGGCTGCACCAATCACATTTATGGGCGAGCTGCTCAGGCTCAAGTGCCGTTGGAACCGCGTTCCCCTTGCACTTTGCTACGTGACACCTCACCGAGTGGAGGTGTCCGCTTTCATGACCGCAGCGGCTGCATCTGTAGACAGGCTTACGGGTATGCCTGTTCTGCACGTGGAGCCCCCATTCGAGAGGGCTTGAGAAGTGTCTGGGACAAAGTGGACACGCAATGGATACCGACGCACATGGAATCTCCAGGGCGAACGCATCGGCCGACGGTATGCAGGCCTCGCCGCTATCAACTGCCACCCCCACGGGCGCTCCGTCCTCAGAAGAGCGAGGAGGGACGGACAGGGGAAGGCCGGTGAGAGCGTCGTGGTCCGCCGCTAGTTCCGGCGGGAGTTGGTCACCCCGAAGAACCATCGTGTGGAACGCGCATTCCAGGACAAAGCGACCCGGTCTATCCCTAGAGACCGTAAGCGATTTAAAGCCAGTTGTGTTGTACTTGATCCGTGGGTCTACCTTATTACGCTGAGGACGGCTAGACCTAATGCTTACCTCAGGGAGAAGTAGCCTTTCGCCACGGCATAGGTGGGTCCCATGCCGTAACTGATATTGAGGCCCTTCCCGGGACCTCGATACCGCCAGTTTAACGGGGCCTGACTCCCGTATGGTATTTGAGTTTTTGTTCTGCATATTGTTTTCGACCGTATCTCCGTGGCTCGAGCCAGATTTACAGGCAGACTGCCGGAGCACCCCAACCCCCAGCGCGTAGGGGTCCCCCAAGGAGTGATCATTAGTTATAAGCACGCACGGGTTTGCCATACATAGGAGTGGGGACCGGAGTCCCGCCCTTAATAACCGCCCCAGAATCAACGAAGTCTCCCACCTAGTTCGGTTCGGTCAGGGAGATTGGGCTGCTTTCGTTAGTCCAATGCGATGTGACCAGTTCGGCATGGTTGAACCTGCTGGGGTTTCACTACCCCGCACGACATAGCTCCCACCACGGACGTAAGCTCTCTTGCCACGACAAGGCAGCAACCCTTAAGAGAGTCATAGTTACTCCCGCCGTTTACCCGCGCTTGGTTGAATTTCTTCACTTTGACATTCAGAGCACTGGGCAGAAATCACATCGCGTCTGTGCGGCTCGGCCGGCTACGCGATGCTCTGTTTTAATTAGACAGTCGGATTCCCCCGGTCCGTACCAGTTCCGAGTCGACCGTTCGCCGCCGGCCGAACGCCTGCCGCGCGTCGCGGTGCGCGACGACGACCGCGACCCCTTGCGGAGCCGGGCCGCGCGCGCACCGACGCGACGGCGAGCCCGAAGCCGTGTCGCTCCACGGCGTCCCGGGTGTGGAGCCGTTTTGTTCGCGCCCACTACGCCCCGGGCGCCCCGTATGAAACCGAGCCACCGCAACGAACGACGGCCCGCGCACGCGCCGGGAGGCGCGGTACGCCGACGCGCGAGAAGGCCGCGCGCGCGGATCCGACAACCGCGACGACGCCCCGGCCGCGCGCGCGCGCTTTCCGGACCGGGAGGTCCGTAGGCGGCGGCGGCACGCGACGGAACGAAGCGCAGCGGAAGGAAAGAACGCGCGCGTAGAAGCCGACCCGCGTTGACCGAAGGCGCGACCGCGCACCGGCGCGCGGCGGGTTGCCCGCCGACGCCGCGACGACCGCCGGAAAAATGGGGCGCACCGGGATGCCGAGTCCGACGCCAACGCTACAGCCCCGTACCGGTCCGCCGCTTCGCGTGAAGACGTGTTCCGGCGCCCGGCGGCGCGACGCCGAGCGAACGGCGACGCGGCCGCGCGGGAGCGAGGCGACACACACGGCCCGACCGACCCGGTCCTCGGAGCCAATCCTTCTTCCGAAGGTACGGATCCATTTTGCCGACTTCCCTTACCTACATTGGCGCTATCGACGAGAGGCTGTACACCTTGGAGACCTGCTGCGGATGGTGGGTACGGACCGACTCGAGAGCTGCGATTCGTTACGGACCCGGATTTTCCAGGGCCGCCGAGAGCGCACCGGACGCCGCCCGAGACGCGGCGCTCTACAGGTACCATATCCGTATCTCCGGACGAGCCGATTCCACGGACGCGGTCCTTTACGAAGAAGAGAGAACTCTTCCCGGGGCTCCCGGCAACGTCTCCGGGCTCGCTTGCGTTGCCGCTGCTTCGCCCGGCCGCCGGCTTCGACGACGGACGCGCTGCTAGGAAGAGCACGCCGCGTTCCCGCCGACGGACGGGCACTCTCCGAGTTCGGGTTCGGGAATATTAACCCGATTCCCTTTCGATGCGAGGCCGGCCGCGTACTGATATCGAAGAACCGCGCGCAAGAGAGCAGTTCTTTTCTTTCTAAACGACGGATCCGGCGCCTTTCGTGGAAGCTTTCGCCCGCTTCTTAGGACCGACTGACCCGTGCTCGACCGCCGTTGGCACGGAACCCTTCTCCACTTCGGTCTTCGAAGGTCTCGTTCGAATATTTGCTACTACCACCGAGATCTGCACCCGCGGTCGGCTTCACCCGGGCTCGCGCCCGCGGCTTCCATGCACGCCGCGGCGCCCTCCTACTCGACCGGGCATCGGAAAGTCGCCTCGCCGGCGATCGCGCAACCTGTCGCCCGGCCGGTCCGGCATCGGTCGCTCGCTCCAGCGCCATCCATTTTCGGGGCCGGTCGATTCGGCAGGTAAGTTGTTACACACTCCTGAGCGGATTCCGACTTCCGTGGCCACCGTCCTGCTGTCTATATCGACCGACACCCTTTCGGGGATCTAATGGGCGAAGCGTAGGGCACCTTAGCCGGACGTTCGGTTCATCCCACATCACCAGTTCTGCTTACCAAAAGTGGCCCACTTGGCACCGTGCATTCGTCGTCGCATAACGGCGGCCGCCTCCGATCGGGAGAGGAGCGGCCCGTTTCGCCCGTTCCGAGTTCGAGAGTAGATCGAGGCCGTCAACGTCCCCGGGGCCTCCAGTCGTTCGCTTTACCGGACGGAATTGCGTGTCGTTCTCCCGCTGGCGCCAGCTATCCTGAGGGAAACTTCGGAGGGAACCAGCTACTAGACGGCTCGATTGGTCTTTCGCCCCTACACCCGGTTCCGACGATCGATTTGCACGTCAGAGGCGCTTCGGACTTCCACCAGAGTTTCCTCTGGCTTCGTCCCGACCGGGCGTGGATCGCCATCTTTCGGGTCCCCGGCCGCCTGCTACACCTGAGTCGGAGCGGGAACGCCGGAGGACGCGCGAGCGTCGCGGCGAACGCGCGGACCCGACCCGGGAACGATGCTTCGAAGCGCCGTCCCGCCAGAAGCGAGACGGCGACGTCGTGTCACGTTCTCGCTTTCGCTGTGCCGTCGGAGTTCGCGAAGTGAAAGGCTCCAACGACTCGCAGTCGACTGGGACTCCTCGGTCCGTGTTTCAAGACGGGTCGGGTAGGTTGCCGATGCTCGTCGCTGACCGGCGGCAGCGGGCGGCTTTTCGGGCGGAAGGTGTCCCGCGACCGCGACGCGCGTCGCCCCCCTTGCGAGGGGTTTCCGCGCGGTCGCGGCGCGCGGGCGGCCGCGTCGCTCGCGACCTCCGCGAAGAGGCCGCGCGCGACTCGCTGCGTCGTTCGTGCTAAGGGCGAGGTGCGTTTGCCCGTCTCCGTCGGTTAGCCGTGCCTGCGCTTTACGTGGAGCGACGGGCCCGGTCGAGAAGAGCGCGTGGATCCCACCGACCGCCGCTTGCGCGGCGGCGACGGGGCTCTCGTCTGCGACCTGCGGACGCCGCGCGCCTACCGGCCCGACGGGAAACGGGTCGCGACGACGGATCGGAGGGGAAGTGCGTCCGATGCCGGCGCCCCGGGAATCGAACGCCGACGAGGCGGCAGACGACCGCCCGCGGAACGAGCGGCCGCCACCGGCGCGTTCGTCGGCGACGACGGCGCCTCGGCGTGAAGCAGCGGACTGAGTCCCCTCGCGATCGCGGTGAGCGGTCCTACCCGTTTACCCCTGGGCGGTTTCACGGTCTCTTGAACTCTCTCTCCAAAGTTCTTTTCAACTTTCCCTCGCGGTACTTGTCGGCTATCGGACTCGTCCCCGTATTTAGCCTTGGATGGAGCTTACCACCCGCTTTGGGCTGCGTTCCCAAGCAACCCGACTCTCGGGCCGATGAACACCGCCGATCGCCGCCGGCTCCGAATGGGCCTGGCACCCGCTCTGGGCAGCCCCGATCGAGGGGACTCCGAACCTAGCCGGGCGAAACGATCGACCGTGTACGACCCTTGCGCCACAGCTCTCGACGACCGGCGCGGCCGACGAGATTCGGCGTTGGGCTTCTCCCGGTTCACTCGCCGTTACTTAGGGAATCCCGGTTGGTTTCTTTTCCTCCGCTTAGCGATATGCTTAAGTTCGGCGGGTAATCGCGTCCGAGTCGAGGGCAGCGTGAATAAAAAAAAAGGAGACGCTGCAAATGAGACGGCTGCTGCTGCTTGCTAACTACCGGCGCGCACACCACCGCTGTCGATCGGCACGAACGCTCGCACGAAAGAGATATTCCCACAGAGCGAACGCCGAAAGACGAGACGGCGGCGGCTGCGGCGGCAGCGACGGAGGGCGGCGGTCGCTCGGAGAGGAACGCAGAGGAAGAAGGCGCGGACGCGACGAGGGGACTCGCCGCGTCGTTCCTCCTCCTACTACTACTGCGATCCCTTACTCCACTGCTTCCGCACTTCGGCGGGCTCCCTCCCTCCTCCGCAACAGCGCTTCGCAACGATGACGGTCTGGCATTACGGGAGACGGACGATCGAGCGGCGGCGGCTCGCGCGCGAGATAACTTGCGGGCCTCGCGGCGAGCGCCGCCCTTTCCTGCGACTCCCGACTCCCCGCCGCAGCCAACGGCCGCGGCGGACTGCGTTTTCGTGTCTTGACCGCCTCTCGACCGGACGGGGCCCCGGGACGATAGGATCCCGGGGCCGCAATGTGCGTTCGAGGTGTCGATGTTCACTGAGTCCTGCAATTCGCATCAGTTCACGCGGATAGCCGCGCTCTTCATCGACGGACGAGCCGAGTGATCCCCCGTCCAGGGTTTCGGTAATATTTGCTACTACTACGCGCTAGACGTACGGAAAGGAAAAAAAAAAAAAAAAAAAAAGCGGCAGCGGCCCCCGACAGGAGGCCGGCGCCGCGCGACGGAAAAAAATAAAATGAGATTCGAAGGCGTCGACAGCGGAACGAAGCGCGCCACTGCCGACGCCGACGGCGAGGCAGGAAGGAAGAGAGAAATGGTCATGGAGCTCGCAAAGCGTGCAAGCCCCGTCGTCCGAGCGCCATGAGGGCGGGCCGACGCCGGCAGGGTGGTTGCGCGGTCGGCAGCAGAGTGTCGTCGCGGCGGGCTGCCGCGACGGCTACTGCTGCGCTGTTAGAGGGCCGAATCAAGAGCATTCGGTGGTACTCGGGCGAGGGGGCCCGGCCGCGACTTACTGCTCGGCAAGTCTCGCGAAGAGACTGCGCGCTAGGAGGCGAGGAAAAAAGGACGGCCGCGCGTTACGGTGGTCATCGGAAGGCGCCGGGCGGCGCCCACGGCCTAGGCCGAATCGCGCGGTCGGCGAGGCAGGAAGGAAGAGAGAAATGGTCATGGAGCTCGCAAAGCGTGCAAGCCCCGTCGTCCGAGCGCCATGAGGGCGGGCCGACGCCGGCAGGGTGGTTGCGCGGTCGGCAGCAGAGAGTCGTCGCGGCGTGTGACGACGGCGGGCTGCCGCGACGGCTACTGCTGCGCTGTTAGAGGGCCGAATCAAGAGCATTCGGTGGTACTCGGGCGAGGGGGCCCGGCCGCGACTTACTGCTCGGCAAGTCTCGCGAAGAGACTGCGCGCTAGGAGGCGAGGAAAAAAGGACGGCCGCGCGTTACGGTGGTCATCGGAAGGCGCCGGGCGGCGCCCACGGCCTAGGCCGAATCGCGCGGTCGGCGAGGCAGGAAGGAAGAGAGAAATGGTCATGGAGCTCGCAAAGCGTGCAAGCCCCGTCGTCCGAGCGCCATGAGGGCGGGCCGACGCCGGCAGGGTGGTTGCGCGGTCGGCAGCAGAGAGTCGTCGCGGCGTGTGACGACGGCGGGCTGCCGCGACGGCTACTGCTGCGCTGTTAGAGGGCCGAATCAAGAGCATTCGGTGGTACTCGGGCGAGGGGGCCCGGCCGCGACTTACTTATCGCGAATGTTTATTTCCTTCTTCTCCAATTCGAGAACACGGCGCTAATGATCCTTCCGCAGGTTCACCTACGGAAACCTTGTTACGACTTTTACTTCCTCTAAGCGATCGGGTTCGGTCGTCTTCTCCGGGCCATCAGAGAACGCGCCGACGACGGCGCAAAACGCCGCCGCGCGTAAGCGGACTCGTCGGCCAGATCCGAGGACCTCACCGGACCGTTCGATCGGTAGTAGCGACGGGCGGTGTGTACAAAGGGCAGGGACGTGATCGACGCGGGCTGATGACCCGCGCCTACCGGGAATTCCTCGTTCACGGGGTTGGTTCCAGGCCCCGATCCCTATCACGGGAGGTGGTTCAGAGGTTTCCCGACCCTCTCGGGCCGGGGGAGACGCGCCCGCTGATACCTCCAGTGTAGCGCGCGTGCGGCCCCGGACATCTAAGGGCATCACAGACCTGTTATCGCTCCGCCTCGTGCGGCTTTCTGCCGCCCGTCCCTCTAAGAAGCGCTGCGTTCGCCAACCGACTGGCCCGGACGCGACGGCGTGCCGCCGCCGGGCTCGCGCGGGCCGAGCCGACCGGGTCACCGCCGCCGCTCCGCAACCGACGCCGCAACCACGCCGCGACCGAACCCCCGCGAACGGGGGACGGCAGCCGGACGCGGCCGCAGCGCCGGACGCGAAGGAGAGCGGCGGCAACGGCAAGCCCGGGCCGCGCGCGGAGCTACCGACGACGGCTTCGGCGCCGCCGCGCTACCGGAAAAGCACTAATCGACGCGCTAGTTAGCAGGCCGGAGTCTCGTTCGTTATCGGAATCAACCAGACGGATCGCTCCACCAACTAAGAACGGCCATGCACCACCACCCACCGAATCGAGAAAGAGCTATCGATCTGTCAATCCTACCGGTGTCCGGACCGGGTGAGTTTTCCCGTGTTGAGTCAAATTAAGCCGCAGGCTCCACTCCTGGTGGTGCCCTTCCGTCAATTCCTTTAAGTTTCTGTTTTGCAACCATACTCCCCCCGGAACCGACTATGGTTTCCCGCGCAGGCTCCCCGCCGGGTCATCGAAGCGAACGCCGGCGGAGCGCCAGTCGGCATCGTTTACGGTCGGAACTACGACGGTATCTGATCGTCTTCGAACCTCCGACTTTCGCTCTTGATCGAGGAAAACGTGCTTGCCACACGCCGTCGCTGCAGTGCGTCTTGCGACGATCCAAGAATTTCACCTCTAACGTCGCAATACGAGTGGCCCCGATCGCTCCCTTCGATCATTGCCTCGTCGTGAACGGAGACCGACGGATGACGCGCGGACGAGGCCATTTTCCATCATTCCATGCTTTTCGTATGCAAGCCGGCGGGGCTCGCTCTGAGCACTCTAATTTTTTCACAGTGAACGTACCGGCCGCCTCGGACACTCGGCGAAGAGCACCCTCGGAGGAACCGTGCGGGCCGAAACGACCGGGAGGTGGACGCGCTACTACCGCTAGAACGCGAACGGCGACGACGCCCAATAGCGCACCCGCCTCGTGGCTCCCGCGCGCGCAGCACGCCTGACCGACCCGCGCCGTTGAAGGCGCAGGCGTGAAACCGGACGCGACGCGACGACGCGACGCGGGCGAAGACGAGCGCTGGACGGGGTGCCGAGTCGCGGCGGCGACGCGAGCAGAGCTCCGCGGCCCGACCGCGCACGCACCGGCGAATAGGGCCGGGAGTGCGAACGGACGACCGAAGCGGACGCGCCAGAAGCGCGCCTGCGACGGCGCCGTCGCCCCGAACGTGCTGGGGCACGTTTTCGAGACCCGAATTCCGACTACGAGCTTTTCAAACGCAACAATTTTAATATACGCTACCGGAGCTGGAATTACCGCGGCTGCTGGCACCAGACTTGCCCTCCGGTCGATCCTCGTTAACGGATTTGAAGTGTACTCATTCCGATCGCGGGGCCTCGACAGAGTCCCGCGTCGTTATTTTTCGTCACTACCTCCCCGTGCCGGGAGTGGGTAATTTGCGCGCCTGCTGCCTTCCTTGGATGTGGTAGCCGTTTCGCATGCTCCCTCTCCGGAATCGAACCCTGATTCCCCGTTACCCGTTGCCACCACGGTCGGCACTGACCGGGCCGTCGACAGTTGATAGGGCGGACTCGCGGGGGACCCGTCGCGCGAAGGCTAGTGCGATACTAGCCCGTGCGATCGTACTGACAGTTATCCAGAGTCACCAAAATCGAAGGGCGTGAAGCCGCCGCACGACTAAGACCCGCGCGCGGAAGGCGCGGCGGCTGCTGCGACGGCCCGTACGCGTCGGTCTCAGTCTAATATTTGCGCCGCGACCAATGCGGAAGGCCGACCGTATCGTCGCGACCGGGAGGGACGGGCGCGGATGCGCCGCCCCAGATCCGGCCGAGCGGACGCCGGCGGCGAACGACGGCGACGCCGCGCGCGAAACGCGACGGCTGCCGAACGCCGTTTTCGAGCCCGACGCCCGGGTGCGACCTGCGATCGCGGCTTCGGTTGCATGTATTAGCTCTAGAATTGCCACAGTTATCCACTCTCCTCGCGGTGGAAGAATACGGTCCCGAGGATTAGGTCCGGTTCCTGAGCCATTCGCGGTTTCACCATTCGTTTACGGCATGAACTTACACTTGCATGGCTTAAGCTTTGAGACAAGCATATGACTACTGGCAGGATCAACCAGGTATCACCGACGTTACGTTTCGAGAGAACGAAGCGCGCGGCGGCGGCGGCGGCGGCGGAAGCTCGGGAAGCAGCCGCCCGCCGACGATCGGAAAACGAGAACGAAAGGAATCGGAGGGGCCGATAAAAACCGAGAGGCGCGAGGGCGCTCGCGAGTTCGGCCGCCGTTCGTATACGCGCGCGCCAGCTGCTCCTCCTCGTCCCGGAGGCGGAAGCGACACGGAAGCGAACGCCCTTCCAACATCGGTGGCGGCTACGTCCACGCGTCCGTGGGCCGTACCGCGAGCGTGGGTTCGTTCTTTCGGTTTCGGGTACGGTAGCGCGGCGGAGGAACGGGCGACAGGCGCGGGCCTGCCGCCAACGGCCCCGCGGCTCGCGGACGAGGCGGCGCGAAGGCGGCGGCCGCCCGCCGGGCTGGCGGCGTCGCAGGCTGACGTCTCTGGCGTCCTGCCGAACGGTCCCCGAGGCATGAAACCTGCCGACTGCAAGCCCTCAATATAGTCTTGACCCCCTCGGGGTGCGACGGTCACCTAGAGGCGTGACTATCCAGCCGGGGCCGATCCGTTTGCTTACGGTCCGAGCACCTCCATAACTCACGGGTCGGACCGCGTCGCTGTTTTTACCCGGTGCATGTCGCCACGCACTCCCGGCGACTGACGGCATCGATCGCGCCTACGTCCACGTGTACGTGGGCGAGAGCGCAAGCTTCGCCCGAGCCTCCACTTCGGCCTCGCGGTAGCGCGTCGGAGGCGCGGGCGCAGGCCCGCCGCTGCCGGCACCGGCCGCAGTTTGTCATCTTTCGGGAATTTACGAGACGGACCACGTCCCCGTATCGAACGCCTGTGCCTCGCAGCATCGTTCGCGGCTAGGTCCGCGCGTACGTGGCCGAAACCGCCCGCTTAGTTTCGTGCTTTCGATTTCACGCACGGTTCGGCGGCGGAGACGCGGGCGAAGTGCGCAGGCCTTGCGCAGGCCTGCCGCTACATAGCGCTAGCCGCAGTTTGTCATCTTTCGGGACTTTACGGGACGGACCGCATCGTCGCCGTATCGAGCGCGTGCATCTCGCGAACGCCTTCCGGCATCGGTGGCGGCTACGTGCACGCGTCCGTGGGCCGGACCGCGAGCTTGGGTTCGTTCTTTCGGTTTCGGGAGAACTCTCTCAAGTGAAATCGCCGCTTCGATGCGCGTGGATAACACACGGACACACACACTCGTGGTCTTCGTCGTAACTCAGACTTACTCCCCGGCAATCGACCGGCCGCATAACTCTTTCGACTCGTGCACTCGACCGAGAACTCTCTCAAGTGAAATCGCCGCTTCGATGCGCGTGGATAACACACGGACACACACACTCGTGGTCTTCGTCGTAACTCAGACTTACTCCCCGGCAATCGACCGGCCGCATAACTCTTTCGACTCGTGCACTCGACCGAGAACTCTCTCAAGTGAAATCGCCGCTTCGATGCGCGTGGATAACACACGGACACACACACTCGTGGTCTTCGTCGTAACTCAGACTTACTCCCCGGCAATCGACCGGCCGCATAACTCTTTCGACTCGTGCACTCGACCGAGAAATCTCTCAAGTGAAATCGCCGCTTCGATGCGCGTGGATAACACACGGACACACACACTCGTGGTCTTCGTCGTAATCAGACTTACTCCCCGGCAATCGACCGGCCGCATAACTCTTTCGACTCGTGCACTCGACCGAGAACTCTCTCAAGTGAAATCGCCGCTTCGATGCGCGTGGATAACACACGGACACACACACTCGTGGTCTTCGTCGTAACTCAGACTTACTCCCCGGCAATCGACCGGCCGCATAAATCTTTCGACTCGTGCACTCGACCGAGAACTCTCTCAAGTGAAATCGCCGCTTCGATGCGCGTGGATAACACACGGACACACACACTCGTGGTCTTCGTCGTAACTCAGACTTACTCCCCGGCAATCGACCGGCCGCATAACTCTTTCGACTCGTGCACTCGACCGAGAACTCTCTCAAGTGAAATCGCCGCTTCGATGCGCGTGGATAACACACGGACACACACACTCGTGGTCTTCGTCGAAAGCGCGGGCGAAGGCGCGGGCGCGGGATCGCCGCAGTTTGTCATCTTTCGGGAATCTACGAGACGGACCACGTAGCCGTATCGAACGCCCGTACCTCGCAACATCGATCGCGGCTAGGTCCACGCGTACGTGGCCGACACCGCCCGCTTAGTTTCGTGCTTTCAATTTCACGCACGGTTTGGCGGCGGACACGCGGGCGACCGGCGCAGGCCTTGCGCAGGCCCGCCGCCACCTCGCGCTAGCCGCAGTTTGTCATCTTTCGGGATTTTACGGGACGGACCGCGTCGCCGTATCGTGCGCGTGCATCTCGTGAACGCCTTCCGGCATCGCTGGCGGCTACGTCCACGCGTACGTGGGCCAAAGCGTGGGCTTGGGTTCGTTCTTTTGATTTCGGGCACGGTAGGGCGGCGGAGCAACGGGCGACCGCGCGCAGGCCTACCGCCGCTACCTCGTGCTAGCCGGAGTTTGCCATCTTTCGGGATTTTACTGGACGGACCGCGTCTCCGTATCGACCGCGTGCATCTCGTGAACGCCTTCCGGCATCGGTGGCGGCTACGTCCACGCGTCCGTGGGCCGTACGGCGAGCTTGGGTTCGTTCTTTCGATTTCGGGCACGGTAGCGTGGCGGAGGAACGGGCGTCGGGCGCAGGCCAGCCGCAAACGGCCCCGCGGGGCGTGGACGAACGGTAGAAAGCGAGGCGGCGCGAAGGCGGCGACCGCCCGCCGGCCCGACGGCGTCGTAGGCTGACGTCTCTGGCATCCTGCCGAACGGTCCCGGAGACATCTACCTGCCGACTGCAAGCCCTCAATATAGACTTGACCCCCTTGGGGTGCGACGGTCACCTAGAGGCGTGACTATCCAGCCGGGGCCGATCCGTTTGCTTACGGTCCGAGCACCTCCTTAACTCACGGGTCGGACCACGTAGCTGTTTTTGCCCGGTGCATATCGCCACGCACTCCCGGCGATTGACGGCATCGATCGCGCCTACGTCCACGTGTACGTGGGCGAGAGCGCGAGTTTCGCTCAAGGCACAATCGAGCCTCGCGGTAGCGCGTCGGAGGCGCGGGCGAAGGCGGACGTAGGCCCGCCGCTATCGGCCGATACCTGCACCGGCCGCAGTTTGTCATCTTTTTGGTATTTACGGGACGGACCACGTAGCCGTGTCGAACGCCTGTACCTCGCAACATCGGTCGCGGCTACGTCCACGCGTACGTGGACGATAGCGCCCGCTTACTTTCTTGATTTCGATTTCACGAACGGTATGGCGGCGGAGACTCGGGCGACCGGCGCAGGCCTGGCGCTACCTCGTGCTAGCCGCCTACGTCCACGTGTACGTGTGTGAGAGCGCAGGTTTCGCTCAAGACCCATTTGAGCCTTTCGGTAGCGCGGCGGAGGCGCGAGCGAAGGCGGGTGGAGGCGCGTGCGAAGGCGGACGCAGGCCCGCCGCTATCGACCGATACCTGCACTGGCCGCAGTTTGTCATCTTTCGGGAATTTACGGGACGGACCACGTAGCCGTATCGAACGCCTGTACCTCGAAACATCGGTCGCGGCTACGTCCACGGGTACGTGGGCGATACAGCGCTCTTAGTTTAGTGCTTTCGATTTCACGCACGGTAGGGCGGCGGAGACTCGGGCGAACGGCGCAGGAATGGCGCAGGCCTGGCGCAGGCCAGCCGCTACCTCGTGCTAGACGCAGTTTGTCATCTTTCGGGACTTTACGGGACGGACCACGTCGCCGTATCGAGCGCGGGTATCTCGTGAACGCCTTCCGGCATCGGTGGCGGCTACGTCCACGCGTACGTGGGCCAAACCGCGGGCTTAGGTTCGTTCTTTCGATTTCATGCACGGTAGGGCGGCGGAGCAACGGGCGACCGGCGCAGGCCTTCCGACGCTACCTCGTGCTAGCCGCAGTTTGTCATCTATCGGGATTTTACGGGACAGACCACGTCGCAGTATCGCCCGCGTTAATCTCGTGAACGCCTTCCGGCATCGGTGGCGGCTACGTCCACGCGTACGTTGGCCATGACGCGAGCTTAGGTTCGTTCTTTGGATTTCGGGCACGGTAGGGCGGCGGAGCGACGGGAGACCGGCGGAGCGACGGGAGACCGGCGCAGGCCTTCCGCCACTACCTCGTGCCAGCCGCAGTTTGTCATCTTTCGGGATTTTACGGGACGGACCACGTACTCCTATCGAGCGCCGGTATCTCGTGAACGACTTCCGGCACCGGTGGCGGCTACGTCCACGCATACGTATACCATAATGCGAGCTTACGTTCGCTCTTTTGGATTTCGGGCACGGAAGCGCGGCGGTGGAACGGGCGACAGGCGCAGGCCTGCCGCTAACGGCCCCGCTGCGCGTGGACTAAAGGAGAAAGCGAGGCGGCGCGAAGGCGGTGGCAAACCGCCGGGCTGACGTCGTCTTAGGCTTACGTCTCGGGCATCCTTCCGAACGGTCCCGGAGACATCTACCTGCCGACTGCAAGCCCTCAATATAGTCTTGACCCCCTTGGGGTGCGACGGTCACCTAGAGGCGTGACTATCCAGCCGGGGCCGATCCGTTTGCTTACGGTCCGAGCACCTCCTTAACTCACGGGTCGGACCACGTAGCTGTTTTTGCCCGGTGCATATCGCCACGCACTCCCGGCGACTGACGGCATCGATCGCGCCTACGTCCACGTGTACGTGGGCGAGAGCGCGAGTTTCGCTCAAGGCACAATCGAGCCTCGCGGTAGCGCGGCGGAGGCGCGGGCGAAGGCGGACGTAGGCCCGCCGCTATCGGCCGATACCTGCACCGGCCGCAGTTTGTCATCTTTTTGGTATTTACGGGACGGACCACGTAGCCGTGTCGAACGCCTGTACCTCGCAACATCGGTCGCGGCTACGTCCACGCGTACGTGGACGATAGCGCCCGCTTACTTTCTTGATTTCGATTTCACGAACGGTATGGCGGCGGAGACTCGGGCGACCGGCGCAGGCCTGGCGCTACCTCGTGCTAGCCGCCTACGTCCACGTGTACGTGTGTGAGAGCGCAGGTTTCGCTCAAGACCCATTTGAGCCTTTCGGTAGCGCGGCGGAGGTGCGAGCGAAGGCGGGTGGAGGCGCGTGCGAAGGCGGACGCAGGCCCGCCGCTATCGACCGATACCTGCACTGGCCGCAGTTTGTCATCTTTCGGGAATTTACGGGACGGACCACGTAGCCGTATCGAACGCCTGTACCTCGAAACATCGGTCGCGGCTACGTCCACGGGTACGTGGGCGATACAGCGCTCTTAGTTTAGTGCTTTCGATTTCACGCACGGTAGGGCGGCGGAGACTCGGGCGAACGGCGCAGGAATGGCGCAGGCCTGGCGCAGGCCAGCCGCTACCTCGTGCTAGACGCAGTTTGTCATCTTTCGGGACTTTACGGGACGGACCACGTCGCCGTATCGAGCGCGGGTATCTCGTGAACGCCTTCCGGCATCGGTGGCGGCTACGTCCACGCGTACGTGGGCCAAACCGCGGGCTTAGGTTCGTTCTTTCGATTTCATGCACGGTAGGGCGGCGGAGCAACGGGCGACCGGCGCAGGCCTTCCGACGCTACCTCGTGCTAGCCGCAGTTTGTCATCTATCGGGATTTTACGGGACAGACCACGTCGCAGTATCGCCCGCGTTAATCTCGTGAACGCCTTCCGGCATCGGTGGCGGCTACGTCCACGCGTACGTTGGCCATGACGCGAGCTTAGGTTCGTTCTTTGGATTTCGGGCACGGTAGGGCGGCGGAGCGACGGGAGACCGGCGGACCGACGGGAGACCGGCGCAGGCCTTCCGCCACTACCTCGTGCCAGCCGCAGTTTGTCATCTTTCGGGATTTTACGGGACGGACCACGTACTCCTATCGAGCGCCGGTATCTCGTGAACGACTTCCGGCACCGGTGGCGGCTACGTCCACGCATACGTATACCATAATGCGAGCTTACGTTCGCTCTTTTAGATTTCGGGCACGGAAGCGCGGCGTGGAACGGGCGACAGGCGCAGGCCTGCCGCTAACGGCCCCGCTGCGCGTGGACTAAAGGAGAAAGCGAGGCGGCGCGAAGGCGGTGGCAAACCGCCGGGCTGACGTCGTCTTAGGCTTACGTCTCGGGCATCCTTCCGAACGGTCCCGGAGACATCTACCTGCCGACTGCAAGCCCTCAATATAGTCTTGACCCCCTTGGGGTGCGACGGTCACCTAGAGGCGTGACTATCCAGCCGGGGCCGATCCGTTTGCTTACGGTCCGAGCACCTCCTTAACTCACGGGTCGGACCACGTAGCTGTTTTTGCCCGGTGCATATCGCCACGCACTCCCGGCGACTGACGGCATCGATCGCGCCTACGTCCACGTGTACGTGGGCGAGAGCGCGAGTTTCGCTCAAGGCACAATCGAGCCTCGCGGTAGCGCGGCGGAGGCGCGGGCGAAGGCGGACGTAGGCCCGCCGCTATCGGCCGATACCTGCACCGGCCGCAGTTTGTCATCTTTTTGGTATTTACGGGACGGACCACGTAGCCGTGTCGAACGCCTGTACCTCGCAACATCGGTCGCGGCTACGTCCACGCGTACGTGGACGATAGCGCCCGCTTACTTTCTTGATTTCGATTTCACGAACGGTATGGCGGCGGAGACTCGGGCGACCGGCGCAGGCCTGGCGCTACCTCGTGCTAGCCGCCTACGTCCACGTGTACGTGTGTGAGAGCGCAGGTTTCGCTCAAGACCCATTTGAGCCTTTCGGTAGCGCGGCGGAGGCGCGAGCGAAGGCGGGTGGAGGCGCGTGCGAAGGCGGACGCAGGCCCGCCGCTATCGACCGATACCTGCACTGGCCGCAGTTTGTCATCTTTCGGGAATTTACGGGACGGACCACGTAGCCGTATCGAACGCCTGTACCTCGAAACATCGGTCGCGGCTACGTCCACGGGTACGTGGGCGATACAGCGCTCTTAGTTTAGTGCTTTCGATTTCACGCACGGTAGGGCGGCGGAGACTCGGGCGAACGGCGCAGGAATGGCGCAGGCCTGGCGCAGGCCAGCCGCTACCTCGTGCTAGACGCAGTTTGTCATCTTTCGGGACTTTACGGGACGGACCACGTCGCCGTATCGAGCGCGGGTATCTCGTGAACGCCTTCCGGCATCGGTGGCGGCTACGTCCACGCGTACGTGGGCCAAACCGCGGGCTTAGGTTCGTTCTTTCGATTTCATGCACGGTAGGGCGGCGGAGCAACGGGCGACCGGCGCAGGCCTTCCGACGCTACCTCGTGCTAGCCGCAGTTTGTCATCTATCGGGATTTTACGGGACGGACCACGTCGCAGTATCGCCCGCGTTAATCTCGTGAACGCCTTTCGGCATCGGTGGCGGCTACGTCCACGCGTACATTGGCCATGACGCGAGCTTAGGTTCGTTCTTTGGATTTCGGGCACGGTAGGGCGGCGGAGCGACGGGAGACCGGCGCAGGCCTTCCGCCACTACCTCGTGCCAGCCGCAGTTTGTCATCTTTCGGGATTTTACGGGACGGACCACGTACTCCTATCGAGCGCCGGTATCTCGTGAACGCCTTTCGGCACCGGTGGCGGCTACGTCCACGCATACGTATACCATAATGCGAGCTTAGGTTCGCTCTTTTGGATTTCGGGCACGGAAGCGCGGCGGTGGAACGGGCGACAGGCGCAGGCCTGCCGCTAACGGCCCCGCTGCGCGTGGACTAAAGGAGAAAGCGAGGCGGCGCGAAGGCGGCGGCAAACCGCCGGGCTGACGTCGTCTTAGGCTTACGTCTCGGGCATCCTTCCGAACGGTCCCGGAGACATCCACCTGCCGACTGCAAGCCCTCAACATAGTCTTGACCCCCTTGGGGTGCGACGGTCACCTAGAGCGTGACTATCCAGCCGGGGCCGACCCGTAAGCATACGGGTCTCATTCCTTCGACCTACGGGTCGGACCGCGTCGCTCGCGTCGATAACACACGGACACATACACTCGTGGTCTTCGTCGTAACTCAGACTTACTCCCCGGCAATCGACCGGCCGCATAACACTTTCGACTCGTGCACTCGACCGAGAACTCTCTCAAGTGAAATCGCCGCTTCGATGCGCGTGAATAACACACGGACACACACACTCGTGGTCTTCGTCGTAACTCAGACTTACTCCCCGGCAATCGACCGGCCGCATAACTCTTTCGACTCGTGCACTCGCCCGAAAACTCTCTCAAGTGAAATCGCCGCTTCGATGCGCGTGGATAACACACGGACACACACACTCGTGGTCTTCATCGTAACTCAGACTTACTCCCCGGCAATCAACCGGCCGCATAACTCTTTCGACTCGTGCACTCGACCGAGAACTCTCTCAAGTGAAATCGCAGCTTCGATGCGCGTGGATAACACACGGACACACACACTCGTGGTCTTCGTCGTAACTCAGACTTACTCCCCGGCAATCGACCGGCCGCATAACTCTTTCGACTCGTGCACTCGACCGAGAACTCTCTCAAGTGAAATCGCCGCTTCGATGCGCGTGGATAACACACGGACACACACACTCGTGGTCTTCGTCGTAACTCAGACTTACTCCCCGGCAATCGACCGGCCGCATAACTCTTTCGACTCGTGCACTCGACCGAGAACTCTCTCATGTGAAATCGCCGCTTCGATGCGCGTGGATAACACACGGACACACACACTCGTGGTCTTCGTCGAAAGCGCGGGCGAAGGCGCGGGCGCGGGCCCGCCGCAGTTTGTCATCTTTCGGGAATCTACGAGACGGACCACGTAGCCGTATCGAACGCCCGTACCTCGCAACATCGATCGCGGCTAGGTCCACGCGTACGTGGCCGACACCGCCCGCTTAGTTTCGTGCTTTCAATTTCACGCACGGTTTGGCGGCGGACACGCGGGCGACCGGCGCAGGCCTTGCGCAGGCCCGCCGCTACCTCGCGCTAGCCGCAGTTTGTCATCTTTCGGGATTTTACGGGACGGACCGTGTCGCCGTCTCGTGCGCGTGCATCTCGTGAACGCCTTCCGGCATCGCTGGCGGCTACGTCCACGCGTACGTGGGCCAAAGCGTGGGCTTGGGTTCGTTCTTTTGATTTCGGGCACGGTAGGGCGGCGGAGCAACGGGCGACCGCGCGCAGGCCTACCGCCGCTACCTCGTGCTAGCCGGAGTTTGCCATCTTTCGGGATTTTACTGGACGGACCGCGTCTCCGTATCGACCGCGTGCATCTCGTGAACGCCTTCCGGCATCGGTGGCGGCTATGTCCACGCGTCCGTGGGCCGTACGGCGAGCTTGGGTTCGTTCTTTCGATTTCGGGCACGGTAGCGTGGCGGAGGAACGGGCGACGGGCGCAGGCCAGCCGCAAACGGCCCCGCGGGCGTGGACGAACGGTAGAAAGCGAGGCGGCGCGAAGGCGGCGACCGCCCGCCGGCCCGACGGCGTCGTAGGCTGACGTCTCTGGCATCCTGCCGAACGGTCCCGGAGACATCTACCTGCCGACTGCAAGCCCTCAATATAGACTTGACCCCCTTGGGGTGCGACGGTCACCTAGAGGCGTGACTATCCAGCCGGGGCCGATCCGTTTGCTTACGGTCCGAGCACCTCCTTAACTCACGGGTCGGACCACGTAGCTGTTTTTGCCCGGTGCATATCGCCACGCACTCCCGGCGACT
This sequence comes from Octopus sinensis, assembly GCF_006345805.1. Taxonomy (NCBI): domain Eukaryota; kingdom Metazoa; phylum Mollusca; class Cephalopoda; order Octopoda; family Octopodidae; genus Octopus; species Octopus sinensis. The sequence goes on along the minus strand of NC_043014.1, from coordinate 17,518,162 downwards.
GACGGCATCGATCGCGCCTACGTCCACGTGTACGTGGGCGAGAGCGCGAGTTTCGCTCAAGGTACAATCGAGCCTCGCGGTAGCGCGGCGGAGGCGCGGGCGAAGGCGGACGTAGGCCCGCCGCTATCGGCCGATACCTGCACCGGCCGCAGTTTGTCATCTTTTTGGTATTTACGGGACGGACCACGTAGCCGTGTCGAACGCCTGTACCTCGCAACATCGGTCGCGGCTACGTCCACGCGTACGTGGACGATAGCGCCCGCTTACTTTCTTGATTTCGATTTCACGAACGGTATGGCGGCGGAGACTCGGGCGACCGGCGCAGGCCTGGCGCTACCTCGTGCTAGCCGCCTACGTCCACGTGTACGTGTGTGAGAGCGCAGGTTTCGCTCAAGACCCATTTGAGCCTTTCGGTAGCGCGGCGGAGGCGCGAGCGAAGGCGGGTGGAGGCGCGTGCGAAGGCGGACGCAGGCCCGCCGCTATCGACCGATACCTGCACTGGCCGCAGTTTGTCATCTTTCGGGAATTTACGGGACGGACCACGTAGCCGTATCGAACGCCTGTACCTCGAAACATCGGTCGCGGCTACGTCCACGGGTACGTGGGCGATACAGCGCTCTTAGTTTAGTGCTTTCGATTTCACGCACGGTAGGGCGGCGGAGACTCGGGCGAACGGCGCAGGAATGGCGCAGGCCTGGCGCAGGCCAGCCGCTACCTCGTGCTAGACGCAGTTTGTCATCTTTCGGGACTTTACGGGACGGACCACGTCGCCGTATCGAGCGCGGGTATCTCGTGAACGCCTTCCGGCATCGGTGGCGGCTACGTCCACGCGTACGTGGGCCAAACCGCGGGCTTAGGTTCGTTCTTTCGATTTCATGCACGGTAGGGCGGCGGAGCAACGGGCGACCGGCGCAGGCCTTCCGACGCTACCTCGTGCTAGCCGCAGTTTGTCATCTATCGGGATTTTACGGGACAGACCACGTCGCAGTATCGCCCGCGTTAATCTCGTGAACGCCTTCCGGCATCGGTGGCGGCTACGTCCACGCGTACGTTGGCCATGACGCGAGCTTAGGTTCGTTCTTTGGATTTCGGGCACGGTAGGGCGGCGGAGCGACGGGAGACCGACGGAGCGAAGGGAGACCGGCGCAGGCCTTCCGCCACTACCTCGTGCCAGCCGCAGTTTGTCATCTTTCGGGATTTTACGGGACGGACCACGTACTCCTATCGAGCGCCGGTATCTCGTGAACGACTTCCGGCACCGGTGGCGGCTACGTCCACGCATACGTATACCATAATGCGAGCTTACGTTCGCTCTTTTGGATTTCGGGCACGGAAGCGCGGCGGTGGAACGGGCGACAGGCGCAGGCCTGCCGCTAACGGCCCCGCTGCGCGTGGACTAAAGGAGAAAGCGAGGCGGCGCGAAGGCGGTGGCAAACCGCCGGGCTGACGTCGTCTTAGGCTTACGTCTCGGGCATCCTTCCGAACGGTCCCGGAGACATCTACCTGCCGACTGCAAGCCCTCAATATAGTCTTGACCCCCTTGGGGTGCGACGGTCACCTAGAGGCGTGACTATCCAGCCGGGGCCGATCCGTTTGCTTACGGTCCGAGCACCTCCTTAACTCACGGGTCGGACCACGTAGCTGTTTTTGCCCGGTGCATATCGCCACGCACTCCCGGCGACTGACGGCATCGATCGCGCCTACGTCCACGTGTACGTGGGCGAGAGCGCGAGTTTCGCTCAAGGCACAATCGAGCCTCGCGGTAGCGCGGCGGAGGCGCGGGCGAAGGCGGACGTAGGCCCGCCGCTATCGGCCGATACCTGCACCGGCCGCAGTTTGTCATCTTTTTGGTATTTACGGGACGGACCACGTAGCCGTGTCGAACGCCTGTACCTCGCAACATCGGTCGCGGCTACGTCCACGCGTACGTGGATGATAGCGCCCGCTTACTTTCTTGATTTCGATTTCACGAACGGTATGGCGGCGGAGACTCGGGCGACCGGCGCAGGCCTGGCGCTACCTCGTGCTAGCCGCCTACGTCCACGTGTACGTGTGTGAGAGCGCAGGTTTCGCTCAAGACCCATTTGAGCCTTTCGGTAGCGCGGCGGAGGCGCGAGCGAAGGCGGGTGGAGGCGCGTGCGAAGGCGGTCGCAGGCCCGCCGCTATCGACCGATACCTGCACTGGCCGCAGTTTGTCATCTTTCGGGAATTTACGGGACGGACCACGTAGCCGTATCGAACGCCTGTACCTCGAAACATCGGTCGCGGCTACGTCCACGGGTACGTGGGCGATACAGCGCTCTTAGTTTAGTGCTTTCGATTTCACGCACGGTAGGGCGGCGGAGACTCGGGCGAACGGCGCAGGAATGGCGCAGGCCTGGCGCAGGCCAGCCGCTACCTCGTGCTAGACGCAGTTTGTCATCTTTCGGGACTTTACGGGACGGACCACGTCGCCGTATCGAGCGCGGGTATCTCGTGAACGCCTTCCGGCATCGGTGGCGGCTACGTCCACGCGTACGTGGGCCAAACCGCGGGCTTAGGTTCGTTCTTTCGATTTCATGCACGGTAGGGCGGCGGAGCAACGGGCGACCGGCGCAGGCCTTCCGACGCTACCTCGTGCTAGCCGCAGTTTGTCATCTATCGGGATTTTACGGGACGGACCACGTCGCAGTATCGCCCGCGTTAATCTCGTGAACGCCTTCCGGCATCGGTGGCGGCTACGTCCACGCGTACATTGGCCATGACGCGAGCTTAGGTTCGTTCTTTGGATTTCGGGCACGGTAGGGCGGCGGAGCGACGGGAGACCGGTGGAGCGACGGGAGACCGGCGCAGGCCTTCCGCCACTACCTCGTGCCAGCCGCAGTTTGTCATCTTTCGGGATTTTACGGGACGGACCACGTACTCCTATCGAGCGCCGGTATCTCGTGAACGCCTTTCGGCACCGGTGGCGGCTACGTCCACGCATACGTATACCATAATGCGAGCTTAGGTTCGCTCTTTTGGATTTCGGGCACGGAAGCGCGGCGGTGGAACGGGCGACAGGCGCAGGCCTGCCGCTAACGGCCCCGCTGCGCGTGGACTAAAGGAGAAAGCGAGGCGGCGCGAAGGCGGCGGCAAACCGCCGGGCTGACGTCGTCTTAGGCTTACGTCTCGGGCATCCTTCCGAACGGTCCCGGAGACATCCACCTGCCGACTGCAAGCCCTCAACATAGTCTTGACCCCCTTGGGGTGCGACGGTCACCTAGAGCGTGACTATCCAGCCGGGGCCGACCCGTAAGCATACGGGTCTCATTCCTTCGACCTACGGGTCGGACCGCGTCGCTCGCGTCGATAACACACGGACACATACACTCGTGGTCTTCGTCGTAACTCAGACTTACTCCCCGGCAATCGACCGGCCGCATAACACTTTCGACTCGTGCACTCGACCGAGAACTCTCTCAAGTGAAATCGCCGCTTCGATGCGCGTGAATAACACACGGACACACACACTCGTGGTCTTCGTCGTAACTCAGACTTACTCCCCGGCAATCGACCGGCCGCATAACTCTTTCGACTCGTGCACTCGCCCGAAAACTCTCTCAAGTGAAATCGCCGCTTCGATGCGCGTGGATAACACACGGACACACACACTCGTGGTCTTCATCGTAACTCAGACTTACTCCCCGGCAATCAACCGGCCGCATAACTCTTTCGACTCGTGCACTCGACCGAGAACTCTCTCAAGTGAAATCGCAGCTTCGATGCGCGTGGATAACACACGGACACACACACTCGTGGTCTTCGTCGTAACTCAGACATATTCCCCGGCAATCAACCGGCCGCATAACTCTTTCGACTCATCTTTCGCTTTGGCAGTAACAGCAGCGTACTGTGTATTGCAGAGTCCCCGTTGTTCAGCAGATTCGGAATCTTTCCCATTGGCAGTAACAGCAGCCTACTGTGTATTGCAGACTCCCCGTTGTTCAGCAGACTCGGAATCATTCAATTTGGCAGTAACAGCAGCGTACTGTGTATTGTAGAGTCCCCATTGTTCAGCAGACTCGGAATCTTTCCCATTGGCAGTAACAGCAGCGTACTGTGTATTGCAGAGTCCCCGTTGTTCAGCAGACTCGGAATCTTTCCCATTGGCAGTAACAGCTTCGTACTGTGTATTGCAGAGTCCCCGTTGTTCAGCAGACACGGAATCTTTCCCATTGGCAGTAACAGCAGCGTACTATGTGTTGCAGAGTCCCCGTTGTTCAACAGACTCGGAATCTTTCCCATTGGCAGTAACAGCAACGTACTGTGTATTGCAGAGTCCCCGTTGTTCAGCAGACTCAGAATATTTCAAGTTGGCAGTAACAGCAGCGTACTATGTATTGCAGAGTCCCCGTTGTTCAGCAGACTCGGAATCTTTCAATTTGGCAGTAACAGCAACGTACTGTGTATTCCAGAGTCCCCGTTGTTCATCAGACTCGGAATCTTTTGCTTTGGCAGTAACAGCAGCGTACTGTGTATTGCAGAATCCCCGTTGTTCAGCAGACTCGGAATCTTTTACTTTTGCAGTAACAGCAGCGTACTGTGTATTGCAGAATCCCCGTTGTTCAGCAGACTCGGAATCTTTCGCTTTGGCAGTAACAGCAGCGTTCTGTGTATTGCAGAGTCCCCGTTGTTCAGCAGACTCGGAATCTTTCCCATTGGCAGTAACAGCAGCGTACTGTGTATTGCAGAGTCCCCGTTGTTCAGCAGACTCGGAATCTTTCAATTTGGCAGTAACAGCAGCGTTCTGTGTATTGCAGAGTCCCCGTTGTTCAGCAGACTCAGAATCATTCAAGTTGGCAGTAACAGTAGCGTACTGTGTATTGCAGAGTCCCCGTTGTTCAGCAGACTCGGAATCTTTCAATTTGGCAGTAACAGCAGCGTACTGTGTATTGCAGAGTCCCCGTTGTTCAGCAGACTCGGAATCTTTCCCATTGGCAGTAACAGCAGCGTACTGTGTATTGTAGAGTCCCCATTGTTCAGCAGACTCGGAATCTTTTACTTTTGCAGTAACAGCAGCGTACTGTGAATTGCAGAGTCCCCGTTGTTCAGCAGACTCGGAATCTTTCCCATTGGCAGTAACAGCAGCGTACTGTGTATTGCAGAGTCCCCGCTGTTCAGCAGAAACGGAATCTTTCCTATTGGCAGTAACAGCAGCGTACTGTGTATTGCAGAGTCCCCGTTGTTCAGCAGACTCGGAATCTTTCGCTTTGGTAGTAACAGCAGCGTACTGTGTATTGCAGAGTCCCCGTTGTTCAGCAGACTCGGAATCTTTTACTTTGGCAGTAACAGCAGTTTACTGTGTATTGCAGTGTCCCCGTTGTTCAGCAGACTCGGAATCTTTTACTTTGGCAGTAACAGCAGCGTACTGTGTATTGCAGAGTCCCCGTTGTTCAGCAGACTCGGAATCTTTCGCTTTGGCAGTAACAGCAGCGTACTGTGTATTGCAGAGTCCCCGTTGTTCAGCAGACTCGGAATCTTTCCCATTGGCAGTAACAGCAGCGTTCTGTGTATTGCAGAGTCCCCGTTGTTCAGCAGACTCGGAATCTTTCAATTTGGCAGTAACAGCAGCGTACTGTGTATTGCAGAGTCCCCGTTGTTCAGCAGACTCGGAGTCTTTCACTTTGGCAGTAACAGCAGCGTACTGTGTATTGCAGAGTCCCCATTGTTCAGCAGACTCAGAATCTTTTACTTTGGCAGTAACAGCAGCGTACTGTGTTTTGCAGAGTCCCCGTTGTTCTGCAGACTCGGAATCTTTCCCATTGGCAGTAACAGCAGCGTACTGTGTATTGCAGAGTACCCGTTGTTCAGCAGACTCGGAATCTTTCCCATTGGCAGTAACAGCAGCGTACTGTGTATTGCAGAGTCCCCGTTGTTCAGCAGACTCGGAATCTTTCCCATTGGCAGTAACAGCAGCGTACTGTGTATTGTAGAGTCCCCATTGTTCAGCAGACTCGGAATCTTTTACTTTTGCAGTAACAGCAGCGTACTGTGTATTGCAGAGTCCCCGTTGTTCAGCAGACTCGGAATCTTTCGCTTTGGCAGTAACAGCAGCGTACTGTGTATTGTAGAGTCCCCATTGTTCAGCAGACTCGGAATCTTTTACTTTTGCAGTAACAGCAGCGTACTGTGTATTGCAGAGTCCCCGTTGTTCAGCAGACTCGGAATCTTTCGCTTTGGCAGTAACAGCAGCGTACTGTGTATTGCAGAGTCCCCGTTGTTCAGCAGACTCGGAAAGTTTCGCATTGGCAGTAACAGCAGCGTACTGTGTATTGCAGAGTCCCCGTTGTTCAGCAGACTCGGAATCTTTCCCATTGGCAGTAACAGCAGCGTACTGTGTATTGCAGAGTCCCCGTTGTTCAGCAGACTTGGAATCTTTCCCATTGGCAGTAACAGCAGCGTACTCTGTATTGCAGAGTCCCTGTTGTTCAGCAGACTCGGAATCTTTCAATTTGGCAGTAACAGCAGCGAACTGTGTATTGCAGAGTCCCCGTTGTTCAGCAGACTCGGAATCTTTCACTTTGGCAGTATCAGCAGCGTTCAGTGTATTGCAGAGTCCCCGTTGTTCAGCAGACTCGGAATCTTTCACTTTGGCAGTAACAGCAGCGTACTGTGTATTGCAGTGTCCCCGTTGTTCAGCACACTCGGAATCTTTCCCATTGGCAGTAACAGCAGCGTACTGTGTATTGCAGAGTCCCCGTTGTTCAGCAGACTCGGAATCTTTCGCTTTGGCAGTAACAGCAGCGTACTGTGTATTGCAGAGTCCCCGTTGTTCAGCAGACTCGGAATCTTTCCCATTGGCAGTAACAGCAGCGTACTGTATATTGCAGAGTCCCCGTTGTTCAGCAGACTCGGAATCTTTCGCTTTGGCAGTAACAGCAGCGTACTGTGTATTGCAGAGTCCCCGTTGTTCAGCAGACTCGGAATCTTTTACTTTGGCAGTAACAGCAGCGTACTGTATATTGCAGAGTGCCCGTTGTTCAGCAGACTCGGAATCTTTCAAGTTGGCGGTAACAGCAGCGTACTGTGTATTGCAGAGTCCCCGTTGTTCAGCAGACTCGGAATCTTTCACTTTGGCAGTAACAGCAGCGTACTCTGTATTGCAGAATCCCCGTTGTTCAGCAGACTCGGAATATTTCACTTTGGCAGTAACAGCAGCGTACTGTGTATTGCAGAATCCCCGTTGTTCAGCAGCCTCGGAATCTTTTACTTTGGCAGTAACAGCAGCGTAATCTGTGTTGCAGAGTCCCCGTTGTTCAGCAGACTCGGAATCTTTCTAGTTGGCAGTAACAGCAGCGTACTCTGTATTACAGAGTCCCCGTTGTTCAGCAGAATCGGAATCTTTCCCATTGGCTGTAACAGCAGCGTACTGTGTATTGCAGAGTCCCCGTTGTTCAGCAGACTCGGAATCTTTCCCATTGGCAGTAACAGCAGCGTACTGTGTATTGCAGAGTTGCCGTTGTTCAGCAGACTCGGAATCTTTAGCTTTGGCAGTAACAGCAGCGTACTCTGCATTGCAGAGTCCCCGTTTTTCAACAGACACGGAATCTTTCGCTTTGGCAGTAACAGCAGCGTACTGTGTATTACAGAGTCCCCGTTGTTCAGCAGACTCGGAATCTTTCGCATTGGCAGTAACAGCAGCGTACTGTGTATTACAGAGTCCCCGTTGTTCAGCAGACTCGGAATCTTTCAAGTCTGCGGTAACAGCTGCGTACTGTGTATTGCAGAGTCCCCGTTGTTCAGCAGACTCGGAATCTTTGCCATTGGCAGTAACAGCAGCGTACTGTGTATTGCAGAGTCCCCGATGTTCAGCAGACTCGGAATCTTTCTCATTGGCAGTAACAGCAGCGTACTGTGTATTGCAGAGTCCCCGATGTTCAGCAGACTCGGAATCTTTCTCATTGGCAGTTACAGCAGCGTACTGTGTATTGCAGAGTCCCCGTTGTTCAGCAGACTCGGAATCTTTCCCATTGGCAGTAACAGCAGCGTACTGTGTATTGTAGAGTCCCCATTGTTCAGCAGACTCGGAATCTTTTACTTTTGCAGTAACAGCAGCGTACTGTGAATTGCAGAGTCCCCGTTGTTCAGCAGAATTGGAATCATTCCCATTGGCAGTAACAGCAGCGTCCTTTGTATTGCAGAGTCCCCGTTATTCAGCAGACTCGGAATCTTTCCCATTGGCAGTAACAGCAGCGTACTGTGTATTGCAGAGTCCCCGTTGTTCAGCAGACTCGGAATCTTTCACTTTGGCAGTAACAGCAGCGTACTGTGTATTGCAGAGTCCCCGTTGTTCAGCAGACTCAGAAAATTTCCCATTGGCAGTAACAGCAGCGTACTGTGTATTGCAGAGTCCCCATTGTTCAGCAGACTCAGAATCTTTTACTTTGGCAGTAACAGCAGCGTACTGTGTTTTGCAGAGTCCCCGTTGTTCAGCAGACTCGGAATCTTTCAATTTGGCAGTAACAGCAGCGTTCTGTGTATTGCAGAGTCCCCGTTGTTCAGCAGACTCAGAATCATTCAAGTTGGCAGTAACAGTAGCGTACTGTGTATTGCAGAGTCCCCGTTGTTCAGCAGACTCGGAATCTTTCAATTTGGCAGTAACAGCAGCGTACTGTGTATTGCAGAGTCCCCGTTGTTCAGCAGACTCGGAGTCTTTCACTTTGGCAGTAACAGCAGCGTACTGTGTATTGCAGAGTCCCCATTGTTCAGCAGACTCAGAATCTTTTACTTTGGCAGTAACAGCAGCGTACTGTGTTTTGCAGAGTCCCCGTTGTTCAGCAGACTCGGAATCTTTCCCATTGGCAGTAACAGCAGCGTACTGTGTATTGCAGAGTCCCCGTTGTTCAGCAGACTCGGAATCTTTCCCATTGGCAGTAACAGCAGCGTACTGTGTATTGCAGAGTCCCCGTTGTTCAGCAGACTCGGAATCTTTCCCATTGGCAGTAACAGCAGCGTACTGTGTATTGTAGAGTCCCCATTGTTCAGCAGACTCGGAATCTTTTACTTTTGCAGTAACAGCAGCGTAATGTCTATTGCAGAGTCCCCGTTGTTCAGCAGACTCGGAATCTTTCGCTTTGGCAGTAACAGCAGCGTACTGTGTATTGCAGAGTCCCCGTTGTTCAGCAGAATCGGAAAGTTTCGCATTGGCAGTAACAGCAGCGTACTGTGTATTGCAGAATCCCCGTTGTTCAGCAGACTCGGAATCTTTCCCATTGGCAGTAACAGCAGCGTACTGTGTATTGCAGAGTCCCCGTTGTTCAGCAGACTCGGAATCTTTCCCATTGGCAGTAACAGCAGCGTACTGTGTATTGCAGAGTCCCCGATGTTCAGCAGACTCGGAATCTTTCAATTTGGCAGTAACAGCAGCGTACTGTGTATTGCAGAGTCCCCGTTGTTCAGCAGACTCGGAATCTTTCACTTTGGCAGTAACAGCAGCGTTCAGTGTATTGCAGAGTCCCCGTTGTTCAGCAGACTCGGAATCTTTCACTTTGGCAGTAACAGCAGCGTACTGTGTATTGCAGAGTCCCCGTTGTTCAGCAGACTCGGAATCTTTCCCATTGGCAGTAACAGCAGCGTACTGTATATTGCAGAGTCCCCGTTGTTCAGCAGACTCGGAATCTTTTGCTTTGGCAGTAACAGCAACGTACTGTGTATTGCAGAGTCCCCGTCGTTCAGCAGACTCGGAATCTTTCGATTCGGCAGTATCAGCAGCGTACTGTGTATTGCAGTGTCCCCGTTGTTCAGCAGACTCGGAATCTTTCCCATTGGCAGTAACAGCAGCGTACTGTGTATTGCAGAGTCCCCGTTGTTCAGCAGACTCGGAATCTTTCACTTTGGCAGTAACAGCAGCGTTCAGTGTATTGCAGAGTCCCCGTTGTTCAGCAGACTCGGAATCTTTCACTTTGGCAGTAACAGCAGCGTACTGTGTATTGCAGTGTCCCCGTTGTTCAGCAGACTCGGAATCTTTCCCATTGGCAGTAACAGCAGCGTACTGTATATTGCAGAGTCCCCGTTGTTCAGCAGACTCGGAATCTTTTGCTTTGGCAGTAACAGCAACGTACTGTGTATTGCAGAGTCCCCGTTGTTCAGCAGACTCGGAATCTTTCGATTTGGCAGTATCAGCAGCGTACTGTGTATTGCAGAGTCCCCGTTGTTCAGCAGACTCGGAATCTTTCCCATTGGCAGTAACAGCAGCGTACTGTGTATTTCAGAGTCCCCGTTGTTCAGCAGACTTGGAATCTTTCAATTTGGCAGTAACAGCAGCGTAATGTGTATTGCAGAGTCCCCGTTGTTCAGCAGACTCGGAATCTTTCCCATTGGCAGTAACAGCAGCGTACTGTGTATTGCAGAGTCCCCGTTGTTCAGCAGACTCTGAATCATTCAAGTTGGCAGTAACAGTAGCGTACTGTGTATTGCAGAGTCCCCGTTGTTCAGCAGACTCGGAATCTTTCAATTTGGCAGTAACAGCAGCGTACTGTGTATTGCAGAGTCCCCGTTGTTCAGCAGACTCGGAGTCTTTCACTTTGGCAGTAACAGCAGCGTACTGTGTATTGCAGAGTCCCCATTGTTCAGCAGACTCAGAATCGTTTACTTTGGCAGTAACAGCAGCGTACTGTGTTTTGCAGAGTCCCCGTTGTTCAGCAGACTCGGAATCTTTGCCATTGGCAGTAACAGCAGCGTACTGTGTATTGCAGAGTCCCCGATGTTCAGCAGACTCGGAATCTTTCCCATTGGCAGTAACAGCAGCGTCCTTTGTATTGCAGAGTCCCCGTTATTCAGCAGACTCGGAATCTTTCCCATTGGCAGTAACAGCAGCGTACTGTGTATTGCAGAGTCCCCGTTGTTCAGCAGACACGGAATCTTTCCCATTGGCAGTAACAGCAGCGTACTGTGTATTGTAGAGTCCCCGTTGTTCAGCAGACACGGAATCTTTCCCATTGGCAGTAACAGCAGCGTACTGTGTATTGCAGAGTCCCCGTTGTTCAGCAGACTCGGAATCTTTCCCATTGGCAGTAACAGCAGCGTACTGTGTATTGCAGAGTCCCCGTTGTTCAGCAGACTCGGAATCTTTCACTTTGGCAGTAACAGCAGCGTACTGTGTATTGCAGAGTCCCCGTTGTTCAGCAGACTCAGAACCTTTCCCATTGGCAGTAACAGCAGCGTACTGTGTATTGCAGAGTCCCCATTGTTCAGCAGACTCAGAATCTTTTACTTTGGCAGTAACAGCAGCGTACTGTGTTTTGCAGAGTCCCCGTTTTTCAGCAGACTCGGAATCTTTCAATTTGGCAGTAACAGCAGCGTTCTGTGTATTGCAGAGTCCCCGTTGTTCAGCAGACTCAGAATCATTCAAGTTGGCAGTAACAGTAGCGTACTGTGTATTGCAGAGTCCCCGTTGTTCAGCAGACTCGGAATCTTTCAATTTGGCAGTAACAGCAGCGTACTGTGTATTGCAGAGCCCCGTTGTTCAGCAGACTCGGAATCTTTCACTTGGGCAGTAACAGCAGCGTACTGTGTATTGCAGAGTCCCATTGTTCAGCAGACTCAGAATCTTTTACTTTGGCAGTAACAGCAGCGTACTGTGTTTGCAGAGTCCCCGTTGTTCAGCAGACTCGGAATCTTTCCCATTGGCAGTAAAAGCAGCGTACTGTGTATTGCAGAGTCCCCGTTGTTCAGCAGACTCGGAATCTTTCCCATTGGCAGTAACCTCAGCGTACTGTGTTTTGCAGAGTCCCCGTTGTTCAGCAGACTCGGAATCTTTCCCATTGGCAGTAACAGCAGCGTACTGTGTATTGTAGAGTCCCCATTGTTCAGCAGACTCGGAATCTTTTACTTTTGCAGTAACAGCAGCGTACTGTCTATTGCAGAGTCCCCGTTGTTCAGCAGACTCGGAATCTTTCGCTTTGGCAGTAACAGCAGCGTACTGTGTATTGCAGAGTCCCCGTTGTTCAGCAGAATCGGAAAGTTTCGCATTGGCAGTAACAGCAGCGTACTGTGTATTGTAGAGTCCCCGTTGTTCAGCAGACTCGGAATCTTTCAAGTTGGCAGTAACAGCAGCGTACTGTGTATTGCAGAGTCCCCGTTGTTCAGCAGACTCGGAATCTTTCCCATTGGCAGTAACAGCAGCGTACTGTGTATTTCAGAGTCCCCGTTGTTCAGCAGACTTGGAATCTTTCAATTTGGCAGTAACAGCAGCGTAATGTGTATTGCAGAGTCCCCGTTGTTCAGCAGACTCGGAATCTTTCACTTTGGCAGTAACAGCAGCGTACTGTGTATTGCAGAGTCCCCGTTGTTCAGCAGACTCGGAATCTTTCAATTTGGCAGTAACAGCAGCGTACTGTGTATTGCAGAGTCCCCGTTGTTCAGCAGACTCGGAGTCTTTCACTTTGGCAGTAACAGCAGCGTACTGTGTATTGCAGAGTCCCCGTTGTTCAGCAGACTCGGAATCTTTGCCATTGGCAGTAACAGCAGCGTACTGTGTTTTGCAGAGTCCCCGATGTTCAGCAGACTCGGAATCTTTAGCTTCGGCAGTAACAGCAGCGTACTGTGTATTGCAGAGTCCCCGTTGTTCAGCAGACTCGGAATCTTTGCCATTGGCAGTAACAGCAGCGTACTGTGTATTGCAGTGTCCCCGTTGTTCAGCAGACTCGGAATCTTTAGCTTCGGCAGTAACAGCAGCGTACTGTGTTTTGCAGAGTCCCCGTTGTTCAGCAGACTCGGAATCTTTAGCTTCGGCAGTAACAGCAGCGTACTGTGTATTGCAGAGTCCCCGTCGTTCAGCAGACTCGGAATCTTTCGATTCGGCAGTATCAGCAGCGTACTGTGTATTGCAGTGTCCCCGTTGTTCAGCAGACTCGGAATCTTTCCCATTGGCAGTAACAGCAGCGTACTGTGTATTGCAGAGTCCCCGTTGTTCAGCAGACTCGGAATCTTTCCCATTGGCAGTAACAGCAGCGTACTGTGTATTGCAGAGTCCCCGTTGTTCAGCAGACTCGGAATCTTTCCCATTGGCAGTAACAGCAGCGTACTGTGTATTGCAGAGTCCCCGTTGTTCAGCAGACTCGGAATCTTTTGCTTTGGCAGTAACAGCAGCGTACTGTGTATTGCAGAGTCCCCGTCGTTCAGCAGACTCGGAATCTTTCGATTCGGCAGTATCAGCAGCGTACTGTGTATTGCAGTGTCCCCGTTGTTCAGCAGACTCGGAATCTTTCCATTGGCAGTAACAGCAGCGTACTGTGTATTGCAGAGTCCCCGTTGTTCAGCAGACTCGGAATCTTTCCCATTGGCAGTAACAGCAGCGTACTGTGTATTGCAGAGTCCCCGTTGTTCAGCAGACTCGGAATCTTTCACTTTGGCAGTAACAGCAGCGTTCAGTGTATTGCAGAGTCCCCGTTGTTCAGCAGACTCGGAATCTTTCACTTTGGCAGTAACAGCAGCGTACTGTGTATTGCAGTGTCCCCGTTGTTCAGCAGACTCGGAATCTTTCCATTGGCAGTAACAGCAGCGTACTGTATATTGCAGAGTCCCCGTTGTTCAGCAGACTCGGAATCTTTTGCTTTGGCAGTAACAGCAACGTACTGTGTATTGCAGAGTCCCCGTTGTTCAGCAGACTCGGAATCTTTCGATTTGGCAGTATCAGCAGCGTACTGTGTATTGCAGAGTCCCCGTTGTTCAGCAGACTCGGAATCTTTCCCATTGGCAGTAACAGCAGCGTACTGTGTATTTCAGAGTCCCCGTTGTTCAGCAGACTTGGAATCTTTCAATTTGGCAGTAACAGCAGCGTAATGTGTATTGCAGAGTCCCCGTTGTTCAGCAGACTCGGAATCTTTCCCATTGGCAGTAACAGCAGCGTACTGTGTATTGCAGAGTCCCCGTTGTTCAGCAGACTCGAATCATTCAAGTTGGCAGTAACAGCAGCGTACTGTGTATTGCAGAGTCCCCGTTGTTCAGCAGACTCGGAATCTTTCAATTTGGCAGTAACAGCAGCGTACTGTGTATTGCAGAGTCCCCGTTGTTCAGCAGACTCGGAATCTTTCACTTTGGCAGTAACAGCAGCGTACTGTGTATTGCAGAGTCCCCATTGTTCAGCAGACTCGAATCGTTTACTTTGGCAGTAACAGCAGCGTACTGTGTTTGCAGAGTCCCCGTTGTTCAGCAGACTCGGAATCTTTGCCATTGGCAGTAACAGCAGCGTACTGTGTATTGCAGAGTCCCCGTTGTTCAGCAGACTCGGAATCTTTCCCATTGGCAGTAACAGCAGCGTCCTGTGTATTGCAGAGTCCCCGTTATTCAGCAGACTCGGAATCTTTCCATTGGCAGTAACAGCAGCGTACTGTGTATTGCAGAGTCCCCGTTGTTCAGCAGACTCGGAATCTTTCCCATTGGCAGTAACAGCAGCGTACTGTGTATTGTAGAGTCCCCGTTGTTCAGCAGACTCGGAATCTTTCCTTGGCAGTAACAGCAGCGTACTGTGTATTGCAGAGTCCCCGTTGTTCAGCAGACTCGGAATCTTTCCCATTGGCAGTAACAGCAGCGTACTGTGTATTGCAGAGTCCCCGTTGTTCAGCAGACTCGGAATCTTTCACTTTGGCAGTAACAGCAGCGTACTGTGTATTGCAGAGTCCCCGTTGTTCAGCAGACTCGGAACTTTCCCATTGGCAGTAACAGCAGCGTACTGTGTATTGCAGAGTCCCCGTTGTTCAGCAGACTCAGAATCTTTTACTTTGGCAGTAACAGCAGCGTACTGTGTTTTGCAGAGTCCCCGTTTTTCAGCAGAATCGGAATCTTTCAATTTGGCAGTAACAGCAGCGTTCTGTGTATTGCAGAGTCCCCGTTGTTCAGCAGACTCAGAATCATTCAAGTTGGCAGTAACAGCAGCGTACTGTGTATTGCAGAGTCCCCGTTGTTCAGCAGACTCGGAATCTTTCAATTTGGCAGTAACAGCAGCGTACTGTGTATTGCAGACCCCGTTGTTCAGCAGACTCGGAGTCTTTCACTTGGGCAGTAACAGCAGCGTACTGTGTATTGCAGAGTCCCCATTGTTCAGCAGACTCAGAATCTTTACTTGGCAGTAACAGCAGCGTACTGTGTTTTGCAGAGTCCCCGTTGTTCAGCAGACTCGGAATCTTTCCCATTGGCAGTAAAAGCAGCGTACTGTGTATTGCAGAGTCCCCGTTGTTCAGCAGACTCGGAATCTTTCCCATTGGCAGTAACAGCAGCGTACTGTGTTTTGCAGAGTCCCCGTTGTTCAGCAGACTCGGAATCTTTCCCATTGGCAGTAACAGCAGCGTACTGTGTATTGTAGAGTCCCCGTTGTTCAGCAGACTCGGAATCTTTTACTTTTGCAGTAACAGCAGCGTACTGTGTATTGCAGAGTCCCCGTTGTTCAGCAGACTCGGAATCTTTCGCTTTGGCAGTAACAGCAGCGTACTGTGTATTGCAGAGTCCCCGTTGTTCAGCAGACTCGGAAGTTTCGCATTGGCAGTAACAGCAGCGTACTGTGTATTGTAGAGTCCCCGTTGTTCAGCAGACTCGGAATCTTTCCCATTGGCAGTAACAGCAGCGTACTGTGTATTGCAGAGTCCCCGTTGTTCAGCAGACTCGGAATCTTTCCCATTGGCAGTAACAGCAGCGTACTGTGTATTTCAGAGTCCCCGTTGTTCAGCAGACTCGGAATCTTTCAATTGGCAGTAACAGCAGCGTACTGTGTATTGCAGAGTCCCCGTTGTTCAGCAGACTCGGAATCTTTCACTTTGGCAGTAACAGCAGCGTACTGTGTATTGCAGAGTCCCCGTTGTTCAGCAGACTCGGAATCTTTCATTTGGCAGTAACAGCAGCGTACTGTGTATTGCAAGTCCCCGTTGTTCAGCAGACTCGGAATCTTTCACTTTGGCAGTAACAGCAGCGTACTGTGTATTGCAGAGTCCCCGTTGTTCAGCAGACTCGGAATCTTTCCATTGGCAGTAACAGCAGCGTACTGTGTATTGCAGAGTCCCCGTGTTCAGCAGACTCGGAATCTTTAGCTTGGCAGTAACAGCAGCGTACTGTGTATTGCAGAGTCCCCGTTGTTCAGCAGACTCGGAATCTTTGCCATTGGCAGTAACAGCAGCGTACTGTGTATTGCAGAGTCCCCGTTGTTCAGCAGACTCGGAATCTTTAGCTTGGCAGTAACAGCAGCGTACTGTGTTTGCAGAGTCCCCGTTGTTCAGCAGACTCGGAATCTTTGCCATTGGCAGTAACAGCAGCGTACTGTGTATTGCAGAGTCCCCGATGTTCAGCAGACTCGGAATCTTTCATTGGCAGTAACAGCAGCGTACTGTGTATTGCAGAGTCCCCGTTGTTCAGCAGACTCGGAATCTTTCCCATTGGCAGTAACAGCAGCGTACTGTGTATTGTAGAGTCCCCGTTGTTCAGCAGACTCGGAATCTTTTACTTTGTCAGTAACAGCAGCGTACTGTGTATTGCAGAGTCCCTGTTGTTCAGCAGACTCGGAATCTTTCCCATTGGCAGTAACAGCAGCGTACTGTGTATTGCAGAGTCCCCGTTGTTCAGCAGACTCGGAATCTTTCCCATTGGCAGTAACAGCAGCGTACTGTGTATTGCAGAGTCCCCGTTGTTCAGCAGACTCGGAATCTTTCCCATTGGCAGTAACAGCAGCGTACTGTGTATTGCAGAGTCCCCGTTGTTCAGCAGACTCGGAATCTTTCCCATTGGCAGTAACAGCAGCGTACTGTGTATTGCAGAGTCCCCGTTGTTCAGCAGACTCGGAATCTTTCCCATTGGCAGTAACAGCAGCGTACTGTGTATTGCAGAGTCCCCGTTGTTCAGCAGACTCGGAATCTTTCACTTTGGCAGTAACAGCAGCGTACTGTGTATTGCAGAGTCCCCGTTGTTCAGCAGACTCGGAATCTTTCCCATTGGCAGTAACAGCAGCGTACTGTGTATTGCAGAGTCCCCGTTGTTGAGCAGACTCTGAATCTTTTACTTTGGCAGTAACAGCAGCGTACTGTGTATTGCAGAGTCCCCGTTGTTCAGCAGACTCGGAATCTTTCAATTTGGCAGTAACAGCAGCGTACTGTGTATTGCAGAGTCCCCGTTGTTCAGCAGACTCGGAATCTTTACCATTGGCAGTAACAGCAGCGTACTGTGTATTGTAGAGTCCCCATTGTTCAGCAGACTCGGAATCTTTTACTTTGGCAGTAACAGCAGCGTACTGTGTATTGCAGAGTCCCCGTTGTTCAGCAGACTCGGAATCTTTCGCTTGGCAGTAACAGCAGCGTACTGTGTATTGCAGAGTCCCCGTTGTTCAGCAGACTCGGAATCTTTCGCATTGGCAGTAACAGCAGCGTACTGTGTATTGCAGAGTCCCCGTTGTTCAGCAGACTCGGAATCTTTCCTATTGGCAGTAACAGCAGCGTACTGTGTATTGCAGAGTCCCCGTTGTTCAGCAGACTCGGAATCTTTCCCATTGGCAGTAACAGCAGCGTACTGTGTATTGCAGAGTCCCCGTTGTTCAGCAGACTCGGAATCTTTCAATTTGGCAGTAACAGCAGCGTACTGTGTATTGCAGAGTCCCCGTTGTTCAGCAGACTCGGAATCTTTCACTTTGGCAGTAACAGCAGCGTTCAGTGTATTGCAGAGTCCCCGTTGTTCAGCAGACTCGGAATCTTTCGATTTGGCAGTATCAGCAGCGTACTGTGTATTGCAGAGTCCCCGTTGTTCAGCAGACTCGGAATCTTTCCCATTGGCAGTAACAGCAGCGTACTGTGTATTGCAGAGTCCCCGTTGTTCAGCAGAATCGGAATCTTTCCCATTGGCAGTAACAGCAGCGTACTGTGTATTGCAGAGTCCCCGTTGTTCAGCAGAATCGGAATCTTTCCCATTGGCAGTAACAGCAGCGTACTGTGTATTGTAGAGTCCCCGTTGTTCAGCAGACTCGGATCTTTCCCATTGGCAGTAACAGCAGCGTACTGTGTATTGCAGAGTCCCCGTTGTTCAGCAGACTCGGAATCTTTCCCATTGGCAGTAACAGCAGCGTACTGTGTATTGCAGAGTCCCCGTTGTTCAGCAGACTCGGAATCTTTCATTTGGCAGTAACAGCAGCGTACTGTGTATTGCAGAGTCCCCGTTGTTCAGCAGACTCGGAATCTTTCACTTTGGCAGTAACAGCAGCGTACTGTGTATTGCAGAGTCCCCGTTGTTCAGCAGACTCGGAATCTTTCCATTGGCAGTAACAGCAGCGTACTGTGTTTTGCAGAGTCCCCGTTGTTCAGCAGACTCGGAATCTTTAGCTTGGCAGTAACAGCAGCGTACTGTGTATTGCAGAGTCCCCGTTGTTCAGCAGACTCGGAATCTTTGCCATTGGCAGTAACAGCAGCGTACTGTGTATTGCAGAGTCCCCGTTGTTCAGCAGACTCGGAATCTTTAGCTTGGCAGTAACAGCAGCGTACTGTGTTTGCAGAGTCCCCGTTGTTCAGCAGACTCGGAATCTTTGCCATTGGCAGTAACAGCAGCGTACTGTGTATTGCAGAGTCCCGTTGTTCAGCAGACTCGGAATCTTTCTCATTGGCAGTAACAGCAGCGTACTGTGTATTGCAGAGTCCCCGTTGTTCAGCAGACTCGGAATCTTTCCCATTGGCAGTAACAGCAGCGTACTGTGTATTGTAGAGTCCCCTTGTTCAGCAGACTCGGAATCTTTTACTTTGGCAGTAACAGCAGCGTACTGTGATTGCAGAGTCCCCGTTGTTCAGCAGACTCGGAATCTTTCCCATTGGCAGTAACAGCAGCGTCCTGTGTATTGCAGAGTCCCCGTTGTTCAGCAGACTCGGAATCTTTCCCATTGGCAGTAACAGCAGCGTACTGTGTATTGCAGAGTCCCCGTTGTTCAGCAGACTCGGAATCTTTCCATTGGCAGTAACAGCAGCGTACTGTGTATTGCAGAGTCCCCGTTGTTCAGCAGACTCGGAATCTTTCCCATTGGCAGTAACAGCAGCGTACTGTGTATTGCAGAGTCCCCGTTGTTCAGCAGACTCGGAATCTTTCCCATTGGCAGTAACAGCAGCGTACTGTGTATTGCAGAGTCCCCGTAGTTCAGCAGACTCGGAATCCTTCCCATTGGCAGTAACAGCAGCGTACTGTGTATTGCAGAGTCCCCTTTGTTCAGCAGACTCGGAATCTTTCCCATTGGCAGTAACAGCATCGTACTGTGTATTGTAGAGTCCCCGTTGTTCAGCAGACTCAGAACCATTTGCTTTGGCAGTAACAGCAGCGTACTGTGTATTGCAGAGTCCCCGTTGTTCAGCAGACTCGGAATCTTTCAATTTGGCAGTAACAGCAGCGTACTGTGTATTGCAGAGTCCCCGTTGTTCAGCAGACTCGGAATCTTTCCCTTGGCAGTAACAGCAGCGTACTGTGTATTGCAGAGTCCCCGTTGTTCAGCAGACTCGGAATCTTTCACTTTTGCAGTAACAGCAGCGTACTGTGTATTGCAGAGTCCCCGTTGTTCAGCAGACTCGGAATCTTTCGCTTTGGCAGTAACAGCAGCGTACTGTGTATTGCAGAGTCCCCGTTGTTCAGCAGACTCGGAATCTTTCGCTTGGCAGTAACAGCAGCGTACTGTGTATTGCAGAGTCCCCTTTGTTCAGCAGACTCGGAATCTTTCCCATTGGCAGTAACAGCAGCGTACTGTGTATTGCAGAGTCCCGTTGTTCAGCAGACTCGGAATCTTTCCCATTGGCAGTAACAGCAGCGTACTGTGTATTGCAGAGTCCCCGTTGTTCAGCAGACTCGGAATCTTTCAATTTGGCAGTAACAGCAGCGTACTGTGTATTGCAGAGTCCCCGTTGTTCAGCAGACTCGGAATCTTTCACTTTGGCAGTAACAGCAGCGTACTGTGTATTGCAGAGTCCCCGTTGTTCAGCAGACTCGGAATCTTTCGATTTGGCAGTAACAGCAGCGTACTGTGTATTGCAGAGTCCCCGTTGTTCAGCAGACTCGGAATCTTCCATTGGCAGTAACAGCAGCGTACTGTGTATTGCAGAGTCCCCGTTGTTCAGCAGACTCGGAATCTTTCCATTGGCAGTAACAGCAGCGTACTGTGTATTGCAGAGTCCCCGTTGTTCAGCAGATCGGAATCTTCCCTTGGCAGTAACAGCAGCGTACTGTGTATTGTAGAGTCCCCGTTGTTCAGCAGACTCGGAATCTTCCCATTGGCAGTAACAGCAGCGTACTGTGTATTGCAGAGTCCCCGTTGTTCAGCAGACTCGGAATCTTTCCCATTGGCAGTAACAGCAGCGTACTGTGTATTGCAGAGTCCCCGTTGTTCAGCAGACTCGGAATCTTTCAATTTGGCAGTAACAGCAGCGTACTGTGTATTGCAGAGTCCCCGTTGTTCAGCAGACTCGGAATCTTTCACATTTGGCAGTAACAGCAGCGTACTGTGTATTGCAGAGTCCCCGTTGTTCAGCAGACTCGGAATCTTTCAGTTGGCAGTAACAGCAGCGTACTGTGTATTGCAGAGTCCCCGTTGTTCAGCAGACTCGGAATCTTCAATTTGGCAGTAACAGCAGCGTACTGTGTATTGCAGAGTCCCCGTTGTTCAGCAGACTCGGAGTCTTTCCTTTGGCAGTAACAGCAGCGTCTGGTATTGCAGAGTCCCCGTTGTTCAGCAGACTCGGAATCTTTCCTTGGCAGTAACAGCAGCGTACTGTGTTTGTGAGTCCCCGTTGTTCAGCAGACTCGGAATCTTTCCTTGGCAGTAACAGCAGCGTACTGTGTATTGCAGAGTCCCCGTTGTTCAGCAGACTCGGAATCTTTCCCTTGGCAGTAACAGCAGCGTACTGTGTATTGCAGAGTCCCGTTGTTCAGCAGACTCGGAATCTTTCCCATTGGCAGTAACAGCAGCGTACTGTGTATTGCAGAGTCCCCGTTGTTCAGCAGACTCGGAATCTTTCTTTGGCAGTAACAGCAGCGTACTGTGTATTGCAGAGTCCCCGTTGTTCAGCAGACTCGGAATCTTTCCATTGGCAGTAACAGCAGCGTACTGTGTATTGCAGAGTCCCCGTTGTTCAGCAGACTCGGAAGTTTCGCATTGGCAGTAACGCAGCGTACTGTGTATTGCAGAGTCCCCGTTGTTCAGCAGACTCGGAATCTTTCCCATTGGCAGTAACAGCAGCGTACTGTGTATTGTCAGAGTCCCGTTGGGCAGTAACAGCAGCGTACTGTGTATTGCAGAGTCCCCGTTGTTCAGCAGACTCGGAATCTTTCAAGTTGGCAGTAACAGCAGCGTACTCTGTATTACAGAGTCCCCGTTGTTCAGCAGACTCGGAATCTTTCCCATTGGCTGTAACAGCAGCGTACTGTGTATTGCAGAGTCCCCGTTGTTCAGCAGACTCGGAATCTTTCCCATTGGCAGTAACAGCAGCGTACTGTGTATTGCAGAGTTGTCGTTGTTCAGCAGACTCGGAATCTTTAGCTTCGGCAGTAACAGCAGCGTACTGTGTATTGCAGAGTCCCCGTTTTTCAGCAGACTCGGAATCTTTCCCATTGGCAGTAACAGCAGCGTACTGTGTATTGCAGAGTCCCCGTTGTTCAGCAGACTCGGAATCTTTCAGTTTGGCAGTAACAGCAGCGTCTCTGTATTGCAGAGTCCCCGTTGTTCAGCAGACTCGGATCTTCTTTCGCTTTGGCAGTAACAGCAGCGTACTGTGTATTGCAGAGTCCCCGTTGTTCAGCAGACTCGGAATCTTTCCCATTGGCAGTAACAGCAGCGTACTGGTATTGCAGAGTCCCCGTTGTTCAGCAGACTCGGAATCTTTCCAATGTCAGTAACAGCAGCGTACTGTGTATCGCTGAATGCCCGTTGTTCAGCAGACGCGGAATCTTTATCTTTGGCAGTAACAGCAGCGTACTGTGTATTGCAGAGTCCCCGTTTTTCAGCAGACTCGGAATCTTTCCCACTGGCAGTAACAGCAGCGTACTGTGTATTGCAGAGTCCCCGTTGTTCAGCAGACTCGGAATCTTTCACTTTGGCAGTAACAGCATCGTACTGTGTATTGCAGAGTCCCCGTTGTTCAGCAGACTCGGAATCTTTCACTTTGGCAGTAACAGCAGCGTACTGTGTATTGCAGAGTCCCTGTTGTTCAGCAGACTCGGAATCTTTCCCATTGGCAGTAACAGCAGCGTACTGTGTATTGCAGAGTCCCTGTTGTTCAGCAGACTCGGAATCTTTCTCTTTGGCAGTAACAGCAGCGTACTGTGTATTTGCAGAGTCCCCGTTGTTCAGCAGACTCGGAATCTTTCCCATTGGCAGTAACAGCAGCGTACTGTGTATTGCAGAGTCCCCGTTGTTCAGCAGACTCGGAATCTTTCCATTGGCAGTAACAGCAGTACTGTGTATTGCAGAGTCCCCGTTGTTCAGCAGACTCGGAATCTTTCCCATTGGCAGTAACAGCAGCGTACTGTGTATTGTAGAGTCCCCGTTGTTCAGCAGACTCGGAATCTTTCCCATTGGCAGTAACAGCAGCGTACTGTGTATTGCAGAGTCCCCGTTGTTCAGCAGACTCGGAATCTTTCAATTTGGCAGTAACAGCAGCGTACTGTGTATTGCAGAGTCCCCGTTGTTCAGCAGACTCGGAATCTTTCACTTTGGCAGTAACAGCAGCGTACTGTGTATTGAAGAGTCCCCGTTGTTCAGCAGACTCGGAATCTTTCACTTTGGCAGTAACAGCAGCGTACTGTGTATTGCAGAGTCCCCGTTGTTCAGCAGACTCGGAATCTTTCCATTGGCAGTAACAGCAGCGTACTGTGTATTGCAGAGTCCCCGTTGTTCAGCAGACTCGGAATCTTTTGCTTTGGCAGTAACAGCAGCGTACTGTGTATTGCAGAGTCCCCGTTGTTCAGCAGACTCGGAATCTTCGATTTGGCAGTAACAGCAGCGTACTGTGTATTGCAGAGTCCCCGTTGTTCAGCAGACTCGGAATCTTTCCCATTGGCAGTAACAGCAGCGTACTGTGTATTGCAGAGTCCCCGTTGTTCAGCAGACTCGGAATCTTTCGCTTGGCAGTAACAGCAGCGTACTGTGTATTGCAGAGTCCCCGTTGTTCAGCAGACTCGGAATCTTTCCCATTGGCAGTAACAGCAGCGTACTGTGTATTGCAGTGTCCCGTTGTTCAGCAGACTCGGAATCTTTCCCATTGGCAGTAACAGCAGCGTACTGTGTATTGCAGAGTCCCCGTTGTTCAGCAGACTCGGAATCTTTCCCATTGGCAGTAACAGCAGCGTACTGTGTATTGCAGTGTCCCCGTTGTTCAGCAGACTCGGAATCTTTCCCATTGGCAGTAACAGCAGCGTACTGTGTATTGCAGAGTCCCCGTTGTTCAGCAGACTCGGAATCTTTCCATTGGCAGTAACAGCAGCGTACTGTGTATTGCAGAGTCCCCGTTGTTCAGCAGACTCGGAATCTTTCCATTGGCAGTAACAGCAGCGTACTGTGTATTGCAGAGTCCCCCGTGTTCAGCAGACTCGGATCTTTCCCATTGGCAGTAACAGCAGCGTCGTACTGTGTATTGCAGAGTCCCTGTTGTTCAGCTTCAGACTCGGAATCTTTCCCATTGGCAGTAACAGCAGCGTACTGTGTATTGCAGAGTCCCCGTTGTTCAGCAGAACTCGGAATCTTTCCCATTGGCAGTAACAGCAGCGTACTGTGTATTGCAGAGTCCCCGTTGTTCAGCAGACTCGGAATCTTTCCCATGTTTGCAGTAACAGCAGCGTACTGTGTATTGCAGAGTCCCCGTTGTTCAGCAGACTCGGAATCTTTCCCATTGGCAGTAACAGCAGCGTACTGTGTATTGCAGAGTCCCCGTTGTTCAGCAGACTCGGAATCTTTCCCATTGGCAGTAACAGCAGCGTACTGTGTATTGCAGAGTCCCCGTTGTTCAGCAGACTCGGAATCTTTCCCATTGGCAGTAACAGCAGCGTACTGTGTATTGCAGAGTCCCGTTGTTCAGCAGACTCGGAATCTTTCAATTTGGCAGTAACAGCAGCGTACTGTGTATTGCAGAGTCCCCGTTGTTCAGCAGACTCGGAATCTTTCCCATTGGCAGTAACAGCAGCGTACTGTGTATTGCAGAGTCCCCGTTGTTCAGCAGACTCGGAATCTTTCCCATTGGCAGTAACAGCAGCGTACTGTGTATTGCAGAGTCCCCGTTGTTCAGCAGACTCGGATCTTTCCATTGGCAGTAACAGCAGCGTACTGTGTATTGCAGAGTCCCCGTTGTTCAGCAGACTCGGAATCTTTCAAGTTTGGCAGTAACAGCAGCGTACTGTGTATTGTAGAGTCCCCGTTGTTCAGCAGACTCGGAATCTTTCAATTTGGCAGTAACAGCAGCGTACTGTGTATTGCAGAGTCCCCGTTGTTCAGCAGACTCGGAATCTTTCCATTGGCAGTAACAGCAGCGTACTGTGTATTGCAGAGTCCCCGTTGTTCAGCAGACTCGGAATCTTTCGCTTTGGCAGTAACAGCAGCGTACTGTGTATTGCAGAGTCCCCGTTGTTCAGCAGACTCGGAATCTTTCCCGTTGGCAGTAACAGCAGCGTACTGTGTATTGCAGAGTCCCCGTTGTTCAGCAGACTCGGAATCTTTCCGTTGGCAGTAACAGCAGCGTACTGTATTGCAGAGTCCCCGTTGTTCAGCAGACTCGGAATCTTTCGCTATGGCAGTAACAGCAGCGTACTGTGTATTGCAGAGTCCCCGTTGTTCAGCAGACTCGGAATCTTTCCCTTGGCAGTAACAGCAGCGTACTGTGTATTGCAGAGTCCCCGTTGTTCAGCAGAATCGTAATCTTTCGCATTGGCAGTAACAGCAGCGTATTGTGTATTGCAGAGTCCCCGTTGTTCAGCAGACTTGGAATCTTTCAAGTTGGCGGTAACAGCAGCGTACTGTGTATTGCAGAGTCTCCGTTGTTCAGCAGACTCGGAATCTTTTACTTTGGCAGTAGCAGCAGCGTACTGTGTATTGCGGAGTCCCCGTTGTTCAGCAGACTCGGAATCTTTCCCATTGGCTGTAACAGCAGCGTACTGTGTATTGCAGAGTTGTCGTTGTTCAGCAGACTCGGAATCTTTCGCATTGGCAGTAACAGCAGCGTACTGTGTATTACAGAGTCCCCGTTGTTCAGCAGACTCGGAATCTTTCGCATTGGCAGTAACAGCAGCGTACTGTGTATTGCAGAGTCCCCGTTGTTCAGCAGACACGGAATCTTTCCTTTGGCAGTAACAGCAGCGTACTGTGTATTGCAGAGTCCCCGTTGTTCAGCAGACTCGAATCTTTCGCATTGGCAGTAACAGCAGCGTACTGTGTATTGCAGAGTCCCCGTTGTTCAGCAGACTCGGAATCTTTCAAGTTGGCAGTAACAGCAGCGTACTGTGTATTGCAGAGTCCCCGTTGTTCAGCAGCTCGGAATCTTTCGCATTGGCAGTAACAGCAGCGTACTGTGTATTGCAGAGTCCCCGTTGTTCAGCAGACTCGGAATCTTTCGCATTGGCAGTAACAGCAGCGTACTGTGTATTGCAGAGTCCCCGTTGTTCAGCAGACTCGGAATCTTTCAATTGGCAGTAACAGCAGCGTACTGTGTATTGCAGAGTCCCCGTTGTTCAGCAGACTCGGAATCTTTCCATTGGCAGTAACAGCAGCGTACTGTGTATTGCAGAGTCCCCGTTGTTCAGCAGACTCGGAATCTTTCACTTTGGCAGTAACAGCAGCGTACTGTGTATTGCAGAGTCCCCGTTGTTCAGCAGACTCGGAATCTTTCCATTGGCAGTAACAGCAGCGTACTGTGTATTGCAGAGTCCCCGTTGTTCAGCAGACTCGGAATCTTTCTCTTTGGCAGTAACAGCAGCGTACTGTGTATTGCAGAGTCCCCGTTGTTCAGCAGACTCGGAATCTTTCCTTGGCAGTAACAGCAGCGTACTGTGTATTGCAGAGTCCCCGTTGTTCAGCAGACTCGGATCTTTCCATTGGCAGTAACAGCAGCGTACTGTGTATTGCAGAGTCCCCGTTGTTCAGCAGACTCGGAATCTTTCACTTTGCAGTAACAGCAGCGTACTGTGTATTGCAGAGTCCCCGTTGTTCAGCAGACTCGGAATCTTTCACTTGGCAGTAACAGCAGCGTACTGTGTATTGCAGAGTCCCTGTTGTTCAGCAGACTCGGAATCTTTCCCTTGGCAGTAACACAGCAGCGTACTGTGTATTGCAGAGTCCCGTTGTTCAGCAGACTCGGAATCTTTCTCTTTGGCAGTAACAGCAGCGTACTGTGTATTGGGATCCCGTTGTTCAGCAGACTCGGAATCTTTGCCATTGGCAGTAACAGCAGCGTACTGTGTATTGCAGAGTCCCCGTTGTTCAGCAGACTCGGAATCTTTCCCATTGGCAGTAACAGCAGCGTACTGTGTATTGCAGAGTCCCCGTTGTTCAGCAGACTCGGAATCTTTCGCATTGGCAGTAACAGCAGCGTACTGTGTATTGCAGAGTCCCCGTTGTTCAGCAGACTCGGAATCTTTCAAGTTGGCGGTAACAGCAGCGTACTGTGTATTGCAGAGTCCCCGTTGTTCAGCAGACTCGGAATCTTTCCCTTTGGCAGTAACAGCAGCGTACTGTGTATTGCAGAGTCCCCGTTGTTCAGCAGACTCGGAATCTTTACTTTGGCAGTAACAGCAGCGTACTGTGTATTGCAGAGTCCCCGTTGTTCAGCAGACTCGGAATCTTCAATTTGGCAGTAACAGCAGCGTACTGTGTATTGCAGAGTCCCCGTTGTTCAGCAGACTCGGAATCTTTCCTTTGGCAGTAACAGCAGCGTACTGTGTATTGCAGAGTCCCCGTTGTTCAGCAGACTCGGAATTTTCCCATTGGCAGTAACAGCAGCGTACTGTGTATTGCAGAGTCCCCGTTGTTCAGCAGACTCGGAATCTTTCCCATTGGCAGTAACAGCAGCGTACTGTGTATTGCAGAGTCCCCGTTGTTCAGCAGACTCGGAAGTTTCGCATTGGCAGTAACAGCAGCGTACTGTGTATTGCAAAGTCCCCGTTGTTCAGCAGACTCGGAATCTTTTGCTTTGGCAGTAACAGCAGCGTACTGTATTGCAGAGTCCCCGTTGTTCAGCAGACTCGGAATCTTTCGATTTGGCAGTAACAGCAGCGTACTGTGTATTGCAGAGTCCCCGTTGTTCAGCAGACTCGGAATCTTTCCATTGGCAGTAACAGCAGCGTACTGTGTATTGCAGAGTCCCCGTTGTTCAGCAGACTCGGAATCTTTCGCTTGCAGTAACAGCAGCGTACTGTGTATTGCAGAGTCCCCGTTGTTCAGCAGACTCGGAATCTTTCCCATTGGCAGTAACAGCAGCGTACTGTGTATTGCAGAGTCCCCGTTGTTCAGCAGACTCGGAATCTTTCCCATTGGCAGTAACAGCAGCGTACTGTGTATTGCAGTCCCCGTTGTTCAGCAGACTCGGAATCTTTCCCATTGGCAGTAACAGCAGCGTACTGTGTATTGCAGAGTTGTCGTTGTTCAGCAGACTCGGAATCTTTAGCTTCGGCAGTAACAGCAGCGTACTGTGTATTGCAGAGTCCCCGTTTTTCAGCAGACTCGGAATCTTTCGCATTGGCAGTATCAGCAGCGTACTGTGTATTGCAGAGTCCCCGTTGTTCAGCAGACTCGGAATCTTTCAGTTTGGCAGTAACAGCAGCGTACTCTGTATTGCAGAGTCCCCGTTGTTCAACAGACACGGAATCTTTCGCTTTGGCAGTAACAGCAGCGTACTGTGTATTACAGAGTCCCCGTTGTTCAGCAGACTCGGAATCTTTCGCATTGGCAGTAACAGCAGCGTACTGTGTATTGCAGAGTCCCCGTTGTTCAGCAGACTCGGAATCTTTCAATTGGCAGTAACAGCAGCGTACTGTGTATTGCAGAGTCCCCGTTGTTCAGCAGACTCGGAATCTTTCAATTGGCAGTAACAGCAGCGTACTGTGTATTGCAGAGTCTCCCGTTGTTCAGCAGACTCGGAATCTTCACTTTGGCAGTAACAGCAGCGTACTGTGTATTGCAGAGTCCCCGTTGTTCAGCAGACTCGGAATCTTTCCCATTGAGTAACAGCAGCGTACTGTGTATTGCAGAGTCCCCGTTGTTCAGCAGACTCGGAATCTTTTACTTTGGCAGTAACAGCAGCGTACTGTGTATTGCAGAGTCCCCGTTGTTCAGCAGACTCGGAATCTTTCCATTGGCAGTAACAGCAGCGTACTGTGTATTGCAGAGTCCCCGTTGTTCAGCAGACTCGGAATCTTTCACTTTGGCAGTAACAGCAGCGTACTGTGTATTGCAGAGTCCCGTTGTTCAGCAGACTCGGAATCTTTCCCATTGGCAGTAACAGCAGCGTACTGTGTATTGCAGAGTCCCCGTTGTTCAGCAGACTCGGATCTTTATCTTTGGCAGTAACAGCAGCGTACTGTGTATTGCAGAGTCCCCGTTGTTCAGCAGACTCGGAATCTTTCCCATTGGCAGTAACAGCAGCGTACTGTGTATTGCAGAGTCCCGTTGTTCAGCAGACTCGGAATCTTTCACTTTGGCAGTACAGCAGCGTACTGTGTATTGCAGAGTCCCCGTTGTTCAGCAGACTCGGAATCTTTCACTTTGGCAGTAACAGCAGCGTACTGTGTATTGCAGAGTCCCTGTTGTTCAGCAGACTCGGAATCTTTCCCATTGGCAGTAACAGCAGCGTACTGTGTATTGCAGAGTCCCTGTTGTTCAGCAGACTCGGAATCTTTCTCTTTGGCAGTAACAGCAGCGTACTGTGTATTGCAGAGTCCCCGTTGTTCAGCAGACTCGGAATCTTTTGCTTTGGCAGTAACAGCAGCGTACTGTGTATTGCAGAGTCCCCGTTGTTCAGCAGACTCGGAATCTTTCCCATTGGCAGTAACAGCAGCGTACTGTGTATTGCAGAGTCCCCGTTGTTCAGCAGACTCGGAATCTTTCCCATTGGCAGTACAGCAGCGTACTGTGTATTGCAGAGTCCCCGTTGTTCAGCAGACTCGGAATCTTTCTTGGCAGTAACAGCAGCGTACTGTGTATTGCAGAGTCCCCGTTGTTCAGCAGACTCGGAATCTTTCCTTTGGCAGTAACAGCAGCGTACTGTGTATTGCAGAGTCCCGTTGTTCAGCAGACTCGGAATCTTTCTTTGGCAGTAACAGCAGCGTACTGTGTATTGCAGAGTCCCCGTTGTTCAGCAGACTCGGAATCTTTCCCATTGGCAGTAACAGCAGCGTACTGTGTATTGCAGAGTCCCCGTTGTTCAGCAGACTCGGAATCTTTCCCATTGGCAGTAACAGCAGCGTACTGTGTATTGCAGAGTCCCCGTTGTTCAGCAGACTCGGAATCTTTCCCATTGGCAGTAACAGCAGCGTACTGTGTATTGCAGAGTCCCCGTTGTTCAGCAGACTCGGAATCTTTTGCTTTGGCAGTAACAGCAGCGTACTGTGTATTGCAGAGTCCCCGTTGTTCAGCAGACTCGGAATCTTTCATTGGCAGTAACAGCAGCGTACTGTGTATTGCAGAGTCCCCGTTGTTCAGCAGACTCGGAATCTTTCCCATTGGCAGTAACAGCAGCGTACTGTGTATTGCAGAGTCCCCGTTGTTCAGCAGACTCGGAATCTTTCTTGGCAGTAACAGCAGCGTACTGTGTATTGCAGAGTCCCCGTTGTTCAGCAGACTCGGAATCTTTCCCATTTGCAGTAACAGCAGCGTACTGTGTATTGCAGAGTCCCCGTTGTTCAGCAGACTCGGAATCTTTCATTGGCAGTAACAGCAGCGTACTGTGTATTGCAGAGTCCCCGTTGTTCAGCAGACTCGGAATCTTTATTGGCAGTAACAGCAGCGTACTGTGTATTGCAGAGTCCCCGTTGTTCAGCAGACTCGGAATCTTTCGCTTGGCAGTAACAGCAGCGTACTGTGTATTGCAGAGTCCCCGTTTCAGCAGACTCGGAATCTTTCAGTTGGCAGTAACAGCAGCGTACTGTGTATTGCAGAGTCCCCGTTGTTCAGCAGACTCGGAATCTTTCGCCATTGGCAGTAACAGCAGCGTACTGTGTATTGCAGAGTCCCCGTTGTTCAGCAGACTCGGAATCTTTCCATTGGCAGTAACAGCAGCGTACTGTGTATTGCAGAGTCCCCGTTGTTCAGCAGACTCGGAATCTTTCACTTTGGCAGTAACAGCAGCGTACTGTGTATTGCAGAGTCCCCGTTGTTCAGCAGACTCGGAATCTTTCGCATTGGCAGTAACAGCAGCGTACTGTGTATTGCAGAGTCCCCGTTGTTCAGCAGACTCGGAATCTTTCATTTGCAGTAACAGCAGCGTACTGTGTATTGCAGAGTCCCCGTTGTTCAGCAGACTCGGAATCTTTCCTTTGGCAGTAACAGCAGCGTACTGTGTATTGCAGAGTCCCCGTTGTTCAGCAGACTCGGAATCTTTGCTTTTGGCAGTAACAGCAGCGTACTGTGTATTGCAGAGTCCCCGTTGTTCAGCAGACTCGGAATCTTTCGCATTGGCAGTAACAGCAGCGTACTGTGTATTGCAGAGTCCCCGTTGTTCAGCAGACTCGGAATCTTTCGTTGGCAGTAACAGCAGCGTACTGTGTATTGCAGAGTCCCCGTTGTTCAGCAGACTCGGAATCTTTCGCTTGGCAGTAACAGCAGCGTACTGTGTATTGCAGAGTCCCCGTTGTTCAGCAGACTCGGAATCTTTCTTGGCAGTAACAGCAGCGTACTGTGTATTGCAGAGTCCCCGTTGTTCAGCAGACTCGGAATCTTTCTTTGGCAGTAACAGCAGCGTACTGTGTATTGCAGAGTCCCCGTTGTTCAGCAGACTCGGAATCTTTCCCATTGGCAGTAACAGCAGCGTACTGTGTATTGCAGAGTCCCCGTTGTTCAGCAGACTCGGAATCTTTCCCATTGGCAGTAACAGCAGCGTACTGTGTATTGCAGAGTCCCCGTTGTTCAGCAGACTCGGAATCTTTACTTGGCAGTAACAGCAGCGTACTGTGTATTGCAGAGTCCCGTTGTTCAGCAGACTCGGAATCTTTCCCATTGGCAGTAACAGCAGCGTACTGTGTATTGCAGAGTCCCCGTTGTTCAGCAGACTCGGAATCTTTCACTTGGCAGTAACAGCAGCGTACTGTGTATTGCAGAGTCCCCGTTGTTCAGCAGACTCGGAATCTTTCATTGGCAGTAACAGCAGCGTACTGTGTATTGCAGAGTCCCCGTTGTTCAGCAGACTCGGAATCTTTCACTTGGCAGTAACAGCAGCGTACTGTGTATTGCAGAGTCCCCGTTGTTCAGCAGACTCGGAATCTTTCCATGGCAGTAACAGCAGCGTACTGTGTATTGCAGAGTCCCCGTTGTTCAGCAGACTCGGAATCTTTCATTGGCAGTAACAGCAGCGTACTGTGTATTGCAGAGTCCCCGTTGTTCAGCAGACTCGGAATCTTTCAATTTGGCAGTAACAGCTGCGTACTGTGTATTGCAGAGTCCCCGTTGTTCAGCAGACTCGGAATCTTTGCCATTGGCAGTAACAGCAGCGTACTGTGTATTGCAGAGTCTCCGTTGTTCTGCAGACTCGGAATCTTTCACTTTGGCCGTAACAGCAGCGTACTGTGTATTGCAGAGTCCCCGTTGTTCAGCAGACTCGGAATCTTTCCCATTGACAGTAACAGCAGCGTACTGTGTATTGCAGAGTCCCCGTTGTTCAGCAGACTCGGAATCTTTTGTTGGCAGTAACAGCAGCGTACTGTGTATTGCAGAGTCCCCGTTGTTCAGCAGACTCGGAATCTTTCAATTGGCAGTAACAGCAGCGTACTGTGTATTGCAGAGTCCCCGTTGTTCAGCAGACTCGGAATCTTTCCATTGGCAGTAACAGCAGCGTACTGTGTATTGCAGAGTCCCCGTTGTTCAGCAGACTCGGAATCTTTTGCTTGGCAGTAACAGCAGCGTACTGTGTATTGCAGAGTCCCCGTTGTTCAGCAGACTCGGAATCTTTCCTTGGCAGTAACAGCAGCGTACTGTGTATTGCAGAGTCCCCGTTGTTCAGCAGACTCGGAATCTTTCTTTGGCAGTAACAGCAGCGTACTGTGTATTGCAGAGTCCCCGTTGTTCAGCAGACTCGGAATCTTTCCCTTGGCAGTAACAGCAGCGTACTGTGTATTGCAGAGTCCCCGTTGTTCAGCAGACTCGGAATCTTTCCATTTGGCAGTAACAGCAGCGTACTGTGTATTGCAGAGTCCCCGTTGTTCAGCAGACTCGGAATCTTTCCCATTGGCAGTAACAGCAGCGTACTGTGTATTGCAGAGTCCCCGTTGTTCAGCAGACTCGGAATCTTTTCTTTGGCAGTAACAGCAGCGTACTGTGTATTGCAGTCCCCGTTGTTCAGCAGACTCGGAATCTTTCCTTTGGCAGTAACAGCAGCGTACTGTGTATTGCAGAGTCCCCGTTGTTCAGCAGACTCGGAATCTTTCGCTTTGGCAGTAACAGCAGCGTACTGTGTATTGCAGAGTCCCCGTTGTTCAGCAGACTCGGAATCTTTCCGCTTGGCAGTAACAGCAGCGTACTGTGTATTGCAGAGTCCCCGTTGTTCAGCAGACTCGGAATCTTTCCGCTTGGCAGTAACAGCAGCGTACTGTGTATTGCAGAGTCCCCGTTGTTCAGCAGACTCGGAATCTTTTACTTTGGCAGTAACAGCAGCGTACTGTGTATTGCAGAGTCCCCGTTGTTCAGCAGACTCGGAATCTTTCTCTTGGCAGTAACAGCAGCGTACTGTGTATTGCAGAGTCCCCGTTGTTCAGCAGACTCGGAATCTTTCGCATTGGCAGTAACAGCAGCGTACTGTGTATTGCAGAGTCCCCGTTGTTCAGCAGACTCGGAATCTTTCTTTGGCAGTAACAGCAGCGTACTGTGTATTGCAGAGTCCCCGTTGTTCAGCAGACTCGGAATCTTTCTTTGGCAGTAACAGCAGCGTACTTGTATTGCAGAGTCCCCGTTGTTCAGCAGACTCGGAATCTTTGCTTGGCAGTAACAGCAGCGTACTGTGTATTGCAGAGTCCCCGTTGTTCAGCAGACTCGGAATCTTTCTTGGCAGTAACAGCAGCGTACTGTGTATTGCAGAGTCCCCGTTGTTCAGCAGACTCGGAATCTTTCGCTTTGGCTAACAGCAGCGTACTGTGTATTGCAGAGTCCCCGTTGTTCAGCAGACTCGGAATCTTTCCAATTGGCAGTAACAGCAGCGTACTGTGTATTGCAGAGTCCCCGTTGTTCAGCAGACTCGGAATCTTTCATTTGGCAGTAACAGCAGCGTACTGTGTATTGCAGAGTCCCCGTTGTTCAGCAGACTCGGAATCTTTTCCATTGGCAGTAACAGCAGCGTACTGTGTATTGCAGAGTCCCCGTTGTTCAGCAGACTCGGAATCTTTCCTTGGCAGTAACAGCAGCGTACTGTGTATTGCAGAGTCCCCGTTGTTCAGCAGACTCGGAATCTTTCCTTTCATTGGCAGTAACAGCAGCGTACTGTGTATTGCAGAGTCCCCGTTGTTCAGCAGACTCGGAATCTTTTGATTGGCAGTAACAGCAGCGTACTGTGTATTGCAGAGTCCCCGTTGTTCAGCAGACTCGGAATCTTTCTTTGGCAGTAACAGCAGCGTACTGTGTATTGCAGAGTCCCCGTTGTTCAGCAGACTCGGAATCTTTCTTGGCAGTAACAGCAGCGTACTGTGTATTGCAGAGTCCCCGTTGTTCAGCAGACTCGGAATCTTTCTACTTTGGCAGTAACAGCAGCGTACTGTGTATTGCAGAGTCCCCGTTGTTCAGCAGACTCGGAATCTTTCCTTTGGCAGTAACAGCAGCGTACTGTGTATTGCAGAGTCCCCGTTGTTCAGCAGACTCGAATCTTTTTCTTGCAGTAACAAGCGTACTGTGTATTGCAGAGTCCCCGTTGTTCAGCAGACTCGGAATCTTTCATTGGCAGTAACAGCAGCGTACTGTGTATTGCAGAGTCCCCGTTGTTCAGCAGACTCGGAATCTTTTCTTTGGCAGTAACAGCAGCGTACTGTGTATTGCAGAGTCCCCGTTGTTCAGCAGACTCGGAATCTTTACTTTGGCAGTAACAGCAGCGTACTGTGTATTGCAGAGTCCCCGTTGTTCAGCAGACTCGGAATCTTTCTTGGCAGTAACAGCAGCGTACTGTGTATTGCAGAGTCCCCGTTGTTCAGCAGACTCGGAATCTTTCGCATTGGCAGTAACAGCAGCGTACTGTGTATTGCAGAGTCCCCGTTGTTCAGCAGACTCGGAATCTTTCATTGGCAGTAACAGCAGCGTACTGTGTATTGCAGAGTCCCCGTTGTTCAGCAGACTCGGAATCTTTCTTTGGCAGTAACAGCAGCGTACTGTGTATTGCAGAGTCCCCGTTGTTCAGCAGACTCGGAATCTTTCTTGGCAGTAACAGCAGCGTACTGTGTATTGCAGAGTCCCCGTTGTTCAGCAGACTCGGAATCTTTCTTTGGCAGTAACAGCAGCGTACTGTGTATTGCAGAGTCCCCGTTGTTCAGCAGACTCGGAATCTTTTTGGGGTAACAGCAGCGTACTGTGTATTGCAGAGTCCCCGTTGTTCAGCAGACTCGGAATCTTTCATTGGCAGTAACAGCAGCGTACTGTGTATTGCAGAGTCCCCGTTGTTCAGCAGACTCGGAATCTTTCATTGGCAGTAACAGCAGCGTACTGTGTATTGCAGAGTCCCCGTTGTTCAGCAGACTCGGAATCTTTCCATTGGCAGTAACAGCAGCGTACTGTGTATTGCAGAGTCCCCGTTGTTCAGCAGACTCGGAATCTTTTGCTTGGCAGTAACAGCAGCGTACTGTGTATTGCAGAGTCCCCGTTGTTCAGCAGACTCGGAATCTTTTTTGGCAGTAACACAGCGTACTGTGTATTGCAGAGTCCCCGTTGTTCAGCAGACTCGGAATCTTTGCTTTGGCAGTAACAGCAGCGTACTGTGTATTGCAGAGTCCCCGTTGTTCAGCAGACTCGGAATCTTTCATTGGCAGTAACAGCAGCGTACTGTGTATTGCAGAGTCCCCGTTGTTCAGCAGACTCGGAATCTTTCCATTGGCAGTAACAGCAGCGTACTGTGTATTGCAGAGTCCCCGTTGTTCAGCAGACTCGGAATCTTCCCATTGGCAGTAACAGCAGCGTACTGTGTATTGCAGAGTCCCCGTTGTTCAGCAGACTCGGAATCTTTCATTTGGCAGTAACAGCAGCGTACTGTGTATTGCAGAGTCCCCGTTGTTCAGCAGACTCGGAATCTTTCTTGGCAGTAACAGCAGCGTACTGTGTATTGCAGAGTCCCGTTGTTCAGCAGACTCGGAATCTTTCATTGGCAGTAACAGCAGCGTACTGTGTATTGCAGAGTCCCCGTTGTTCAGCAGACTCGGAATCTTTCCCATTGGCAGTAACAGCAGCGTACTGTGTATTGCAGAGTCCCCGTTGTTCAGCAGACTCGGAATCTTTCCATTGGCAGTAACAGCAGCGTACTGTGTATTGCAGAGTCCCCGTTGTTCAGCAGACTCGGAATCTTTCCCATTGGCAGTAACAGCAGCGTACTGTGTATTGCAGAGTCCCCGTTGTTCAGCAGACTCGGAATCTTTCTTTGGCAGTAACAGCAGCGTACTGTGTATTGCAGAGTCCCGTTGTTCAGCAGACTCGGAATCTTTCCTTGGCAGTAACAGCAGCGTACTGTGTATTGCAGAGTCCCCGTTGTTCAGCAGACTCGGAATCTTTCCATTGGCAGTAACAGCAGCGTACTGTGTATTGCAGAGTCCCCGTTGTTCAGCAGACTCGGAATCTTTCCCATTGGCAGTAACAGCAGCGTACTGTGTATTGCAGAGTCCCCGTTGTTCACAGACTCGGAATCTTTGCTTGCAGTAACAGCAGCGTACTGTGTATTGCAGAGTCCCCGTTGTTCAGCAGACTCGGAATCTTTTTTGTTGCAGTAACAGCAGCGTACTGTTGTATTGCAGAGTCCCGTTGTTCAGCAGACTCGGAATCTTTCCCTTGGCAGTAACAGCAGCGTACTGTGTATTGCAGAGTCCCCGTTGTTCAGCAGACTCGGAATCTTTATTTGGCAGTAACAGCAGCGTACTGTGTATTGCAGAGTCCCCGTTGTTCAGCAGACTCGGAATCTTTTGCTTGGCAGTAACAGCAGCGTACTGTGTATTGCAGAGTCCCCGTTGTTCAGCAGACTCGGAATCTTTCTTGGCAGTAACAGCAGCGTACTGTGTATTGCAGAGTCCCCGTTGTTCAGCAGACTCGGAATCTTTTCTTGGCAGTAACAGCAGCGTACTGTGTATTGCAGAGTCCCCGTTGTTCAGCAGACTCGGAATCTTTCTCTTTGGCAGTAACAGCAGCGTACTGTGTATTGCAGAGTCCCCGTTGTTCAGCAGACTCGGATCTTTCAATTGGCAGTAACAGCAGCGTACTGTGTATTGCAGTAACAGCAGCGTACTGTGTATTGCAGAGTCCCTTGTTCAGCAGACTCGGAATCTTTTGCTTGGCAGTAACAGCAGCGTACTGTGTATTGCAGAGTCCCCGTTGTTCAGCAGACTCGGAATCTTTCATTTTGGCAGTAACAGCAGCGTACTGTGTATTGCAGAGTCCCCGTTGTTCAGCAGACTCGGAATCTTTCCCATTGGCAGTAACAGCAGCGTACTGTGTATTGTAGAGTCCCCGTTGTTCAGCAGACTCGGAATCTTTCCTTTGGCAGTAACAGCAGCGTACTGTGTATTGCAGAGTCCCCGTTGTTCAGCAGACTCGGAATCTTTCAAATTGGCAGTAACAGCTGCGTACTGTGTATTGCAGAGTCCCCGTTGTTCAGCAGACTCGGAATCTTTCCCATTGGCAGTAACAGCAGCGTACTGTGTATTGCAGAGTCCCCGTTGTTCAGCAGACTCGGAATCTTTCCCATTGGCAGTAACAGCAGCGTACTGTGTATTGCAGAGTCCCCGTTGTTCAGCAGACTCGGAATCTTTTGCTTTGGCAGTAACAGCAGCGTACTGTGTATTGCAGAGTCCCCGTTGTTCAGCAGACTCGGAATCTTTTGCTTTGGCAGTAACAGCAGCGTACTGTGTATTGCAGAGTCCCCGTTGTTCAGCAGACTCGGAATCTTTTGCTTTGGCAGTAACAGCAGCGTACTGTGTATTGCAGAGTCCCCGTTGTTCAGCAGACTCGGAATCTTTCGCTTTGGCAGTAACAGCAGCGTACTGTGTATTGCAGAGTCCCCGTTGTTCAGCAGACTCGGAATCTTTCCCATTTGGCAGTAACAGCAGCGTACTGTGTATTGCAGAGTCCCCGTTGTTCAGCAGACTCGGAATCTTTCCCATTGGCAGTAACAGCAGCGTACTGTGTATTGCAGAGTCCCCGTTGTTCAGCAGACTCGGAATCTTTCACTTTGGCAGTAACAGCAGCGTACTGTGTATTGCAGAGTCCCCGTTGTTCAGCAGACTCGGAATCTTTCCAGTTGGCAGTAACAGCTGCGTACTGTGTATTGCAGAGTCCCCGTTGTTCAGCAGACTCGGAATCTTTCTCTTTGGCAGTAACAGCAGCGTACTGTGTATTGCAGAGTCCCCGTTGTTCAGCAGACTCGGAATCTTTCCCATTGGCAGTAACAGCAGCGTACTGTGTATTGCAGAGTCCCCGTTGTTCAGCAGACTCGGAATCTTTCCGATTGGCAGTAACAGCAGCGTACTGTGTATTGCAGAGTCCCCGTTGTTCAGAAGACTCGGAATCGTTTGCTTTGGCAGTAACAGCAGCGTACTTTGTATTGCAGAGTCCCCGTTGTTCAGCAGACTCGGAATCTTTCCCATTGGCAGTAACAGCAGCGTACTGTGTATTGCAGAGTCCCCGTTGTTCAGCAGACTCGGAATCTTTCCCATTGGCAGTAACAGCAGCGTACTGTGTATTACAGAGTCCCCGTTGTTCAGCAGACTCGGAATCTTTCCGATTGGCAGTAACAGCAGCGTACTGTGTATTGCAGAGTCCCCGTTGTTATGAAGACTCGGAATCGTTTGCTTTGGCAGTAACAGCAGCGTACTTTGTATTGCAGATTCCCCGTTGTTCAGCAGACTCGGAATCTTTCCCATTGGCAGTAACAGCAGCGTACTGTGTATTGCAGAGTCCCCGTTGTTCAGCAGACTCGGAATCTTTTGCTTTGGCAGTAACAGCAGCGTACTGTGTATTGCAGAGTCCCCGTTGTTCAGCAGATACGGAATCTTTCAATTTGGCAGTAACAGCAGCGTACTGTGTTTTGCAGAGTCCCCGTTGTTCAGCAGGCTCGGAATCTTTCAATTTGGCAGTAACAGCAGCGTACTGTGTATTGCAGAGTCCCCGCTGTTCAGCAGATTCGGAATCTTTCAATTTGGCAGTAACAGCAGCGTACTGTGTTTTGCAGAGTCCCCGTTGTTCAGCAGACTCGGAATCTTTCCCATTGGCAGTAACAGCAGCCTACTGTGTATTGCAGAGTCCCCGTTGTTCAGCAGACTCGGAATCTTTAACTTTGGCAGTAACAGCAGCGAACTGTGTATTGTAGAGTCCCCGTTGTTCAGCAGACTCGGAATCTTTTACTTTGTCAGTAACAGTAGCGTACTGTGTATTGTAGAGTCCCCGTTGTTCAGCAGACTCGGAATCTTTTACTTTGTCAGTAACAGCAGCGTACTGTGTATTGCAGAGTCCCTGTTGTTCAGCACACTCGGAATCTTTCGCATTGGCAGTAACAGTAGCGTACTGTGTATTGCAGAGTCCCCGTTGTTCAGCAGACTCGGAATCTTTCCCATTGGCAGTAACAGCAGCGTACTGTGTATTGCAGAGTCCCCGTTGTACAGCAGATTTGGAATCTTTCGCTTTGGCCGTAACAGCAGCGTACTGTGTATTGCAGAGTCCCCGTTGTTCAGCAGACTCGGAATCTTTTGTTTGGCAGTAACAGCAGCGTACTTTGTATTGCAGAGTCCCCGTTGTTCAGCAGACTCGGAACCTTTTGCTTTGGCAGTAACAGCAGCGTACTGTGTATTGCAGAGTCCCCGTTGTTCAGCAGACTCTCGGAATCTTTCAATTGGCAGTAACAGCAGCGTACTGTGTATTGCAGAGTCCCCGTTGTTCAGCAGACTCGGAATCTTTCCATTGGCAGTAACAGCAGCGTACTGTGTATTGCAGAGTCCCCGTTGTTCAGCAGACTCGGAATCTTTCACTTGGCAGTAACAGCAGCGTACTGTGTATTGCAGAGTCCCCGTTGTTCAGCAGACTCGGAATCTTTCCATTGGCAGTAACAGCAGCGTACTGTGTATTGCAGAGTCCCCGTTGTTCAGCAGACTCGGATCTTTCTCTTTGGCAGTAACAGCAGCGTACTGTGTATTGCAGAGTCCCCGTTGTTCAGCAGACTCGGAATCTTTCTCTTTGGCAGTAACAGCAGCGTACTGT
Source organism: Octopus sinensis (assembly GCF_006345805.1). Taxonomy (NCBI): domain Eukaryota; kingdom Metazoa; phylum Mollusca; class Cephalopoda; order Octopoda; family Octopodidae; genus Octopus; species Octopus sinensis. The sequence continues at coordinate 17,478,603 of NC_043014.1, read as the reverse complement.
GTATTGCAGAGTCCCCGTTGTTCAGCAGACTCGGAATCTTTCCCATTGGCAGTAACAGCAGCGTACTGTGTATTGCAGAGTCCCCGTTGTTCAGCAGACTCGGAATCTTTCGCTTTGGCAGTAACAGCAGCGTACTGTGTATTGCAGAGTCCCCGTTGTTCAGCAGACTCGGAATCTTTCAATTTGGCAGTAACAGCAGCGTACTGTGTATTGCAGAGTCCCGTTGTTCAGCAGACTCGGAACTTTTTCAATTTGGCAGTAACAGCAGCGTACTGTGTATTGCAGAGTCCCCGTTGTTCAGCAGACTCGGAATCTTTCCCATTGGCAGTAACAGCAGCGTACTGTGTATTGCAGAGTCCCCGTTGTTCAGCAGACTCGGAATCTTTCACTTGGCAGTAACAGCAGCGTACTGTGTATTGCAGAGTCCCCGTTGTTCAGCAGACTCGGAATCTTTCCATTGGCAGTAACAGCAGCGTACTGTGTATTGCAGAGTCCCCGTTGTTCAGCAGACTCGGAATCTTTCCCATTGGCAGTAACAGCAGCGTACTGTGTATTGCAGAGTCCCCGTTGTTCAGCAGACTCGGAATCTTTCGATTGGCAGTAACAGCAGCGTACTGTGTATTGCAGAGTCCCCGTTGTTCAGCAGACTCGGAATCTTTCGCTTTGGCAGTAACAGCAGCGTACTGTGTATTGCAGAGTCCCCGTTGTTCAGCAGACTCGGAATCTTTCCCATTGGCAGTAACAGCAGCGTACTGTGTATTGCAGAGTCCCCGTTGTTCAGCAGACTCGGAATCTTCCCATTGGCAGTAACAGCAGCGTACTGTGTATTGCAGAGTCCCCGTTGTTCAGCAGACTCGGAATCTTTCCATTGGCAGTAACAGCAGCGTACTGTGTATTGCAGAGTCCCCGTTGTTCAGCAGACTCGGAATCTTTCCTTGGCAGTAACAGCAGCGTACTGTGTATTGCAGAGTCCCCGTTGTTCAGCAGACTCGGAATCTTTCTTTGGCAGTAACAGCAGCGTACTGTGTATTGCAGAGTCCCCGTTGTTCAGCAGACTCGGAATCTTTCTTTGGCAGTAACAGCAGCGTACTGTGTATTGCAGAGTCCCCGTTGTTCAGCAGACTCGGAATCTTTCCTATTTGGCAGTAACAGCAGCGTACTGTGTATTGCAGAGTCCCCGTTGTTCAGCAGACTCGGAATCTTTCCCTTTGGCAGTAACAGCAGCGTACTGTGTATTGCAGAGTCCCCGTTGTTCAGCAGACTCGGAATCGTTTGCTTTGGCAGTAACAGCAGCGTACTGTGTATTGCAGAGTCCCCGTTGTTCAGCAGACTCGGAATCTTTCCCATTGGCAGTAACAGCAGCGTACTGTGTATTGCAGAGTCCCCGTTGTTCAGCAGACTCGGAATCTTTGGCAGTAACCCATTGGCAGTAACAGCAGCGTACTGTGTATTGCAGAGTCCCCGTGTTCAGCAGACTCGGAATCTTTCCATTTGGCAGTAACAGCAGCGTACTGTGTATTGCAGAGTCCCCGTTGTTCAGCAGACTCGGAATCTTTCACTTTGGCAGTAACAGCAGCGTACTGTGTATTGCAGAGTCCCGTTGTTCAGCAGACTCGGAATCTTTCCTTGGCAGTAACAGCAGCGTACTGTGTATTGCAGAGTCCCCGTTGTTCAGCAGACTCGGAATCTTTGCATTGGCAGTAACAGCAGCGTACTGTGTATTGCAGAGTCCCCGTTGTTCAGCAGACTCGGAATCTTTCCTTTGGCAGTAACAGCAGCGTACTGTGTATTGCAGTCCCCGTTGTTCAGCAGACTCGGAATCTTTCAGTTGGCAGTAACAGCAGCGTACTGTGTATTGCAGAGTCCCCGTTGTTCACAGACTCGGAATCTTTCCCATTGGCAGTAACAGCAGCGTACTGTGTATTGCAGAGTCCCCGTTGTTCAGCAGACTCGGAATCTTTCCCATTGGCAGTAACAGCAGCGTACTGTGTATTGCAGAGTCCCCGTTGTTCAGCAGACTCGGAACTTTCCCTTTGGCAGTAACAGCAGCGTACTGTGTATTGCAGAGTCCCCGTTGTTCAGCAGACTCGGAATCTTTCTTTGGCAGTAACAGCAGCGTACTGTGTATTGCAGAGTCCCCGCTGTTCAGCAGACTCGGAATCTTTCAATTTGGCAGTAACAGCAGCGTACTGTGTATTGTAGAGTCCCCGTTGTTCAGCAGACTCGGAATCTTTCCCATTGGCAGTAACAGCAGCGTACTGTGTATTGCAGAGTCCCCGTTGTTCAGCAGACTCGGAATCTTTCACTTTGGCAGTAACAGCAGCGTACTGTGTATTGCAGAGTCCCCGTTGTTCAGCAGACTCGGAATCTTTTGTTTTGGCAGTAACAGCAGCGTACTGTGTATTGCAGAGTCCCCGTTGTTCAGCAGACTCGGAATCTTTCGTTTGGCAGTAACAGCAGCGTACTGTGTATTGCAGAGTCCCCGTTGTTCAGCAGACTCGGAATCTTTCCTTGGCAGTAACAGCAGCGTACTGTGTATTGCAGAGTCCCCGTTGTTCAGCAGACTCAGAACCTTTCCCATTGGCAGTAACAGCAGCGTACTGTGTATTGCAGAGTCCCCGTTGTTCAGCAGACTCGGAATCTTTTACTTTGGCAGTAACAGCAGCGTACTGTGTATTGCAGAGTCCCCGTTGTTCAGCAGACTCGGAATCTTTCAATTTGGCAGTAACAGCAGCGTACTGTGTATTGCAGAGTCCCCGTTGTTCAGCAGACTCGGAATCTTTCACTTTGGCAGTAACAGCAGCGTACTGTGTATTGCAGAGTCCCCGTTGTTCAGCAGACTCGGAATCTTTCAATTTGGCAGTAACAGCAGCGTACTGTGTATTGCAGAGTCCCCGTTGTTCAGCAGACTCGGAATCTTTCACTTTGGCAGTAACAGCAGCGTACTGTGTATTGCAGAGTCCCCGTTGTTCAGCAGACTCGGAATCTTTCAATTGGCAGTAACAGCAGCGTACTGTGTATTGCAGAGTCCCCGTTGTTCAGCAGACTCGGAATCTTTCATTTGGCAGTAACAGCAGCGTACTGTGTATTGCAGAGTCCCCGTTGTTCAGCAGACTCGGAATCTTTCAATTGGCAGTAACAGCAGCGTACTGTGTATTGCAGAGTCCCCGTTGTTCAGCAGACTCGGAATCTTTCCTTTGGCAGTAACAGCAACGTACTGTTTATTGCAGATTCCCCGTTGTGCAGCAGACTCGGAATCTTTCACTTTGGCAGTAACAGCATCTTACTGTGTATTGCAGAGTCTCCGTTATTCAGCAGACTCGGAATCTTTCACTTTGGCAGTAACAGCAGCGTACTGTGTATTGCAGAGTCCCTGTTGTTCAGCAGACTCGGAATCTTTTACCTTGGCAGTAACAGCAGCGTTCTGTGTTTTGCAGAGTCCCCGTTGTTTAGCAGACTCGGAATCTTTCCCATTGGCAGTAACAGCAGCGTACTGTGTATTGCAGAGTCCCTGTTGTTCAGCAGACTCGGAATCTTTCTCTTTGGCAGTAACAGCAGCGTACTGTGTATTCCAGATTCCCCGTTGTTCAGCAGACTCGGAAACTTTCCCATTGGCAGTGACAGCTGCGTACTGTGTATTACAGAGTCCCCGTTGTTCAGCAGGCTCGGAATCTTTCAATTTGGCAGTTACAGCAGCGTAATGTGTATTGCAGAGTCCCCGTTGTTCAGCAGACTCGGAATCTTTCACTTTGGCAGTAACAGCAGCGTACTGTGTATTGCAGAGTCCCCGTTGTTCAGCAGACTCGGAATCTTTCCATTGGCAGTAACAGCAGCGTACTGTGTATTGCAGAGTCCCCGTTGTTCAGCAGACTCGGAATCTTTCCTTTGGCAGTAACAGCAGCGTACTGTGTATTGCAGAGTCCCCGTTGTTCAGCAGACTCGGAATCTTTCCTTTGGCAGTAACAGCAGCGTACTGTGTATTGCAGAGTCCCCGTTGTTCAGCAGACTCGGAATCTTTCACTTTGGCAGTAACAGCAGCGTACTGTGTATTGCAGAGTCCCCGTTGTTCAGCAGACTCGGAATCTTTCAATTTGGCAGTAACAGCAGCGTACTGTGTATTGCAGAGTCCCCGTTGTTCAGCAGACTCGGAATCTTTCCTTTGGCAGTAACAGCAGCGTACTGTGTATTGCAGAGTCCCCGTTGTTCAGCAGACTCGGAATCTTTCAATTGGCAGTAACAGCAGCGTACTGTGTATTGCAGAGTCCCCGTTGTTCAGCAGACTCGGAATCTTTCATTTGGCAGTAACAGCAGCGTACTGTGTATTGCAGAGTCCCCGTTGTTCAGCAGACTCGGAATCTTTCCATTGGCAGTAACAGCAGCGTACTGTGTATTGCAGAGTCCCCGTTGTTCAGCAGACTCGGAATCTTTCCTTTGGCAGTAACAGCAGCGTACTGTGTATTGCAGAGTCCCCGTTGTTCAGCAGACTCGGAATCTTTCCATTGGCAGTAACAGCAGCGTACTGTGTATTGCAGAGTCCCGTTGTTCAGCAGACTCGGAATCTTTCCCATTTGGCAGTAACAGCAGCGTACTGTGTATTGCAGAGTCCCCGTTGTTCAGCAGACTCGGAATCTTTCCTATTGGCAGTAACAGCAGCGTACTGTGTATTGCAGAGTCCCCGTTGTTCAGCAGACTCGGAATCTTTCAATTTGGCAGTAACAGCAGCGTACTGTGTATTGCAGAGTCCCCGTTGTTCAGCAGACTCGGAATCTTTCATTGGCAGTAACAGCAGCGTACTGTGTATTGCAGAGTCCCCGTTGTTCAGCAGACTCGGAATCTTTCCCATTGGCAGTAACAGCAGCGTACTGTGTATTGCAGAGTCCCCGTTGTTCAGCAGACTCGGAATCTTTCAATTTGGCAGTAACAGCAGCGTACTGTGTATTGCAGAGTCCCCGTTGTTCAGCAGACTCGGAATCTTTCACTTGGCAGTAACAGCAGCGTACTGTGTATTGCAGAGTCCCCGTTGTTCAGCAGACTCGGAATCTTTCAATTTGGCAGTAACAGCAGCGTACTGTGTATTGCAGAGTCCCCGTTGTTCAGCAGACTCGGAATCTTTCTTTGGCAGTAACAGCAGCGTACTGTGTATTGCAGAGTCCCCGTTGTTCAGCAGACTCGGAATCTTTCAATTGGCAGTAACAGCAGCGTACTGTGTATTGCAGAGTCCCCGTTGTTCAGCAGACTCGAATCTTTCAATTGGCAGTAACAGCAGCGTACTGTGTATTGCAGAGTCCCCGTTGTTCAGCAGACTCGGAATCTTTCAATTGGCAGTAACAGCAGCGTACTGTGTATTGCAGAGTCCCCGTTGTTCAGCAGACTCGGAATCTTTTGCATTGGCAGTAACAGCAGCGTACTGTGTATTGCAGAGTCCCCGTTGTTCAGCAGACTCGGAATCTTTCCATTGGCAGTAACAGCAGCGTACTGTGTATTGCAGAGTCCCCGTTGTTCAGCAGACTCGGAATCTTTCCCATTGGCAGTAACAGCAGCGTACTGTGTATTGCAGAGTCCCCGTTGTTCAGCAGACTCGGAATCTTTCCCATTGGCAGTAACAGCAGCGTACTGTGTATTGCAGAGTCCCCGTTGTTCAGCAGACTCGGAATCTTTCCCATTGGCAGTAACAGCAGCGTACTGTGTATTGCAGAGTCCCCGTTGTTCAGCAGACTCGGAATCTTTCCCATTGGCAGTAACAGCAGCGTACTGTGTATTGCAGAGTCCCCGTTGTTCAGCAGACTCGGAATCTTTCCCATTGGCAGTAACAGCACGTACTGTGTATTGCAGAGTCCCCGTTGTTCAGCAGACTCGGAATCTTTCCCATTGGCAGTAACAGCAGCGTACTGTGTATTGCAGAGTCCCCGTTGTTCAGCAGACTCGGAATCTTTCTTTGGCAGTAACAGCAGCGTACTGTGTATTGCAGAGTCCCCGTTGTTCAGCAGACTCGGAATCTTTCCATTGGCAGTAACAGCAGCGTACTGTGTATTGCAGAGTCCCCGTTGTTCAGCAGACTCGGAATCTTTCTCTTTGGCAGTAACAGCAGCGTACTGTGTATTGCAGAGTCCCCGTTGTTCAGCAGACTCGGAATCTTTCCCTTGGCAGTAACAGCAGCGTACTGTGTATTGCAGAGTCCCCGTTGTTCAGCAGACTCGGAATCTTTCCATTGGCAGTAACAGCAGCGTACTGTGTATTGCAGAGTCCCCGTTGTTCAGCAGACTCGGAATCTTTCCTTTGGCAGTAACAGCAGCGTACTGTGTATTGCAGAGTCCCCGTTGTTCAGCAGACTCGGAATCTTTCCATTGGCAGTAACAGCAGCGTACTGTGTATTGCAGAGTCCCCGTTGTTCAGCAGACTCGGAATCTTTCAATTTGGCAGTAACAGCAGCGTACTGTGTATTGCAGAGTCCCCGTTGTTCAGCAGACTCGGAATCTTTCATTGGCAGTACAGCAGCGTACTGTGTATTGCAGAGTCCCCGTTGTTCAGCAGACTCGGAATCTTTCCCATTGGCAGTAACAGCAGCGTACTGTGTATTGCAGAGTCCCCGTTGTTCAGCAGACTCGGAATCTTTCCATTGGCAGTAACAGCAGCGTACTGTGTATTGCAGAGTCCCCGTTGTTCAGCAGACTCGGAATCTTTCACTTTGGCAGTAACAGCAGCGTACTGTGTATTGCAGAGTCCCCGTTGTTCAGCAGACTCGGAATCTTTCACTTGGCAGTAACAGCAGCGTACTGTGTATTGCAGAGTCCCCGTTGTTCAGCAGACTCGGAATCTTTCAATTTGGCAGTAACAGCAGCGTACTGTGTATTGCAGAGTCCCCGTTGTTCAGCAGACTCGGAATCTTTCACATTTGGCAGTAACAGCAGCGTACTGTGTATTGCAGAGTCCCCGTTGTTCAGCAGACTCGGAATCTTTCATTTGGCAGTAACAGCAGCGTACTGTGTATTGCAGAGTCCCCGTTGTTCAGCAGACTCGGAATCTTTCACTTTGGCAGTAACAGCAGCGTACTGTGTATTGCAGAGTCCCCGTTGTTCAGCAGACTCGGAATCTTTCCATTGGCAGTAACAGCAGCGTACTGTGTATTGCAGAGTCCCCGTTGTTCAGCAGACTCGGAATCTTTCCCTTGGCAGTAACAGCAGCGTACTGTGTATTGCAGAGTCCCCGTTGTTCAGCAGACTCGGAATCTTTCCATTGGCAGTAACAGCAGCGTACTGTGTATTGCAGAGTCCCCGTTGTTCAGCAGACTCGGAATCTTTCCCATTGGCAGTAACAGCAGCGTACTGTGTATTGCAGAGTCCCCGTTGTTCAGCAGACTCGGAATCTTTCCTATTGGCAGTAACAGCAGCGTACTGTGTATTGCAGAGTCCCCGTTGTTCAGCAGACTCGGAATCTTTCATTGGCAGTAACAGCAGCGTACTGTGTATTGCAGAGTCCCCGTTGTTCAGCAGACTCGGAATCTTTCAATTGGCAGTAACAGCAGCGTACTGTGTATTGCAGAGTCCCCGTTGTTCAGCAGACTCGGAATCTTTCCCATTGGCAGTAACAGCAGCGTACTGTGTATTGCAGAGTCCCCGTTGTTCAGCAGACTCGGAATCTTTTCATTTGGCAGTAACAGCAGCGTACTGTGTATTGCAGAGTCCCCGTTGTTCAGCAGACTCGGAATCTTTCCTTTGGCAGTAACAGCAGCGTACTGTGTATTGCAGAGTCCCCGTTGTTCAGCAGACTCGGAATCTTTCAAGTTGGCAGTAACAGCAGCGTACTGTGTATTGCAGAGTCCCCGTTGTTCAGCAGACTCGGAATCTTTCTTGGCAGTAACAGCAGCGTACTGTGTATTGCAGAGTCCCCGTTGTTCAGCAGACTCGGAATCTTTCAATTGGCAGTAACAGCAGCGTACTGTGTATTGCAGAGTCCCCGTTGTTCAGCAGACTCGGAATCTTTCCAATTGGCAGTAACAGCAGCGTACTGTGTATTGCAGAGTCCCCGTTGTTCAGCAGACTCGGAATCTTTCAATTGGCAGTAACAGCAGCGTACTGTGTATTGCAGAGTCCCCGTTGTTCAGCAGACTCGGAATCTTTCCTTTGGCAGTAACAGCAGCGTACTGTGTATTGCAGAGTCCCCGTTGTTCAGCAGACTCGGAATCTTTCCTTGGCAGTAACAGCAGCGTACTGTGTATTGCAGAGTCCCCGTTGTTCAGCAGACTCGGAATCTTTCCCATTGGCAGTAACAGCAGCGTACTGTGTATTGCAGAGTCCCGTTGTTCAGCAGACTCGGAATCTTTCCCATTGGCAGTAACAGCAGCGTACTGTGTATTGCAGAGTCCCCGTTGTTCAGCAGACTCGGAATCTTTCCCATTGGCAGTAACAGCAGCGTACTGTGTATTGCAGAGTCCCCGTTGTTCAGCAGACTCGGAATCTTTCCCATTGGCAGTAACAGCAGCGTACTGTGTATTGCAGAGTCCCCGTTGTTCAGCAGACTCGGAATCTTTCCCATTGGCAGTAACAGCAGCGTACTGTGTATTGCAGAGTCCCCGTTGTTCAGCAGACTCGGAATCTTTCCTTTGGCAGTAACAGCAGCGTACTGTGTATTGCAGAGTCCCCGTTGTTCAGCAGACTCGGAATCTTTCAAGTTGGCAGTAACAGCAGCGTACTGTGTATTGCAGAGTCCCCGTTGTTCAGCAGACTCGGAATCTTTCTCTTTGGCAGTAACAGCAGCGTACTGTGTATTGCAGAGTCCCCGTTGTTCAGCAGACTCGGAATCTTTTGCTTTGGCAGTAACAGCAGCGTACTGTGTATTGCAGAGTCCCCGTTGTTCAGCAGACTCGGAATCTTTCTGCTTTGGCAGTAACAGCGTACTGTGTATTGCAGAGTCCCCGTTGTTCAGCAGACTCGGAATCTTTTCTTTGGCAGTAACAGCAGCGTACTGTGTATTGCAGAGTCCCCGTTGTTCAGCAGACTCGGAATCTTTCAATTTGGCAGTAACAGCAGCGTACTGTGTATTGCAGAGTCCCCGTTGTTCAGCAGACTCGGAATCTTTCACTTTGGCAGTAACAGCAGCGTACTGTGTATTGCAGAGTCCCCGTTGTTCAGCAGACTCGGAATCTTTATTTGGCAGTAACAGCAGCGTACTGTGTATTGCAGAGTCCCCGTTGTTCAGCAGACTCGGAATCTTTCATTGGCAGTAACAGCAGCGTACTGTGTATTGCAGAGTCCCCGTTGTTCAGCAGACTCGGAATCTTTCAAGTTGGCAGTAACAGCAGCGTACTGTGTATTGCAGAGTCCCCGTTGTTCAGCAGACTCGGAATCTTTCATTGGCAGTAACAGCAGCGTACTGTGTATTGCAGAGTCCCGTTGTTCAGCAGACTCGGAATCTTTCAATTGGCAGTAACAGCAGCGTACTGTGTATTGCAGAGTCCCCGTTGTTCAGCAGACTCGGAATCTTTCAATTTGGCAGTAACAGCAGCGTACTGTGTATTGCAGAGTCCCCGTTGTTCAGCAGACTCGGAATCTTTCACTTTGGCAGTAACAGCAGCGTACTGTGTATTGCAGAGTCCCCGTTGTTCAGCAGACTCGGAATCTTTCCCATTGGCAGTAACAGCAGCGTACTGTGTATTGCAGAGTCCCCGTTGTTCAGCAGACTCAGAACCTTTCCTATTGGCAGTAACAGCAGCGTACTGTGTATTGCAGAGTCCCCGTTGTTCAGCAGACTCTGAATCTTTTACTTTGGCAGTAACAGCAGCGTACTGTGTGTTGCAGAGTCCCCGTTGTTCAGCAGACTCGGAATCTTTCAATTTGGCAGTAACAGCAGCGTACTGTGTATTGCAGAGTCCCCGTTGTTCAGCAGACTCGGAATCTTTCACTTTGGCAGTAACAGCAGCGTACTGTGTATTGCAGAGTCCCCGTTGTTCAGCAGACTCGGAATCTTTACCATTGGCAGTAACAGCAGCGTACTGTGTATTGTAGAGTCCCCATTGTTCAGCAGACTCGGAATCTTTTACTTTTGCAGTAACAGCAGCGTACTGTGAATTAAAGAGTCCCCGTTGTTCAGCAGAATCGGAATCATTCCCATTGGCAGTAACAGCAGCGTACTGTGTATTGCAGAGTCCCCGTTGTTCAGCAGACTCGGAATCTTTCCCATTGGCAGTAACAGCAGCGTACTGTGTATTGCAGAGTCCCCGCTGTTCAGCAGAAACGGAATCTTTCCTATTGGCAGTAACAGCAGCGTACTGTGTATTGCAGAGTCCCCGTTGTTCAGCAGACTCGGAATCTTTCAATTTGGCAGTAACAGCAGCGTACTGTGTATTGCAGAGTCCCCGTTGTTCAGCAGACTCGGAATCTTTCAATTTGGCAGTAACAGCAGCGTACTGTGTATTGTAGAGTCCCCGTTGATCAGCAGACTCGGAATCTTTCCCATTGGCAGTAACAGCAGCGTACTGTGTATTGCAGAGTCCCCGTTGTTCAGCAGACTCGGAATCTTTCATTTGGCAGTAACAGCAGCGTACTGTGTATTGCAGAGTCCCCGTTGTTCAGCAGACTCGGAATCTTTCACTTTGGCAGTAACAGCAGCGTACTGTGTATTGCAGAGTCCCCGTTGTTCAGCAGACTCGGAATCTTTCCAGTTGGCAGTAACAGCTGCGTACTGTGTATTGCAGAGTCCCCGTTGTTCAGCAGACTCGGAATCTTTCACTTTGGCAGTAACAGCAGCGTACTGTGTATTGTAGAGTCCCCGTTGTTCAGCAGACTCGGAATCTTTCATTGGCAGTAACAGCAGCGTACTGTGTATTGCAGAGTCCCCGTTGTTCAGCAGACTCGGAATCTTTCAATTGGCAGTAACAGCAGCGTACTGTGTATTGCAGAGTCCCCGTTGTTCAGCAGACTCGGAATCTTTCAATTGGCAGTAACAGCAGCGTACTGTGTATTGCAGAGTCCCCGTTGTTCAGCAGACTCGGAATCTTTTGCTTTGGCAGTAACAGCAGCGTACTGTGTATTGCAGAGTCCCCGTTGTTCAGCAGACTCGGAATCTTTCAATTTGGCAGTAACAGCAGCGTACTGTGTATTGCAGAGTCCCCGTTGTTCAGCAGACTCGGAATCTTTCAATTTGGCAGTAACAGCAGCGTACTGTGTATTGCAGAGTCCCCGTTGTTCAGCAGACTCGGAATCTTTCCATTGGCAGTAACAGCAGCGTACTGTGTATTGCAGAGTCCCCGTTGTTCAGCAGACTCGGAATCTTTCAATTTGGCAGTAACAGCAGCGTACTGTGTATTGCAGAGTCCCCGTTGTTCAGCAGACTCGGAATCTTTCAATTGGCAGTAACAGCAGCGTACTGTGTATTGCAGAGTCCCCGTTGTTCAGCAGACTCGGAATCTTTCGCATTGGCAGTAACAGCAGCGTACTGTGTATTGCAGAGTCCCCGTTGTTCAGCAGACTCGGAATCTTTCAATTTGGCAGTAACAGCAGCGTACTGTGTATTGCAGAGTCCCCGTTGTTCAGCAGACTCGGAATCTTTCGCATTGGCAGTAACAGCAGCGTACTGTGTATTGCAGAGTCCCCGTTGTTCAGCAGACTCGGAATCTTTCCTTTGGCAGTAACAGCAGCGTACTGTGTATTGCAGAGTCCCCGTTGTTCAGCAGACTCGGAATCTTTCCCATTGGCAGTAACAGCAGCGTACTGTGTATTGCAGAGTCCCCGTTGTTCAGCAGACTCGGAATCTTTCCCATTGGCAGTAACAGCAGCGTACTGTGTATTGCAGAGTCCCCGTTGTTCAGCAGACTCGGAATCTTTCCCATTGGCAGTAACAGCAGCGTACTGTGTATTGCAGAGTCCCCGTTGTTCAGCAGACTCGGAATCTTTCCCATTGGCAGTAACAGCAGCGTACTGTGTATTGCAGAGTCCCCGTTGTTCAGCAGACTCGGAATCTTTCCCATTGGCAGTAACAGCAGCGTACTGTGTATTGCAGAGTCCCCGTTGTTCAGCAGACTCGGAATCTTTGCTTTGGCAGTAACAGCAGCGTACTGTGTATTGCAGAGTCCCCGTTGTTCAGCAGACTCGGAATCTTTCGCTTTGGCAGTAACAGCAGCGTACTGTGTATTGCAGAGTCCCCGTTGTTCAGCAGACTCGGAATCTTTCTCTTTGGCAGTAACAGCAGCGTACTGTGTATTGCAGAGTCCCCGTTGTTCAGCAGACTCGGAATCTTTCATTGGCAGTAACAGCAGCGTACTGTGTATTGCAGAGTCCCCGTTGTTCAGCAGACTCGGAATCTTTCAATTGGCAGTAACAGCAGCGTACTGTGTATTGCAGAGTCCCCGTTGTTCAGCAGACTCGGAATCTTTCACTTTGGCAGTAACAGCAGCGTACTGTGTATTGCAGAGTCCCCGTTGTTCAGCAGACTCGGAATCTTTCCTTTGGCAGTAACAGCAGCGTACTGTGTATTGCAGAGTCCCCGTTGTTCAGCAGACTCGGAATCTTTCAAGTTGGCAGTAACAGCAGCGTACTGTGTATTGCAGAGTCCCCGTTGTTCAGCAGACTCGGAATCTTTCAATTGGCAGTAACAGCAGCGTACTGTGTATTGCAGAGTCCCCGTTGTTCAGCAGACTCGGAATCTTTCAAGTTGGCAGTAACAGCAGCGTACTGTGTATTGCAGAGTCCCCGTTGTTCAGCAGACTCGGAATCTTTCAATTGGCAGTAACAGCAGCGTACTGTGTATTGCAGAGTCCCCGTTGTTCAGCAGACTCGGAATCTTTCATTGGCAGTAACAGCAGCGTACTGTGTATTGCAGAGTCCCCGTTGTTCAGCAGACTCGGAATCTTTCACTTTGGCAGTAACAGCAGCGTACTGTGTATTGCAGAGTCCCCGTTGTTCAGCAGACTCGGAATCTTTCCCATTGGCAGTAACAGCAGCGTACTGTGTATTGCAGAGTCCCCGTTGTTCAGCAGACTCGGAATCTTTCCTTGGCAGTAACAGCAGCGTACTGTGTATTGCAGAGTCCCCGTTGTTCAGCAGACTCGGAATCTTTCTTTGGCAGTAACAGCAGCGTACTGTGTATTGCAGAGTCCCCGTTGTTCAGCAGACTCGGAATCTTTCATTGGCAGTAACAGCAGCGTACTGTGTATTGCAGAGTCCCCGTTGTTCAGCAGACTCGGAATCTTTCACTTGGCAGTAACAGCAGCGTACTGTGTATTGCAGAGTCCCCGTTGTTCAGCAGACTCGGAATCTTTCAATTGGCAGTAACAGCAGCGTACTGTGTATTGCAGAGTCCCCGTTGTTCAGCAGACTCGGAATCTTTTACTTTGCAGTAACAGCAGCGTACTGTGTATTGCAGAGTCCCCGTTGTTCAGCAGACTCGGAATCTTTCCCATTGGCAGTAACAGCAGCGTACTGTGTATTGCAGAGTCCCCGTTGTTCAGCAGACTCGGAATCTTTCCCATTGGCAGTAACAGCAGCGTACTGTGTATTGCAGAGTCCCCGCTGTTCAGCAGAAACGGAATCTTTCCTATTGGCAGTAACAGCAGCGTACTGTGTATTGCAGAGTCCCCGTTGTTCAGCAGACTCGGAATCTTTCAATTTGGCAGTAACAGCAGCGTACTGTGTATTGCAGAGTCCCCGTTGTTCAGCAGACTCGGAATCTTTCAATTTGGCAGTAACAGCAGCGTACTTTTTATTGCAGAGTCCCCGTTGTTCAGCAGAAACGGAATCTTTCCCATTGGCAGTAACAGCAGCGTACTGTGTATTGCAGAGTCCCCGTTGTTCAGCAGACTCGGAATCTTTCAATTTGGCAGTAACAGCAGCGTACTGTGTATTGTAGAGTCCCCGTTGTTAAGCAGCCTCGGAATCTTTTACTTTGGCAGTATCAGCAGCGTACTGTGTATTGCAGAGTCCCCGTTGTTCAGCAGACTCGGAATCTTTCAAGTTGGCAGTAACAGCAGCGTACTGTGTATTGCAGAGTCCCCGTTGTTCAGCAGACTCGGAATCTTTTACTTTGGCAGTAACAGCAGCGTACTGTGTATTGCAGAGTCCCCGTTGTTCAGCAGACTCGGAATCTTTCAAGTTGGCAGTAACAGCAGCGTACTGTGTATTGTAGAGTCCCCGTTGTTCAGCAGACTCGGAATCTTTCAATTGGCAGTAACAGCAGCGTACTGTGTATTGCAGAGTCCCCGTTGTTCAGCAGACTCGGAATCTTTCAAGTTGGCAGTAACAGCAGCGTACTGTGTATTGCAGAGTCCCCGTTGTTCAGCAGACTCGGAATCTTTTGCTTGGCAGTAACAGCAGCGTACTGTGTATTGCAGAGTCCCCGTTGTTCAGCAGACTCTGAATCTTTCAATTTGGCAGTAACTGCAGCGTACTGTGTATTGCAGAGTCGCCGTTGTTTAGCAGACTCGGAATCTTTCAATTTGGCAGTAACAGCAGCGTACTGTGTATTGCAGAGTCGCCGTTGTTCAGCAGACTCGGAATCTTTCAAGTTGGCAGTAACAGCACCGTACTGTGTATTGCAGAGTCGCCGTTGTTCAGAAAACTCGGAATCTTTCAATTTGGCAGTAACAGCAGCGTACTGTGTATTGCAGAGTCCCCGTCATTCAGCAGACTCGGAATCTTTCACTTTGGCAGTAACAGCAGCGTACTGTGTATTGCAGAGTCCCCGTCATTCAGCAGACTCGGAATCTTTCAAGTTGGCAGTAACAGCAGCGTACTGTGTATTGCAGAGTCCCCATTGTTCAGCAAACTCGGAATCTTTCGCATTGGCAGTAACAGCAGCGTACTGTGTAATGCAGTGTCCCCGTTGTTTTTAGCAGACTCGGAATCTTTCAATTTGGTAGTAACAGCAGCGTACTGTGTATTGCAGAGTCCCCGTTGTTCAGCAGACTCGGAAAGATTCGCATTGGCAGTAACAGCAGCGTACTGTGTATTGCAGAGTCCCCTTTGTTCAGCAGACTCGGAATCTTTCGCTTTGGCAGTAACAGCAGCGTACTGTGTATTGCAGAGTCCCCGTTGTTCAGCAGACACGGAATCTTTCCCATTGGCAGTAACAGCAGCGTACTGTGTATTTCAGAGTCCCCGTAGTTCAGCAGACTCGGAATCTTTCCCATTGGCAGTAACAGCAGCGTACTGTGTATTGCAGAGTCCCCGTTGTTCAGCAGACTCGGAATCTTTCCCATTGGCAGTAACAGCAGCGTACTGTGTATTGCAGAGTCCCCGTTGTTCAGCAGACTCGGAATCTTTCCCATTGGCAGTAACAGCAGCGTACTGTGTATTGCAGAGTCCCCGTTGTTCAGCAGACTCGGAATCTTTCCATTGGCAGTAACAGCAGCGTACTGTGTATTGCAGAGTCCCCGTTGTTCAGCAGACTCGGAATCTTTGCTTTGGCAGTAACAGCAGCGTACTGTGTATTGCAGAGTCCCCGTTGTTCAGCAGACTCGGAATCTTTGCTTTGGCAGTAACAGCAGCGTACTGTGTATTGCAGAGTCCCCGTTGTTCAGCAGACTCGGAATCTTTCTTTGGCAGTAACAGCAGCGTACTGTGTATTGCAGAGTCCCCGTTGTTCAGCAGACTCGGAATCTTTCTTTGGCAGTAACAGCAGCGTACTGTGTATTGCAGAGTCCCCGTTGTTCAGCAGACTCGGAATCTTTCCCATTGGCAGTAACAGCAGCGTACTGTGTATTGCAGAGTCCCCGTTGTTCAGCAGACTCGGAATCTTTCAATTTGGCAGTAACAGCAGCGTACTGTGTATTGCAGAGTCCCCGTTGTTCAGCAGACTCGGAATCTTTCAATTTGGCAGTAACAGCAGCGTACTGTGTATTGCAGAGTCCCCGTTGTTCAGCAGACTCGGAATCTTTCACTTTGGCAGTAACAGCAGCGTACTGTGTATTGCAGAGTCCCCGTTGTTCAGCAGACTCGGAATCTTTTACTTTGGCAGTAACAGCAGCGTACTGTGTATTGCAGAGTCCCCGTTGTTCAGCAGACTCGGAATCTTTCATTGGCAGTAACAGCAGCGTACTGTGTATTGTAGAGTCCCCGTTGTTCAGCAGACTCGGAATCTTTCAAGTTGGCAGTAACAGCAGCGTACTGTGTATTGTAGAGTCCCCGTTGTTCAGCAGACTCGGAATCTTTCAAGTTGGCAGTAACAGCAGCGTACTGTGTATTGTAGAGTCCCCGTTGTTCAGCAGACTCGGAATCTTTCAAGTTGGCAGTAACAGCAGCGTACTGTGTATTGTAGAGTCCCCGTTGTTCAGCAGACTCGGAATCTTTTGCTTTGGCAGTAACAGCAGCGTACTGTGTATTGCAGAGTCCCCGTTGTTCAGCAGACTCGGAATCTTTCAGTTGGCAGTAACAGCAGCGTACTGTGTATTGCAGAGTCCCCGTTGTTCAGCAGACTCGGAATCTTTCAATTTGGCAGTAACAGCAGCGTACTGTGTATTGCAGAGTCCCCGTTGTTCAGCAGACTCGGAATCTTTCAATTGGCAGTAACAGCAGCGTACTGTGTATTGCAGAGTCCCGTTGTTCAGCAGACTCGGAATCTTTCAATTGGCAGTAACAGCAGCGTACTGTGTATTGCAGAGTCCCCGTTGTTCAGCAGACTCGGAATCTTTCACTTTGGCAGTAACAGCAGCGTACTGTGTATTGCAGAGTCCCCGTTGTTCAGCAGACTCGGAATCTTTCTCATTGGCAGTAACAGCAGCGTACTGTGTATTGCAGAGTCCCCGTTGTTCAGCAGACTCGGAATCTTTCGCATTGGCAGTAACAGCAGCGTACTGTGTATTGCAGAGTCCCCGTTGTTCAGCAGACTCGGAATCTTTCGCTTTGGCAGTAACAGCAGCGTACTGTGTATTGCAGAGTCCCCGTTGTTCAGCAGACTCGGAATCTTTCCCATTGGCAGTAACAGCAGCGTACTGTGTATTGCAGAGTCCCCGTTGTTCAGCAGACTCGGAATCTTTCCCATTGGCAGTAACAGCAGCGTACTGTGTATTGCAGAGTCCCCGTTGTTCAGCAGACTCGGAATCTTTCCCATTGGCAGTAACAGCAGCGTACTGTGTATTGCAGAGTCCCCGTTGTTCAGCAGACTCGGAATCTTTCCCATTGGCAGTAACAGCAGCGTACTGTGTATTGCAGAGTCCCGTTGTTCAGCAGACTCGGAATCTTTCCCATTGGCAGTAACAGCAGCGTACTGTGTATTGCAGAGTCCCCGTTGTTCAGCAGACTCGGAATCTTTCCCATTGGCAGTAACAGCAGCGTACTGTGTATTGCAGAGTCCCCGTTGTTCAGCAGACTCGGAATCTTTCCATTGGCAGTAACAGCAGCGTACTGTGTATTGCAGAGTCCCCGTTGTTCAGCAGACTCGGAATCTTTGCTTTGGCAGTAACAGCAGCGTACTGTGTATTGCAGAGTCCCCGTTGTTCAGCAGACTCGGAATCTTTCAATTGGCAGTAACAGCAGCGTACTGTGTATTGCAGAGTCCCCGTTGTTCAGCAGACTCGGAATCTTTCTCTTGGCAGTAACAGCAGCGTACTGTGTATTGCAGAGTCCCCGTTGTTCAGCAGACTCGGAATCTTTCGCTATGGCAGTAACAGCAGCGTACTGTGTATTGTAGAGTCCCGGTTGTTCAGCAGACTCGGAATCTTTCTCTTTGGCAGTAACAGCAGCGTACTTTGTATTGCAGAGTCCCCGTTGTTCAGCAGACTCGGAAACTTTTGCTTTGGCAGTAACAGCAGCGTACTGTGTATTGCAGAGTCCCCGCTGTTCAGCAGACTCGGAATCTTTCAATTTGGCAGTAACAGCAGCGTACTGTGTATTGCAGAGTCCCCGTTGTTCAGCAGACTCGGAATCTTTCCCATTGGCAGTAACAGCAGCGAACTGTGTATTGTAGAGTCCCCGTTGTTCAGCAGACTCGGAATCTTTATTTTGGCAGTAACAGCAGCGTACTGTGTATTGTAGAGTCCCCGTTGTTCAGCAGACTCGGAATCTTTCAAGTTGGCAGTAACAGCAGCGTACTGTGTATTGCAGAGTCCCCGTTG
Organism: Octopus sinensis; assembly: GCF_006345805.1. NCBI lineage: Eukaryota > Metazoa > Mollusca > Cephalopoda > Octopoda > Octopodidae > Octopus > Octopus sinensis. The sequence continues at coordinate 17,460,563 of NC_043014.1, read as the reverse complement.
TTCAGCAGACTCGGAATCTTTCAAGTTGGCAGTAACAGCAGCGTACTGTGTATTGCAGAGTCCCCGTTGTTCAGCAGACTCGGAATCTTTCAAGTTGGCAGTAACAGCAGCGTACTGTGTATTGCAGAGTCCCCGTTGTTCAGCAGACTCGGAATCTTTCAAGTTGGCAGTAACAGCAGCGTACTGTGTATTGCAGAGTCGCCGTTGTTCAGCAGACTCGGAATCTTTCCATTTGGCAGTAACAGCAGCGTACTGTGTATTGCAGAGTCCCCGTTGTTCAGCAGACTCGGAATCTTTCACTTTGGCAGTAACAGCAGCGTACTGTGTATTGCAGAGTCCCCGTTGTTCAGCAGACTCGGAATCTTTCAATTGGCAGTAACAGCAGCGTACTGTGTATTGCAGAGTCCCCGTTGTTCAGCAGACTCGGAATCTTTCTTGGCAGTAACAGCAGCGTACTGTGTATTGCAGAGTCCCCGTTGTTCAGCAGACTCGGAATCTTTCCCATTGGCAGTAACAGCAGCGTACTGTGTATTGCAGAGTCCCCGTTGTTCAGCAGACTCGGAATCTTTCCCATTGGCAGTAACAGCAGCGTACTGTGTATTGCAGAGTCCCCGTTGTTCAGCAGACTCGGAATCTTTTGCTTTGGCAGTAACAGCAGCGTACTGTGTATTGCAGAGTCCCCGTTGTTCAGCAGACTCGGAATCTTTCAAGTTGGCAGTAACAGCAGCGTACTGTGTATTGCAGAGTCCCCGTTGTTCAGCAGACTCGGAATCTTTCCCATTGGCAGTAACAGCAGCGTACTGTGTATTGCAGAGTCCCCGTTGTTCAGCAGACTCGGAATCTTTCAAGTTGGCAGTAACAGCAGCGTACTGTGTATTGCAGAGTCCCCGTTGTTCAGCAGACTCGGAATCTTTCCCATTGGCAGTAACAGCAGCGTACTGTGTATTGCAGAGTCCCCGTTGTTCAGCAGACTCGGAATCTTTCGCATTGGCAGTAACAGCAGCGTACTGTGTATTGCAGAGTCCCCGTTGTTCAGCAGACTCGGAATCTTTCGCTTTGGCAGTAACAGCAGCGTACTGTGTATTGCAGAGTCCCGTTGTTCAGCAGACTCGGAATCTTTCCCATTGGCAGTAACAGCAGCGTACTGTGTATTGCAGAGTCCCGTTGTTCAGCAGACTCGGAATCTTTCCCATTGGCAGTAACAGCAGCGTACTGTGTATTGCAGAGTCCCCGTTGTTCAGCAGACTCGGAATCTTTCCCATTGGCAGTAACAGCAGCGTACTGTGTATTGCAGAGTCCCCGTTGTTCAGCAGACTCGGAATCTTTCTTTGGCAGTAACAGCAGCGTACTGTGTATTGTGAGTCCCCGTTGTTCAGCAGACTCGGAATCTTTCCCATTGGCAGTAACAGCAGCGTACTGTGTATTGCAGAGTCCCCGTTGTTCAGCAGACTCGGAATCTTTCTTTGGCAGTAACAGCAGCGTACTGTGTATTGCAGAGTCCCCGTTGTTCAGCAGACTCGGAATCTTTCAATTTGGCAGTAACAGCAGCGTACTGTGTATTGTAGAGTCCCCGTTGTTAAGCAGCCTCGGAATCTTTTACTTTGGCAGTATCAGCAGCGTACTGTGTATTGCAGAGTCCCCGTTGTTCAGCAGACTCGGAATCTTTCAAGTTGGCAGTAACAGCAGCGTACTGTGTATTGTAGAGTCCCCGTTGTTAAGCAGCCTCGGAATCTTTCAAGTGGCAGTAACAGCAGCGTACTGTGTATTGTAGAGTCCCCGTTGTTCAGCAGACTCGGAATCTTTCAAGTTGGCAGTAACAGCAGCGTGTGAGGGCGCGTGGCTTGTGGTTAGGGCATTCGGCTCATGATCGTAAGGTTGTGAGTTCGATTCCCGGCGACGCGTTGTGTCCTTGAGCAAGACACTTTATTTCACGTTGCTCCAGTCCACTCAGCTGGCAAAAATGAGTTGTACTTGTATTTCAAAGGGTCAGCCTTGTCACTCTCTGTGTCACGCTGATTATCCCCGAGAACTACGTTAAGGGTACACGTGTCTGTGGAATGCTCAGCCATTTGCACGTTAATTTCACGAGCAAGCTGTTCCGTTGATCGTATCAGCTGGGACCCTCGTCGTCGTAACCGGCGGAGTCTTTAAGAACAGCAGCGTACTGTGTATTGTAGAGTCCCCGTTGTTCAGCAGACTCGGAATCTTTCAAGTTGGCAGTAACAGCAGCGTACTGTGTATTGTAGAGTCCCTGTTGTTCAGCAGACTCGGAATCTTTTGCTTTGGCAGTAACAGCAGCGTACTGTGTATTGCAGAGTCCCCGTTGTTCAGCAGACTCGGAATCTTTCAAGTTGGCAGTAACAGCAGCGTACTGTGTATTGCAGAGTCGCCGTTGTTCAGCAGATTCGGAATCTTTCAATTTGGCAGTAACAGCAGCGTACTGTGTATTGCAGAGTCGCCGTTGTTCAGCAGACTCGGAATCTTTCAAGTTGGCAGTAACAGCAGCGTACTGTGTATTGCAGAGTCGCCGTTGTTCAGAAGACTCGGAATCTTTCAATTTGGCAGTAACAGCAGCGTACTGTGTATTGCAGAGTCGCCGTTGTTCAGCAGACTCGGAATCTTTCACTTTGGCAGTAACAGCAGCGTACAGTGTATTGTAGAGTCCCCGTTGTTCAGCAGACTCGGAATATTTCACTTTGGCAGTAACAGCAGCGTACTGTGTATTGTAGAGTCCCCGTTGTTCAGCAGACTCGGAATATTTCTCATTGGCAGTAACAGCAGCGTACTGTGTATTGCAGAATCCCCGTTGTTCAGTAGACTCTGAATCTTTCGCATTGGCAGTAACAGCAGCGTACTGTGTAATGCAGTGTCCCCGTTGTTTTAGCAGCTCGGAATCTTTCGCTTTGGCAGTAACAGCAGCGTACTGTGTATTGCAGAGTCCCCGTTGTTCAGCAGACTCAGAATCTTTCCCTTTGGTAGTAACAGCAGCGTACTGTGTATTGTAGAGTCCCCGTTGTTCAGCAGACTCGGAATCTTTCCCTTTGGTAGTAACAGCAGCGTACTGTGTATTGCAGAGTCCCCGTTGTTCAGCAGACTCGGAATCTTTCCCATTGGCAGTAACAGCAGCGTACTGTGTATTGCAGAGTCCCTGTAGTTCAGCAGAGTCGGAATCTTTCCCATTGGCAGTAACAGCAGCGTACTGTGTATTGTGGAATGCCCGTTGTTCAGCAGACTCGGAACCATTTGCTGTGGCAGTAACAGCAGCGTACTGTGTATTGCACAGTCCCCATTGTTCAACAGACTCGGAATGTTTCAAGTTGGCGGTAACAGCTGCCTACTGTGTATTGCAGAGTCCCCGTTGTTCAGAAGACTCGGAATCTTTCTCTTTGGCAGTAACAGCAGCGTTCTGTGTATTGCAGAGTCCCCGTTGTTCAGCAGACTCGGAATCTTTTGCTTTGGCAGTAACAGCAGCGTACTGTGTATTGCAGAGTCGCCGTTGTTCAGCAGACTCAGAATCTTTCAATTTGGCAGTAACAGCAGCGTACTGTGTATTGCAGAGTCCCCGTTGTTCAGCAGACTCGGAATCTTTCACTTTGGGAGTAACAGCAGCGTACTGTGTATTGCAGAGTCCCCGTTGTTCAGCAGCCTCGGAATCTTTTACTTTGGCAGTATCAGCAGCGTACTGTGTAATGTAGAGTCCCCGTTGTTCAGCAGACACGGAATCTTTCAAGTTGGCAGTAACAGCAGCGTACTGTGTATTGTAGAGTCCCCGTTGTTCAGCAGACTCGGAATCTTTCAAGTTGGCAGTAACAGCAGCGTACTGTGTATTGTAGAGTCCCCGTTGTTCAGCAGACTCGGAATCTTTCAAGTTGGCAGTAACAGCAGCGTACTGTGTATTGTAGAGTCCCCGTTGTTCAGCAGACTCGGAATCTTTCAAGTTGGCAGTAACAGTAGCGTACTGTGTATTGTAGAGTCCCTGTTGTTCAGCAGACTCGGAATCTTTTGCTTTGGCAGAAACCGCAGCGTACTGTGTATTGCAGAGTCCCCGTTGTTCAGCAGACTCGGAATCTTTCAAGTTGGCACTAACAGCAGCGTACTGTGTATTGCAGAGTCGCCGTTGTTCAGCAGATTCGGAATATTTCAATTTGGCAGTAACAGCAGTGTACTGTGTATTGCAGAGTCCCCGTTGTTCAGCAGACTCGGAATCTTTCAAGTTGGCACTAACAGCAGCGTACTGTGTATTGCAGAGTCGCCGTTGTTCAGCAGACTCGGAATCTTTCAATTTGGCAGTAACAGCAGCGTACTGTGTATTGCAGAGTCCAAGTTGTTCAGCAGACTAGGAATCTTTCACTTTGGCAGTTACAGCAGCGTACTGTGTATTGCAGAGTCCCCGTTGTTCAGCAGACTCGGAATCTTTCTCATTGGCAGTAACAGCAGCGTACTGTGTATTGCAGAGTCTCCGTTGTTCAGTAGACTGTGAATCTTTCGCATTGGCAGTAACAGCAGCGTACTGTGTAATGCAGTGTCCCCGTTGTTTTTAGCAGCCTCGGAATCTTTCGCTTTGGCAGTAACAGCAGCGTACTGTGTATTGCAGAGTCCCCGTTGTTCAGCAGACTCGGAATCTTTCCCATTGGCAGTAACAGCAGCGTACTGTGTATTGCAGAGTCCCTGTAGTTCAGCAGAGTCGGAATCTTTCCCATTGGCAGTAACATCAGCGTACTGTGTATTGCAGAGTTCCCGTTGTTCAGCAGACTCGGAATCTTTCCCATTGGCAGTAACAGCAGCGTACTGTGTATTGTAGAGTCCCCGTTGTTCAGCAGACTCGGAATCTTTCCCATTGGCAGTTACAGCAGCGTACTGTGTATTGCAGAGTCCCCGTTGTTCAGCAGACTCGGAATCTTTCCCATTGGCAGTAACAGCAGCGTACTGTGTATTGCAGAGTCCCCGTTGTTCAGCAGACTCGGAATCTTTCCCATTGGCAGTAACAGCAGCGTACTGTGTATTGTGGAATGTTCGTTGTTCAGCAGACTCGGAACCATTTGCTTTGGCAGTAACAGCAGCTTACTGTGTATTGCAGAGTCCCCATTGTTCAGCAGACTCGGAATCTTTCAAGTTGGCGGTAACAGCTGCGTACTGTGTATTGCAGAGTCCCCGTTGTTCAGCAGACTCGGAATCTTTCTCTTTGGCAGTAACAGCAGCGTTCTGCGTATTGCAGAGTCCCCGTTGTTCAGCAGACTCGGAATCTTTTGCTTTGGCAGTAACAGCTGTGTACTGTGTATTGTGGAATGCTCGTTGTTCAGCAGTCTCGGAATCTTTCTCTTTGGGAGTAAAAGCAGCGTACTGGGTATTGCAGAGTCCCCGTTGTTCAGCAGACTCGGAATCTTTTGCTTTGGCAGTAACAGCAGCGTACTGTGTATTGCAGAGTCGCCGTTGTTCAGAAGACTCGGAATATTTCAATTTGGCAGTAACAGCAGCGTACTGTGTATTGTAGTGTCCAAGTTGTTCAGCAGACTAGGAATCTTTCACTTTGGCAGTTACAGCAGCGTACTGTGTATTGCAGAGTCCCCGTTGTTCAGCAGACTCGGAATCTTTCTCATTGGCAGTAACAGCAGCGTACTGTGTATTGCAGAGTCCCCGTTGTTCAGTAGACTCTGAATATTTCGCATTGGCAGTAACAGCAGCGTACTGTGTAATGCAGTGTCCCCGTTGTTTTTAGCAGCCTCGGAATCTTTCAATTTGGCAGTAACAGCAGCGTACTGTGTATTGCAGAGTCCCCGTTGTTCAGTAGACTCTGAATATTTCGCATTGGCAGTAACAGCAGCGTACTGTGTAATGCAGTGTCCCCGTTGTTTTTAGCAGCCTCGGAATCTTTCACTTTGGCAGTAACAGCAGCGTACTGTGTATTGCAGAGTCCCCGTTGTTCAGCAGACTCGGAATCTTTCCCATTGGCAGTAACAGCAGCGTACTGTGTATTGCAGAGTCCCCGTTGTTCAGCAGACTCGGAATCTTTCAAGTTGGCAGTAACAGCAGCCTACTGTGTATTGCAGAGTCCCCGTTGTTCAGCAGACTCGGAATCTTTCACTTTGGCAGTAACAGCAGCGTTCAGTGTATTGCAGAGTCCCCGTTGTTCAGCAGACTCGGAATCTTTCTCTTTGGCAGTAACAGCAGCGTACTGTGTATTGCAGAGTCCCCGTTGTTCAGCACAGTCGGAATCTATCGCTATGGCAGTAGCAGCAGCGTATTGTGTATTGCAGAGTCCCCGTTGTTCAGCACAGTCGGAATCTATCGCTATGGCAGTAGCAGCAGCGTACTGTGTATTGCAGAGTCCCCGTTGTTCAGCAGACTCGGAATCTTTCTCTTTGGCAGTAACAGCAGCGTACTGTGTATTGCAGAGTCCCCGTTGTTCAGCACAGTCGGAATCTATCGCTATGGCAGTAGCAGCAGCGTATTGTGTATTGCAGAGTCCCCGTTGTTCAGCAGACTCGGAATCTTTCTCTTTGGCAGTAACAGCAGCGTACTGTGTATTGCAGAGTCCCCGTTGTTCAGCACAGTCGGAATCTATCGCTATGGCAGTAGCAGCAGCGTACTGTGTATTGCAGAGTCCCCGTTGTTCAGCACAGTCGGAATCTATCGCTATGGCAGTAACAGCAGCGTACTGTGTATTGCGGAGTCCCCGTTGTTCAGCAGACTCGGAATCTTTCAATTTGGCAGTAACAGCAGCGTACTGTGTATTGCAGAGTCCCCGTTGTTCAGCAGACTCGGAATCTTTCGCATTGGCAGTAACAGCAGCGTACTGTATATTCCAGAGTCGCCGTTGTTCAGCAGACTCGGAATCTTTCGCATTGGCAGTAACAGCAGCGTTCAGTGTATTGCAAAGTCCCCGTTGTTCAGCAGACTCGGAATCTTTCTCTTTGGCAGTAACAGCAGCGTACTGTGTATTGCAGAGTCCCCATTGTTCAGCAGGCTCGGAATCTTTTACTTTTGCAGTAACAGCAGCGTATGGTGTATTGTAGAGTCCCCGTTGTTCAGCAGACTCGGAATCTTTCAAGTTGGCAGTAACAGCAGCGTACTGTGTATTGTAGAGTCCCCGTTGTTCAGCAGACTCGGAATCATTCAAGTTGGCAGTAACAGCAGTGTACTCTGTATTGTCGAGTCCCCGTTGTTCAGCAGACTCGGAATCTTTCCCATTGGCAGTAACAGCAGCGTACTGTGTATTGTAGAGTCCCCGTTGTTCAGCAGACTCGGAATCTTTCAAGTTGGCAGTAATAGTAGCGTACTGTGTATTGTAGAGTCCCTGTTGTTCAGCAGACTCGGAATCTTTTGCTTTGGCAGTAACAGCAGCGTACTGTGTATTGCAGAGTCGCCGTTGTTCAGAAGACTCGGAATCTTTCAATTTGGCAGTAACAGCAGCGTACTGTGTATTGCAGAGTCCAAGTTGTTCAGCAGACTAGGAATCTTTCACTTCGGCAGTTACAGCAGCGTACTGTGTATTGCAGAGTCCCCGTCGTTCAGCAGACTCGGAATCTTTTAAGTTGGCAGTAACAGCAGCGTACTGTGTATTGCAGAGTCCCCGTTGTTCAGTAGACTCGGATCTTTCGCCTTGGCAGTAACAGCAGCGTACTGTGTATTGCAGTGTCCCCGTTGTTTTTAGCAGCCTCGGAATCTTTCAATTTGGCAGTAACAGCAGCGTACTGTGTATTGCAGAGTCCCCGTTGTTCAGCAGACTCGGAATCTTTTGCTTTGGCAGTAACAGCAGCGTACTGTGTATTGCAGGTCCCCGTTGTTCAGCAGACTCGGAATCTTTCCCATTGGCAGTAACAGCAGCGTACTGTGTATTGCAGAGTCCCCGTTGTTCAGCAGACTCGGAATCTTTCCCATTGGCAGTAACAGCAGCGTACTGTGTATTGCAGTGTCCCCGTTGTTCAGCAGACTCGGAATCTTTCCCATTGGCAGTAACAGCAGCGTACTGTGTATTGTAGAGTCCCCGTTGTTCAGCAGACTCGGAATCTTTCCCATTGGCAGTAACAGCAGCGTACTGTGTATTGCAGAGTCCCCGTTGTTCAGCAGACTCGGAATCTTTCCCTTTGGCAGTAACAGCAGCGTCCTGTGTATTGCAGAGTCCCCGTTGTTCAGCAGACTCGGAATCTTTCCCATTGTCAGTAACAGCAGCGTACTGTGTATTGCAGAGTCCCCGTTGTTCAGCAGACACGGAATCTTTCAAGTTGGCAGTAACAGCAGCGTACTGTGTATTGCAGAGTCCCCGTTGTTCAGCAGACTCGGAATCTTTTGCTTTGGCAGTAACAGCAGCGTACTGTGTATTGCAGAGTCCCGTTGTTCAGCAGACTCGGAATCTTTGAAGTTGGCAGTAACAGCAACGTACTGTGTATTCCAGAGTCCCCGTTGTTCAGCAGACTCGGAATCTTTCCCATTGGCAGTAACAGCAGCGTACTGTGTATTGCAGAGTCCCCGTTGTTCAGCAGACTCGGAATCTTTCGATTTGGCAGTAACAGCAGCGTACTGTGTATTGCAGAGTCCCCGTTGTTCAGCAGACTCGGAATCTTTCCCATTGGCAGTAACAGCAGCGTACTGTGTATTGCAGAGTCCCCGTTGTTCAGCAGACTCGGAATCTTTCCCATTGGCAGTAACAGCAGCGTACTGTGTATTGCAGAGTCCCCGTTGTTCAGCAGACTCGGAATCTTTCCCATTGGCAGTAACAGCAGCGTACTGTGTATTGCAGAGTCCCCGTTGTTCAGCAGACTCGGAATCTTTCCCATTGGCAGTATCAGCAGCGTACTGTGTATTGTGGAATGCCCGTTGTTCAGCAGACTCGGAACCATTTGCTTTGGCAGTAACAGCAGCGTACTGTGTATTGCAGAGTCCCCGTTGTTCAGCAGACTCGGAATCTTTCCCATTGGCAGTAACAGCAGCGTACTGTGTATTGAAGAGTCCCCGTTGTTCAGCAGACTCGGAATCTTTCCCATTGGCAGTAACAGCAGCGTACTGTGTATTGCAGAGTCCCCGTTGTTCAGCAGACTCGGAATCTTTCCCATTGGCAGTATCAGCAGCGTACTGTGTATTGTGGAATGCCCGTTGTTCAGCAGACTCGGAACCATTTGCTTTGGCAGTAACAGCAGCGTACTGTGTATTGCAGAGTCCCCGTTGTTCAGCAGACTCGGAATCTTTTGCTTTGGCAGTAACAGCAGCGTACTGTGTATTGCAGAGTCGCCGTTGTTCAGCAGACTCAGAATCTTTCAATTTGGCAGTAACAGCAGCGTACTGTGTATTGCAGAGTCCCCGTTGTTCAGCAGACTCGGAATCTTTTACTTTGGCAGTATCAGCAGCGTACTGTGTATTGTAGAGTCCCCGTTGTTCAGCAGACACGGAATCTTTCAAGTTGGCAGTAACAGCAGCGTACTGTGTATTGTAGAGTCCCCGTTGTTCAGCAGACTCGGAATTTTCAAGTTGGCAGTAACAGCGGCGTACTGTGTATTGTAGAGTCCCCGTTGTTCAGCAGACTCGGAATCTTTCAAGTTGGCACTAACAGCAGCGTACTGTGTATTGTAGAGTCCCCGTTGTTCAGCAGACTCGTAATCTTTTGCTTTGGCAGTAACAGCAGCGTACTGTGTATTGCAGAGACCCCGTTGTTCAGCTGACTCGGAATCTTTCAAGTTGGCAGTAACAGCAGCGTACTGTGTATTGCAGAGTCCCCGTTGTTCAGCAGACTCGGAATCTTTCAAGTTGGCAGTAACAGCAGCGTACTGTGTATTGCAGAGTCGCCGTTGTTCAGCAGATTCGGAATCTTTCAATTTGGCAGCAACAGCAGCGTACTGTGTAATGCAGAGTCGCCGTTGTTCAGCAGACTCGGAATCTTTCAAGTTGGCAGTAACAGCAGCGTACTGTGTATTGCAGAGTCGCCGTTGTTCAGAGACTCGGAATCTTTCAATTGGCAGTAACAGCAGCGTACTGTGTATTGCAGAGTCCAAGTTGTTCAGCAGACTAGGAATCTTTACTTTGGCTGTTACAGCAGCGTACTGTGTATTGCAGAGTCCCCGTTGTTCAGCAGACTCGGAATCTTTCTCATTGGCAGTAACAGCAGCGTACTGTGTATTGCAGAGTCCCCGTTGTTCAGTAGACTCTGAATCTTTCGCATTGGCAGTAACAGCAGCGTACTGTGTAATGCAGTGTCCCCGTTGTTTTTAGCAGCCTCGGAATCTTTCGCTTTGGCAGTAACAGCAGCGTACTGTGTATTGCAGAGTCCCCGTTGTTCAGCAGACTCGGAATCTTTCCCATTGGCAGTAACAGCAGCGTACTGTGTATTGCAGAGTCCCTGTAGTTCAGCAGAGTCGGAATCTTTCCCATTGGCAGTAACATCAGCGTACTGTGTATTGCAGAGTTCCCGTTGTTCAGCAGACTCGGAATCTTTCCCATTGGCAGTAACAGCAGCGTAATGTGTATTGTAGAGTCCCCGTTGTTCAGCAGACTCGGAATCTTTCCCATTGGCAGTAACAGCAGCGTACTGTGTATTGCAGCGTCCCCGTTGTTCAGCAGACTCGGAATCTTTCAAGTTGGCGGTAACAGCTGCGTACTGTGTATTGCAGTGTCCCCGTTGTTCAGCAGACTCGGAATCTTTCTCTTTGGCAGTAACAGCAGCGTTCTGCGTATTGCAGAGTCCCCATTGTTCAGCAGACTCGGAATCTTTCAAGTTGGCGGTAACAGCTGCGTACTGTGTATTGCAGAGTCCCCGTTGTTCAGCAGACTCGGAATCTTTCTCTTTGGCAGTAACAGCAGCGTTCTGCGTATTGCAGAGTCCCCGTTGTTCTGCAGACTCGGAATCTTTTGCTTTGGCAGTAACAGCTGCGTACTGTGTATTGTGGAATGCTCGTTGTTCAGCAGTCTCGGAATCTTTCTCTTTGGAGTAAAAGCAGCGTACTGTGTATTGCAGAGTCCCCGTTGTTCAGCAGACTCGGAATCTTTTGCTTTGGCAGTAACAGCAGCGTACTGTGTATTGCAGTGTCCCCGTTGTTCAGCAGACTCGGAATCTTTTGCTTGGCAGTAACAGCAGCGTAATGTGTATTGCAGAGTCCCTGTAGTTCAGCAGAGTCGGAATCTTTCCCATTGGCAGTAACATCAGCGTACTGTGTATTGCAGAGTTCCCGTTGTTCAGCAGACTCCGAATCTTTCCCATTGGCAGTAACAGCAGCGTACTGTGTATTGTAGAGTCCCCGTCGTTCAGCAGACTCGGAATCTTTCCCATTGGCAGTAACAGCAGCGTACTGTGTATTGCAGTGTCCCCGTTGTTCAGCAGACTCGGAATCTTTTGCTTTGGCAGTAACAGCTGCGTACTGTGTATTGTGGAATGCTCGTTGTTCAGCAGTCTCGGAATCTTTCCCATTGGCAGTAAAAGCAGCGTACTGTGTATTGCAGAGTCCCCGTTGTTCAGCAGACTCGGAATCATTTGCTTTGGCAGTAACAGCAGCGTACTGTGTATTGCAGAGTCGCCGTTGTTCAGCAGACTCGGAATCTTTCAATTTGGCAGTAACAGCAGCGTACTGTGTATTGCAGAGTCCCCGTTGTTCAGCAGACTCGGAATCTTTCACTTTGGGAGTAACAGCAGCGTACTGTGTATTGCAGAGTCCCCGTTGTTCAGCAGCCTCGGAATCTTTTACTTTGGCAGTATCAGCAGCGTACTGTGTATTGTAGAGTCCCCGTTGTTCAGCAGACACGGAATCTTTCAAGTTGGCAGTAACAGCAGCGTACTTTGTATTGTAGAGACCCCGTTGTTCAGCAGACTCGGAATCTTTCAAGGTGGCAGTAACAGCAGCGTACTGTGTATTGTAGAGTCCCCGTTGTTCAGCAGACTCGGAATCTTTCAAGTTGGCAGTAACAGCAGCGTGTGAGGGCGCGTGGCTTAGTGGTTAGGGCATTCGGCTCATGATCGTAAGGTTGTGAGTTCGATTCCCGGCGACGCGTTGTGTCCTTGAGCAAGACACTTTATTTCACGTTGTTCCAGTCCACTCAGCTGGCAAAAATGAGTTGTACTTGTATTTCAAAGGGTCAGCCTTGTCACTCTCTGTGTCACGCTGATTATCCCGAGAACTACGTTAAGGGTACACGTGTCTGTGGAATGCTCAGCCATTTGCACGTTAATTTCACGAGCAAGCTGTTCCGTTGATCGTATCAGCTGGGACCCTCGTCGTCGTAACCGGCGGAGTCTTTAATAACAGCAGCGTACTGTGTATTGTAGAGTCCCCGTTGTTCAGCAGACTCGGAATCTTTCAAGTTGGCAGTAACAGCAGCGTACTGTGTATTGTAGAGTCCCTGTTGTTCAGCAGACTCGGAATCTTTGCTTGGCAGTAACAGCAGCGTACTGTGTATTGCAGAGTCCCCGTTGTTCAGCAGACTCGGAATCTTTCAAGTTGGCAGTAACAGCAGCGTACTGTGTATTGCAGAGTCGCCGTTGTTCAGCAGATTCGGAATCTTTCAATTTGGCAGTAACAGCAGCGTACTGTGTATTGCAGAGTCGCCGTTGTTCAGCAGACTCGGAATCTTTCAAGTTGGCAGTAACAGCAGCGTACTGTGTATTGCAGAGTCGCCGTTGTTCAGAAGACTCGGAATCTTTCAATTTGGCAGTAACAGCAGCGTACTGTGTATTGCAGAGTTCCCGTTGTTCAGCAGACTCGGAATCTTTCCCATTGGCAGTAACAGCAGCGTATTGTGTATTGTAGAGTCTCCGTTGTTCAGCAGACTCGGAATATTTCCCATTGGCAGTAACAGCAGCGTACTGTGAATTGCAGAGTCCCCGTTGTTCAGCAGACTCGGAATCTTTCACATTGGCAGTAACAGCAGCGTACTGTGTATTGTGGAATGCCTGTTGTTCAGCAGACTCGGAACCATTTGCTGTGGCAGTAACAGCAGCGCACTGTGTATTGCACAGTCCCCATTGTTCAACAGACTCGGAATGTTTCAAGTTGGCGGTAACAGCTGCCTACTGTGTATTGCAGAGTCCCCGTTGTTCAGAAGACTCGGAATCTTTCTCTTTGGCAGTAACAGCAGCGTTCTGTGTATTGCAGAGTCCCCGTTGTTCAGCAGACTCGGAATCTTTTGCTTTGGCAGTAACAGCTGCGTACTGTGTATTGTGGAATTCTCGTTGTTCAGCAGTCTCGGAATCTTTCTCTTTGGCAGTAAAAGCAGCGTACTGTGTATTGCAGAGTCCCCGTTGTTCAGCAGACTCGGAATCTTTTGCTTTGGCAGTAACAGCAGCGTACTGTGTATTGCAGAGTCCCCGTTGTTCAGCAGACTCGGAATCTTTCACTTTGGGAGTAACAGCAGCGTACTGTGTATTGCAGAGTCCCCGTTGTTCAGCAGCCTCGAAATCTTTTACTTTGGCAGTATCAGCAGCGTACTGTGTAATGTAGAGTCCCCGTTGTTCAGCAGACACGGAATCTTTCAAGTTGGCAGTAACAGCAGCGTACTGTGTATTGTAGAGTCCCCGTTGTTCAGCAGACTCGGAATCTTTCAAGTTGGCAGTAACAGCAGCGTACTGTGTATTGTAGAGACCCCGTTGTTCAGCAGACTCGGAATCTTTCAAGTTGGCAGTAACAGCAGCGTACTGTGTATTGTAGAGTCCCCGTTGTTCAGCAGACTCGGAATCTTTCAAGTTGGCAGTAACAGTAGCGTACTGTGTATTGTAGAGTCCCTGTTGTTCAGCAGACTCGGAATCTTTTGCTTTGGCAGAAACCGCAGCGTACTGTGTATTGCAGAGTCCCCGTTGTTCAGCAGACTCGGAATCTTTCAAGTTGGCACTAACAGCAGCGTACTGTGTATTGCAGAGTCGCCGTTGTTCAGCAGATTCGGAATCTTTCAATTTGGCAGTAACAGCAGCGTACTGTGTAATGCAGAGTCGCCGTTGTTCAGCAGACTCGGAATCTTTCAAGTTGGCAGTAACAGCAGCGTACTGTGTATTGCAGAGTCGCCGTTGTTCAGAAGACTCGGAATCTTTCAATTTGGCAGTAACAGCAGCGTACTGTGTATTGCAGAGTCCAAGTTGTTCAGCAGACTAGGAATCTTTCACTTTGGCTGTTACAGCAGCGTACTGTGTATTGCAGAGTCCCCGTTGTTCAGCAGACTCGGAATCTTTCTCATTGGCAGTAACAGCAGCGTACTGTGTATTGCAGAGTCCCCGTTGTTCAGTAGACTCTGAATCTTTCGCATTGGCAGTAACAGCAGCGTACTGTGTAATGCAGTGTCCCCGTTGTTTTTAGCAGCCTCGGAATCTTTCGCTTTGGCAGTAACAGCAGCGTACTGTGTATTGCAGAGTCCCCGTTGTTCAGCAGACTCGGAATCTTTCCCATTGGCAGTAACAGCAGCGTACTGTGTATTGCAGAGTCCCTGTAGTTCAGCAGAGTCGGAATCTTTCCCATTGGCAGTAACATCAGCGTACTGTGTATTGCAGAGTTCCCGTTGTTCAGCAGACTCGGAATCTTTCCCATTGGCAGTAACAGCAGCGTAATGTGTATTGTAGAGTCCCCGTTGTTCAGCAGACTCGGAATCTTTCCCATTGGCAGTAACAGCAGCGTACTGTGTATTGCAGCGTCCCCGTTGTTCAGCAGACTCGGAATCTTTCAAGTTGGCGGTAACAGCTGCGTACTGTGTATTGCAGTGTCCCCGTTGTTCAGCAGACTCGGAATCTTTCTCTTTGGCAGTAACAGCAGCGTTCTGCGTATTGCAGAGTCCCCATTGTTCAGCAGACTCGGAATCTTTCAAGTTGGCGGTAACAGCTGCGTACTGTGTATTGCAGAGTCCCCGTTGTTCAGCAGACTCGGAATCTTTCTCTTTGGCAGTAACAGCAGCGTTCTGCGTATTGCAGAGTCCCCGTTGTTCAGCAGACTCGGAATCTTTTGCTTTGGCAGTAACAGCTGCGTACTGTGTATTGTGGAATGCTCGTTGTTCAGCAGTCTCGGAATCTTTCTCTTTGGGAGTAAAAGCAGCGTACTGTGTATTGCAGAGTCCCCGTTGTTCAGCAGACTCGGAATCTTTTGCTTTGGCAGTAACAGCAGCGTACTGTGTATTGCAGTGTCCCCGTTGTTCAGCAGACTCGGAATCTTTTGCTTTGGCAGTAACAGCAGCGTAATGTGTATTGCAGAGTCCCTGTAGTTCAGCAGAGTCGGAATCTTTCCCATTGGCAGTAACATCAGCGTACTGTGTATTGCAGAGTTCCCGTTGTTCAGCAGACTCCGAATCTTTCCCATTGGCAGTAACAGCAGCGTACTGTGTATTGTAGAGTCCCCGTCGTTCAGCAGACTCGGAATCTTTCCCATTGGCAGTAACAGCAGCGTACTGTGTATTGCAGAGTCCCCGTTGTTCAGCAGACTCGGAATCTTTTGCTTTGGCAGTAACAGCTGCGTACTGTGTATTGTGGAATGCTCGTTGTTCAGCAGTCTCGGAATCTTTCCCATTGGCAGTAAAAGCAGCGTACTGTGTATTGCAGAGTCCCCGTTGTTCAGCAGACTCGGAATCATTTGCTTTGGCAGTAACAGCAGCGTACTGTGTATTGCAGAGTCGCCGTTGTTCAGCAGACTCGGAATCTTTCAATTTGGCAGTAACAGCAGCGTACTGTGTATTGCAGAGTCCCCGTTGTTCAGCAGACTCGGAATCTTTCACTTTGGGAGTAACAGCAGCGTACTGTGTATTGCAGAGTCCCCGTTGTTCAGCAGCCTCGGAATCTTTTACTTTGGCAGTATCAGCAGCGTACTGTGTATTGTAGAGTCCCCGTTGTTCAGCAGACACGGAATCTTTCAAGTTGGGCAGTAACAGCAGCGTACTTTGTATTGTAGAGACCCCGTTGTTCAGCAGACTCGGAATCTTTCAAGGTGGCAGTAACAGCAGCGTACTGTGTATTGTAGAGTCCCCGTTGTTCAGCAGACTCGGAATCTTTCAAGTTGGCAGTAACAGCAGCGTGTGAGGGCGCGTGGCTTAGTGGTTAGGGCATTCGGCTCATGATCGTAAGGTTGTGAGTTCGATTCCCGGCGACGCGTTGTGTCCTTGAGCAAGACACTTTATTTCACGTTGTTCCAGTCCACTCAGCTGGCAAAAATGAGTTGTACTTGTATTTCAAAGGGTCAGCCTTGTCACTCTCTGTGTCACGCTGATTATCCCCGAGAACTACGTTAAGGGTACACGTGTCTGTGGAATGCTCAGCCATTTGCACGTTAATTTCACGAGCAAGCTGTTCCGTTGATCGTATCAGCTGGGACCCTCGTCGTCGTAACCGGCGGAGTCTTTAATAACAGCAGCGTACTGTGTATTGTAGAGTCCCCGTTGTTCAGCAGACTCGGAATCTTTCAAGTTGGCAGTAACAGCAGCGTACTGTGTATTGTAGAGTCCCTGTTGTTCAGCAGACTCGGAATCTTTTGCTTTGGCAGTAACAGCAGCGTACTGTGTATTGCAGAGTCCCCGTTGTTCAGCAGACTCGGAATCTTTCAAGTTGGCAGTAACAGCAGCGTACTGTGTATTGCAGAGTCGCCGTTGTTCAGCAGATTCGGAATCTTTCAATTTGGCAGTAACAGCAGCGTACTGTGTATTGCAGAGTCGCCGTTGTTCAGCAGACTCGGAATCTTTCAAGTTGGCAGTAACAGCAGCGTACTGTGTATTGCAGAGTCGCCGTTGTTCAGAAGACTCGGAATCTTTCAATTTGGCAGTAACAGCAGCGTACTGTGTATTGCAGAGTCGCCGTTGTTCAGCAGACTCGGAATCTTTCACTTTGGCAGTAACAGCAGCGTACAGTGTATTGTAGAGTCCCCGTTGTTCAGCAGACTCGGAATATTTCACTTTGGCAGTAACAGCAGCGTACTGTGTATTGTAGAGTCCCCGTTGTTCAGCAGACTCGGAATATTTCTCATTGGCAGTAACAGCAGCGTACTGTGTATTGCAGAATCCCCGTTGTTCAGTAGACTCTGAATCTTTCGCATTGGCAGTAACAGCAGCGTACTGTGTAATGCAGTGTCCCCGTTGTTTTTAGCAGCCTCGGAATCTTTCGCTTTGGCAGTAACAGCAGCGTACTGTGTATTGCAGAGTCCCCGTTGTTCAGCAGACTCAGAATCTTTCCCATTGGCAGTAACAGCAGCGTACTGTGTATTGCAGAGTCCTCGTTGTTCAGCAGACTCAGAATCTTTCCCATTGGCAGTAACAGCAACGTACTGTGTATTGCAGCGTCCCCGTTGTTCAGCAGACTCGGAATCTTTCCCATTGGCAGTAACAGCAGCGTACTGTGTATTGCAGAGTCCCCGTTGTTCAGCAGACTCTGATTCTTTCCCATTGGCAGTTACAGCAGCGTACTGTGTATTGCAGATTCCCCGTTGTTCAGCAGACTCGGAATCTTTCACTTTGGCAGTTACAGCAGCGTTCTGTGTATTGCAGAGTCCCCGTTGTTCAGCAGACTCGGAACCTTTCTCATTGGCAGTAACAGCAGCGTACTGTGTATTGCAGAGTCCCCGTTGTTCAGTAGACTCTGAATATTTCGCATTGGCAGTAACAGCAGCGTACTGTGTAATGCAGTGTCCCCGTTGTTTTTAGCAACCTCGGAATCTTTCAATTTGGCAGTAACAGCAGCGTACTGTGTATTGCAGAGTCCCCGTTGTTCAGCAGACTCGGAATCTTTCCCATTGGCAGTAACAGCAGCGTACTGTGTATTGCAGAGTCCCCGTTGTTCAGCAGACTCGGAATATTTTGCTGTGGCAGTAACAGCAGCGTACTGTGTATTGCAGAGCTCCCGTTGTTCAGCAAACTCGGATTCTTTCGCATTGGCAGTTACAGCAGCGTACTGTGTATTGTGGAATGCCCGTTGTTCAGCAGACTCGGAAACTTTGCCATTGGCAGTAACAGCAGCGTACTGTGTATTGTAGAGTCCCCGTTGTTCAGCAGACTCGGAATCTTTCCCATTGGCAGTGACAGCAGCGTACTGTGTATTGCAGAGTCCCCGTTGTTCAGCAGACTCGGAATCTTTCCCATTGGCAGTAACAGCAGCGTACTGTGTATTGCAGAGTCCCCGTTGTTCAGCATATTCGGAATCTTTCCCATTGGCAGTAACAGCAGCGCACTGTGTATTGCAGAGTCCACGTTGTTCAGCAGACTCGGAATCTTTCAAGTTGGCGGTAACAACTGCGTACTGTGTATTGCAGAGTCCCCGTTGTTCAGCAGACCCGGAATCTTTGCCATTGGCACTAACAGCAGCCTACTGCGTATTGCAGTGTCCCCGTTGTTCAGCAGACTCGGAATCTTTTGCTTTGGCAGTAACAGCTGCGTACTGTGTATTGTGGAATGCCCGTTGTTCAGCAGACTCGGAAACTTTCCCATTTTCAGTAACAGCAGCGTACTGTATATTGCAGAGTCCCCGTTGTTCAGCAGACTCGGAATCTTTCTCTTTGGCAGGAACAGCAGCGTTCTGTGTATTGCAAAGTCCCCGTTGTTCAGCAGACTCGGAATCGTTCCCATTGGCAGTAACAGCTGCGTACTGTGTATTGTGGAATGTTCGTTGTTCAGCAGTCTCGGAATCTTTCACTTTGGCAGTAACAGCAGCGTACTGTGTATTGCAGAGTCCCCGTTGTTCAGCAGACTCGGAATCTTTCAAGTTGGCAGTAACAGCTGCGTACTGTGTATTGTGGAATGTTCGTTGTTCAGCAGTCTCGGAATCTTTCACTTTGGCAGTAACAGCAGCGTACTGTGTATTTTAGAGTCCCCGTTGTTCAGCAGACTCGGAATCTTTCACTTTGGCAGTATCAGCAGCGTACTGTGTATTGCAGAGTCCCCGTTGTTCAGCAAACTCGGAATCTTTTGCTTTGGCAGTAACAGCAGCGTACTGTGTATTGCAGAGTCCCCGTTGTTCAGCAGACTCGGAATCTTTCACTTTGGCAGTATCAGCAGCGTACTGTGTATTGTAGAGTCCCCGTTGTTCAGCAGACTCGGAATCTTTCAAGTTGGCAGTAACAGCAGCGTACTGTGTATTGTAGAGTCCCCGTTGTTCAGCAGACTCGGAATCATTCAAGTTGGCAGTAACAGCAGTGTACTCTGTATTGTAGAGTCCCCGTTGTTCAGCAGACTCGGAATCTTTCCCATTGGCAGTATCAGCAGCGTACTGTGTATTGTAGAGGCCCCGTTGTTCAGCAGACTCGGAATCTTTCAAGTTGGCAGTAATAGTAGCGTACTGTGTATTGTAGAGTCCCTGTTGTTCAGCAGACTCGGAATCTTTTGCTTTGGCAGTAACAGCAGCGTACTGTGTATAGCAGAGTCCCCGTTGTTCAGCAGACTCTGAATCTTTCAATTTGGCAGTAACTGCAGCGTCCTGTGTATTGCAGAGTCGCCGTTGTTCAGCAGACTCGGAATCTTTCAATTTGGCAGTAACAGCAGCGTACTGTGTATTGCAGAGTCGCCGTAGTTCAGCAGACTCGGAATCTATCAAGTTGGCAGTAACAGCAGCGTACTGTGTATTGCAGAGTCGCCGTTGTTCAGAAGACTCGGAATCTTTCAATTTGGCAGTAACAGCAGCGTACTGTGTATTGCAGAGTCCAAGTTGTTCAGCAGACTAGGAATCTTTCACTTCGGCAGTTACAGCAGCGTACTGTGTATTGCAGAGTCCCCGTCGTTCAGCAGACTCGGAATCTTTCAAGTTGGCAGTAACAGCAGCGTACTGTGTATTGCAGAGTCCCCGTTGTTCAGTAGACTCGTGATCTTTCGCCTTGGCAGTAACAGCAGCGTACTGTGTAATGCAGTGTCCCCGTTGTTTTTAGCAGCCTCGGAATCTTTCAATTTGGCAGTAACAGCAGAGTACTGTGTATTGCAGAGTCCCCGTTGTTCAGCAGACTCGGAATCTTTTGCTTTGGCAGTAACAGCAGCGTACTGTGTATTGCAGTGTCCCCGTTGTTCAGCAGACTCGGAATCTTTCCCATTGGCAGTAACAGCAGCGTACTGTGTATTGTAGAGTCTCCGTTGTTCAGCAGACTCGGAATCTTTCCCATTGGCAGTAACAGCAGCGTACTGTGTATTGCAGAGTCCCCGTTGTTCAGCAGACTCGGAATCTTTTGCTTTGGCAGTAACAGCAGCGTCCTGTGTATTGCAGAGTCCCCGTTGTTCAGCAGACTCGGAATCTTTCCCATTGTCAGTAACAGCAGCGTACTGTGTATTGCAGAGTCCCCGTTGTTCAGCAGACACGGAATCTTTCAAGTTGGCAGTAACAGCAGCGTACTGTGTATTGCAGAGTCCCCGTTGTTCAGCAGACTCGGAATCTTTTGCTTTAGCAGTAACAGCAGCGTACTGTGTATTGCAGAGTCCCGTTGTTCAGCAGACTCGGAATCTTTCAAGTTGGCAGTAACAGCAACGTACTGTGTATTCCAGAGTCCCCGTTGTTCAGCAGACTCGGAATCTTTCCCATTGGCAGTAACAGCAGCGTACTGTGTATTGCAGAGTCCCCGTTGTTCAGCAGACTCGGAATCTTTCGCTTTGGCAGTAACAGCAGCGTACTGTGTATTGCAGAGTCCCCGTTGTTCAGCAGACTCGGAATCTTTCCCATTGGCAGTAACAGCAGCGTACTGTGTATTGCAGAGTCCCCGTTGTTCAGCAGACTCGGAATCTTTCCCATTGGCAGTAACAGCAGCGTACTGTGTATTGCAGAGTCCCCGTTGTTCAGCAGACTCGGAATCTTTCCCATTGGCAGTTACAGAAGCGTACTGTGTATTGCAGAGTCCCCGTTGTTCAGCAGACTCGGAATCTTTCCCATTGGCAATAACAGCAGCGTACTGTGTATTGCAGAGTCCCCGCTGTTCAGCAGACTCGGAATCTTTCCCATTGGCAGTAACAGCAGTGTACTGTGTATTGCAGAGTCCCCATTGTTCAACAGACTCGGAATCTTTCAAGTTGGCGGTAACAGCTGCGTACTGTGTATTGCAGAGTCCCCGTTGTTCAGTAGACTCGGAAACTTTCTCTTTGGCAGTAACAGCAGCGTTCTGTGTATTGCAGACTCCCCGTTGTTCAGCAGACTCGGAATCTTTTGCTTTGGCAGTAACAGCTGCGTACTGTGTATTGTGGAATGCTCGTTGTTCAGCAGTCTCGGAATATTTCTCTTTGGCAGTAAAAGCAGCGTACTGTGTATTGCAGAGTCCCCGTTGTTCAGCAGACTCAGAATCTTTCAATTTGGCAGTAACAGCAGCGTACTGTGTATTGCAGAGTCCCCGTTGTTCAGCAGACTCGGAATCTTTTACTTTGGCAATATCAGCAGCGTACTGTGTATTGCAGAGTCCCCGTTGTTTAGCTGACTCGGAATCTTTTGCTTTGGCAGTAACAGCTGCGTACTGTGTATTGTGGAATGCCCGTTGTTCAGCAGACTCGGAAACTTTCCCATTGGCAGTAACAGCAGCGTACTGTATATTGCAGAGTCCCCGTTGTTCAGCAGACTCGGAATCTTTCTCTTGGCAGTAACAGCAGCGTCTGTGTATTGCAAAGTCCCCGTTGTTCAGCAGACTCGGAATCGTTTCCCATTGGCAGTAACAGCTGCGTACTGTGTATTGTGGAATGTTCGTTGTTCAGCAGTCTCGGAATCTTTCACTTTGGCAGTAACAGCAGCGTACTGTGTATTGCAGAGTCCCCGTTGTTCAGCAGACTCGGAATCTTTCAAGTTGGCAGTAACAGCTGCGTACTGTGTATTGTGGAATGTTCGTTGTTCAGCAGTCTCGGAATCTTTCACTTTGGCAGTAACAGCAGCGTACTGTGTATTTTAGAGTCCCCGTTGTTCAGCAGACTCGGAATCTTTCACTTTGGCAGTATCAGCAGCGTACTGTGTATTGCAGAGTCCCCGTTGTTCAGCAAACTCGGAATCTTTTGCTTTGGCAGTAACAGCAGCGTACTGTGTATTGCAGAGTCCCCGTTGTTCAGCAGACTCGGAATCTTTCACTTTGGCAGTATCAGCAGCGTACTGTGTATTGTAGAGTCCCCGTTGTTCAGCAGACTCGGAATCTTTCAAGTTGGCAGTAACAGCAGCGTACTGTGTATTGTAGAGTCCCCGTTGTTCAGCAGACTCGGAATCATTCAAGTTGGCAGTAACAGCAGTGTACTCTGTATTGTAGAGTCCCCGTTGTTCAGCAGACTCGGAATCTTTCCCATTGGCAGTATCAGCAGCGTACTGTGTATTGTAGAGTCCCCGTTGTTCAGCAGACTCGGAATCTTTCAAGTTGCAGTAATAGTAGCGTACTGTGTATTGTAGAGTCCCTTTGTTCAGCAGACTCGGAATCTTTGCTTTGGCAGTAACAGCAGCGTACTGTGTATAGCAGAGTCCCCGTTGTTCAGCAGACTCTGAATCTTTCAATTTGGCAGTAACTGCAGCGTCCTGTGTATTGCAGAGTCGCCGTTGTTCAGCAGACTCGGAATCTTTCAATTTGGCAGTAACAGCAGCGTACTGTGTATTGCAGAGTCGCCGTTGTTCAGCAGACTCGGAATCTATCAATTGGCAGTAACAGCAGCGTACTGTGTATTGCAGAGTCGCCGTTGTTCAGAAGACTCGGAATCTTTCAATTTGGCAGTAACAGCAGCGTACTGTGTATTGCAGAGTCCAAGTTGTTCAGCAGACTAGGAATCTTTCACTTCGGCAGTACAGCAGCGTACTGTGTATTGCAGAGTCCCCGTCGTTCAGCAGACTCGGAATCTTTCAAGTTGGCAGTAACAGCAGCGTACTGTGTATTGCAGAGTCCCCGTTGTTCAGTAGACTCGTGATCTTTCGCCTTGGCAGTAACAGCAGCGTACTGTGTAATGCAGTGTCCCCGTTGTTTTTAGCAGCCTCGGAATCTTTCATTTGGCAGTAACAGCAGAGTACTGTGTATTGCAGAGTCCCCGTTGTTCAGCAGACTCGGAATCTTTTGCTTTGGCAGTAACAGCAGCGTACTGTGTATTGCAGTGTCCCCGTTGTTCAGCAGACTCGGAATCTTTCCCATTGGCAGTAACAGCAGCGTACTGTGTATTGTAGAGTCCCCGTTGTTCAGCAGACTCGGAATCTTTCCCATTGGCAGTAACAGCAGCGTACTGTGTATTGCAGAGTCCCCGTTGTTCAGCAGACTCGGAATCTTTTGCTTTGGCAGTAACAGCAGCGTACTGTGTATTGCAGAGTCCCCGCTGTTCAGCAGACTCGGAATCTTTCCCATTGGCAGTAACAGCAGTGTACTGTGTATTGCAGAGTCCCCATTGTTCAACAGACTCGGAATCTTTCAAGTTGGCGGTAACAGCTGCGTACTGTGTATTGCAGAGTCCCCGTTGTTCAGTAGACTCGGAATCTTTCTCTTTGGCAGTAACAGCAGCGTTCTGTGTATTGCAGAGTCCCCGTTGTTCAGCAGACTCGGAATCTTTTGCTTTGGCAGTAACAGCTGCGTACTGTGTATTGTGGAATGCTCGTTGTTCAGCAGTCTCGGAATATTTCTCTTTGGCAGTAAAAGCAGCGTACTGTGTATTGCAGAGTCCCCGTTGTTCAGCAGACTCGGAATCTTTTGCTTTGGTAGTAACAGCAGCGTACTGTGTATTGCAGAGTCGCCGTTGTTCAGCAGACTCAGAATCTTTCAATTTGGCAGTAACAGCAGCGTACTGTGTATTGCAGAGTCCCCGTTGTTCAGCAGACTCGGAATCTTTTACTTTGGCAATATCAGCAGCGTACTGTGTATTGTAGAGTCCCCGTTGTTCAGCAGACACGGAATCTTTCAAGTTGGCAGTAACAGCAGCGTACTGTGTATTGTAGAGTCCCCGTTGTTCAGCAGACTCGGAATTTTCAAGTTGGCAGTAACAGCGGCGTACTGTGTATTGTAGAGTCCCCGTTGTTCAGCAGACTCGGAATCTTTCAAGTTGGCAGTAACAGCAGCGTACTGTGTATTGTAGAGTCCCCGTTGTTCAGCAGACTCGGAATCTTTCAAGTTGGCAGTAACAGTAGCGTACTGTGTATTGTAGAGTCCCTGTTGTTCAGCAGACTCGGAATCTTTTGCTTTGGCAGTAACCGCAGCGTACTGTGTATTGCAGAGTCCCCGTTGTTCAGCAGACTCGGAATCTTTCAAGTTGGCAGTAACAGCAGCGTACTGTGTATTGCAGAGTCGCCGTTGTTCAGCAGATTCGGAATCTTTCAATTGGCAGTAACAGCAGCGTACTGTGTATTGCAGAGTCGCCGTTGTTCAGCAGACTCGGAATCTTTCAAGTTGGCAGTAACAGCAGCGTACTGTGTATTGCAGAGTCGCCGTTGTTCAGAAGACTCGGAATCTTTCAATTTGGCAGTAACAGCAGCGTACTGTGTATTGCAGAGTCCAAGTTGTTCAGCAGACTAGGAATATTTCACTTTGGCTGTTACAGCAGCGTACTGTGTATTGCAGAGTCCCCGTTGTTCAGCAGACTCGGAATCTTTCTCATTGGCAGTAACAGCAGCGTACTGTGTATTGCAGAGTCCCCGTTGTTCAGTAGACTCTGAATCTTTCGCATTGGCAGTAACAGCAGCGTACTGTGTAATGCAGTGTCCCCGTTGTTTTTAGCAGCTCGGATCTTTCGCTTTGGCAGTAACAGCAGCGTACTGTGTATTGCAGAGTCCCCGTTGTTCAGCAGACTCGGAATCTTTCCCATTGGCAGTAACAGCAGCGTACTGTGTATTGCAGAGTCCCTGTAGTTCAGCAGAGTCGGAATCTTTCCCATTGGCAGTAACATCAGCGTACTGTGTATTGCAGAGTTCCCGTTGTTCAGCAGACTCGGAATCTTTCCCATTGGCAGTAACAGCAGCGTACTGTGTATTGTAGAGTCCCCGTTGTTCAGCAGACTCGGAATCTTTCCCATTGGCAGTAACAGCAGCGTACTGTGTATTGCAGAGTCCCCGTTGTTCAGCAGACTCGGAATCTTTCCCATTGGCAGTAACAGCAGCGTACTGTGTATTGTGGAATGTTCGTTGTTCAGCAGACTCGAAACCATTTGCTTTGGCAGTAACAGCAGCGTACTGTGTATTGCAGAGTCCCCATTGTTCAGCAGACTCGGAATCTTTCAAGTTGGCGGTAACAGCTGCGTACTGTGTATTGCAGAGTCCCCGTTGTTCAGCAGACTCGGAATCTTTTGCTTTGGCAGTAACAGCTGCGTACTGTGTATTGTGGAATGCTCGTTGTTCAGCAGTCTCGGAATCTTTCTCTTTGGGAGTAAAAGCAGCGTACTGTGTATTGCAGAGTCCCCGTTGTTCAGCAGACTCGGAATCTTTTGCTTTGGCAGTAACAGCAGCGTACTGTGTATTGTAGAGTCGCCGTTGTTCAGAAACTCGGAATCTTTCAATTTGGCAGTAACAGCAGCGTACTGTGTATTGCGGAGTCCCCGTTGTTCAGTAGACTCTGAATATTTCGCATTGGCAGTAACAGCAGCGTACTGTGTAATGCCGTGTCCCCGTTGTTTTTAGTAGCCTCGGAATCTTTCAATTTGGCAGTAACAGCAGCGTACTGTGTATTGCAGAGTCCCCGTTGTTCAGCAGACTCGGAATCTTTCCCATTGGCAGTAACAGCAGCGTACTGTGTATTGCAGAATCCCCGTTGTTCAGCAGACTCGGAATCTTTTGCTTTGGCAGTAACAGCAGCGTACTGTGTATTGCAGAGTCCCCGTTGTTCAGCAAACTCGGATTCTTTCGCATTGGCAGTTACAGCAGCGTACTGTGTATTGTGGAATGCCCGTTGTTCAGCAGACTCGGAAACTTTGCCATTGGCAGTAACAGCAGCGTACTGTGTATTGCAGAGTCCCCGTTGTTCAGCAGACTCGGAATCTTTCCCATTGGCAGTAACAGCAGCGTACTGTGTATTGCAGAGTCCCCGTTGTTCAGCAGACTCGGAATCTTTCAAGTTGGCGGTAACAGCTGCGTACTGTGTATTGCAGAGTCCCCGTTGTTCAGCAGACTCGGAATCTTTTGCTTTGGCAGTAACAGCTGCGTACTGTGTATTGTGGAGTCCCCGTTGTTCAGCAGTCTCGGAATCTTTCTCTTTGGGAGTAACAGCAGCGTACTGTGTATTGCAGAGTCCCCGTTGTTCAGCAGACTCGGAATCTTTTGCTTTGGCAGTAACAGCAGCGTACTGTGTATTGTAGAGTCGCCGTTGTTCAGCAAACTCGGAATCTTTCATTTGGCAGTAACAGCAGCGTACTGTGTATTGCGGAGTCCCCGTTGTTCAGCAGACTCTGAATCTTTCGCATTGGCAGTAACAGCAGCGTACTGTGTATGCAGAGTCCCCGTTGTTCAGTAGACTCGGAATCTTTCAATTTGGCAGTAACAGCAGCGTACTGTGTATTGCAGAGTCCCCGTTGTTCAGCAGACTCGGAATCTTTCCCATTGGCAGTAACAGCAGCGTACTGTGTATTGCAGAGTCCCCGTTGTTCAGCAGACTCGGAATCTTTTGCTTGGCAGTAACAGCAGCGTACTGTGTATTGCAGAGTCCCCGTTGTTCAGCAGACTCGGATTCTTTCGCATTGGCAGTAACAGCAGCGTACTGTGTATTGCAGGTCCCCGTTGTTCAGCAGACTCGGAAACTTTGCCATTGGCAGTAACAGCAGCGTACTGTGTATTGTAGAGTCCCCGTTGTTCAGCAGACTCGGAATCTTTCCCATTGGCAGTAACAGCAGTGTACTGTGTATTGCAGAGTCCCCGTTGTTCAGCAGACTCGGAATCTTTCCCATTGGCAGTAACAGCAGCGTACTGTGTATTGCAGAGTCCCCGTTGTTCAGCAGATTCGGAATCTTTCCCATTGGCAGTAACAGCAGCGCACTGTGTATTGCAGAGTCCCCGTTGTTCAGCAGACTCGGAATCTTTCAAGTTGGCGGTAACAGCTGCGTACTGTGTATTGCAGAGTCCCCGTTGTTCAGCAGACTCGGAATCTTTGCCATTGGCAGTAACAGCAGCCTACTGTGTATTGCAGTGTCCCCGTTGTTCAGCAGACTCGGAATCTTTTGCTTTGGCAGTAACAGCTGCGTACTGTGTATTGTGGAATGCCCGTTGTTCAGCAGACTCGGAAACTTTCCCATTGGCAGTAACAGCAGCGTACTGTATATTGCAGAGTCCCCGTTGTTCAGCAGACTCGGAATCTTTATCTTTGGCAGTAACAGCAGCGTTCTGTGTATTGCAGAGTCCCCGTTGTTCTGCAGACTCGGAATCTTTCCCATTGGCAGTAACAGCTGCGTACTGTGTATTGTGGAATGCTCGTTGTTCAGCAGTCTCGGAATCTTTCACTTTGGCAGTAACAGCAGCGTACTGTGTATTGTAGAGTCCCCGTTGTTCAGCAAACTCGGAATCTTTTGCTTTGGCAGTAACAGCAGCGTACTGTGTATTGCAGAGTCCCCGTTGTTCAGCAGACTCGGAATCTTTCCCATTGGCAGTAACAGCAGCGTACTGTGTATTGTAGAGTCCCCGTTTTTCAGCAGACTCGGAATCTTTCCCATTGGCAGTAACAGCAGCGTACTGTGTATTGCAGAGTCCCCGTTGTTCGGCAGACTCGGAATCTTTTGCTTTGGCAGTAACAGCAGCGTACTGTGTATTGCAGAGTCCCCGTTGTTCAGCAGACTCGGAATCTTTCAAGTTGGCAGTAACAGCAGCGTACTGTGTATTGTAGAGTCCCCGTTGTTCAGCAGACTCGGAATCTTTCCCATTGTCAGTAACAGCAGCGTACTGTGTATTGCAGAGTCCCCGTTGTTCAGCAGACTCGGAATCTTTCAAGTTGGCAGTAACAGCAGCGTACTGTGTATTGCAGAGTCCCCGTTGTTCAGCAGACTCGGAATCTTTCCCATTGGCAGTAACAGCAGCGTACTGGTATTGCAGAGTCCCCGTTGTTCAGCAGACTCGGAATCTTTCCCATTGGCAGTAACAGCAGCGTACTGTGTATGCAGTGTCCCCGTTGTTTTTAGCAGCCTCGGAATCTTTCGCATTGGCAGTAACAGCAGCGTACTGTGTATTGCAGAGTCCCCGTTGTTCAGCAGACTCGGAATCTTTCCCATTGGCAGTAACAGCAGCGTACTGTGTATTGCAGAGTCCCCGTTGTTCAGCAGACTCGGAATCTTTTGCTTTGGCAGTAACAGCAGCGTACTGTGTATTGCAGAGTCCCCGTTGTTCAGCAACTCGGATTCTTTCGCATTGGCAGTAACAGCAGCGTACTGTGTATTGTGGAGTCCCCGTTGTTCAGCAGACTCGGAATCTTTGCCATTGGCAGTAACAGCAGCGTACTGTGTATTGTAGAGTCCCCGTTGTTCAGCAGACTCGGAATCTTTCCCATTGGCAGTAACAGCAGCGTACTGTGTATTGCAGAGTCCCCGTTGTTCAGCAGACTCGGAATCTTTCCCATTGGCAGTAACAGCAGCGTACTGTGTATTGCAGAGTCCCCGTTGTTCAGCAGATTCGGAATCTTTCCCATTGGCAGTAACAGCAGCGCACTGTGTATTGCAGAGTCCCCGTTGTTTAGCAGACTCGGAATCTTTCAATTTGGCAGTAACAGCAGCGTACTGTGTATTGCAGAGTCGCCGTTGTTCAGCAGACTCGGAATCTTTCAAGTTTGGCAGTAACAGCAGCGTACTGTGTATTGCAGAGTCCCCGTTGTTCAGAAGACTCGGAATCTTTCAATTGGCAGTAACAGCAGCGTACTGTGTATTGCAGAGTCCCCGTTGTTCAGCAGACTCGGAATCTTTCAAGTTGGCAGTAACAGCAGCGTACTGTGTATTGCAGAGTCCCCGTTGTTCAGCAGACTCGGAATCTTTGCCATTGGCAGTAACAGCAGCGTACTGTGTATTGCAGTGTCCCCGTTGTTCAGCAGACTCGGAATCTTTTGCTTTGGCAGTAACAGCTGCGTACTGTGTATTGTGGAATGCCCGTTGTTCAGCAGACTCGGAATCTTTCCCATTGGCAGTAACAGCAGCGTACTGTGTATTGCAGAGTCCCCGTTGTTCAGCAGACTCGGAATCTTTATCTTTGGCAGTAACAGCAGCGTACTGTGTATTGCAGAGTCCCCGTTGTTCAGCAGACTCGGAATCTTTCCCACTTGGCAGTAACAGCTGCGTACTGTGTATTGTGGAATGCTCGTTGTTCAGCAGTCTCGGAATCTTTCACTTTGGCAGTAACAGCAGCGTACTGTGTATTGCAGAGTCCCCGTTGTTCAGCAGACTCGGAATCTTTCCCATTGGCAGTAACAGCAGCGTACTGTGTATTGTAGAGTCCCCGTTGTTCAGCAGACTCGGAATCTTTCCCATTGGCAGTAACAGCAGCGTACTGTGTATTGTAGAGTCCCCGTTGTTCAGCAGACTCGGAATCTTTCCCATTGGCAGTAACAGCAGCGTACTGTGTATTGCAGAGTCCCCGTTGTTCAGCAGACTCGGAATCTTTCCCATTGGCAGTAACAGCAGCGTACTGTGTATTGCAGAGTCCCCGTTGTTCAGCAGACTCGGAATCTTTCTCATTGGCAGTAACAGCAGCGTACTGTGTATTGCAGAGTCCCCGTTGTTCAGTAGACTGGAATCTTTCGCATTGGCAGTAACAGCAGCGTACTGTGTATTGCAGAGTCCCCGTTGTTTTAGCAGACTCGGAATCTTTCGCTTGGCAGTAACAGCAGCGTACTGTGTATTGCAGAGTCCCCGTTGTTCAGCAGACTCGGAATCTTTCCCATTGGCAGTAACAGCAGCGTACTGTGTATTGCAGAGTCCCCGTTGTTCAGCAAACTCGGAATCTTTTGCTTTGGCAGTAACAGCAGCGTACTGTGTATTGTGAGTCCCCGTTGTTCAGCAGACTCGGAATCTTTCTCTTTGGCAGTAAAGCAGCGTACTGTGTATTGCAGAGTCGCCGTTGTTCAGCAGACTCGGAATCTTTTGCTTTGGCAGTAACAGCAGCGTACTGTGTATTGCAGAGTCGCCGTTGTTCAGCAGACTCAGAATCTTTCAATTTGGCAGTAACAGCAGCGTACTGTGTATTGCAGAGTCCTCGTTGTTCAGCAGCCTCGGAATCTTTCCCATTGGCAGTAACAGCAGCGTACTGTGTATTGCAGAGTCCCCGTTGTTCAGCAGATTCGGAATCTTTCCCATTGGCAGTAACAGCAGCGCACTGTGTATTGCAGAGTCCCCGTTGTTCAGCAGACTCGGAATCTTTCAAGTTGGCAGGTAACAGCAGCGTACTGTGTATTGCAGAGTCCCCGTTGTTCAGCAGACTCGGAATCTTTGCCATTGGCAGTAACAGCAGCGTACTGTGTATTGCAGAGTCCCCGTTGTTCAGCAGACTCGGAATCTTTGCTTTGGCAGTAACAGCAGCGTACTGTGTATTGTGGAATGCCCGTTGTTCAGCAGACTCGGAAACTTTCCCATTGGCAGTAACAGCAGCGTACTGTATATTGCAGAGTTCCCGTTGTTCAGCAGACTCGGAATCTTTCTCTTTGGCAGTAACAGCAGCGTACTGTGTATTGCAGAGTCCCCGTTGTTCAGCAGACTCGGAATCTTTCTCTTTGGCAGTAACAGCAGCGTACTGTGTATTGCAGAGTCCCCGTTGTTCAGCAGACTCGGAATCTTTCCCATTGGCAGTAACAGCAGCGTACTGTGTATTGTAGAGTCCCCGTTGTTCAGCAGACTCGGAATCTTTTGTTTTGGCAGTAACAGCAGCGTACTTTGTATTGCAGAGTCCCCGTTGTTCAGCAGACTCGGAACCTTTTGCTTTGGCAGTAACAGCAGCGTACTGTGTATTGCAGAGTCCCCGATGTTCAGCAGACTCGGAATCTTTCAATTTGGCAGTAACAGCAGCGTACTGTGTATTGTAGAGTCCCCGTTGTTCAGCAGACTCGGAATCTTTCCCATTGGCAGTAACAGCAGCGTACTGTGTATTGCAGAGTCCCCGTTGTTCAGCAGACTCGGAATCTTTCAAGTTGGCAGTAACAGCAGCGTACTGTGTATTGCAGAGACCCCGTTGTTCAGCAGACTCGGAATCTTTCCCATTGGCAGTAACAGCAGCGTACTGTGTATAGCAGAGTCCCTGTTGTTCAGCAGACTCGGAATCTTTCGCTTTGGCAGTAACAGCAGCGTACTGTGTATTGCAGAGTCCCCGTTGTTCAGCAGACTCGGAATCTTTCCCATTGGCAGTAACAGCAGCGTACTGTGTATTGCGGAGTCCCCGTTGTTCAGCAGACTCGGAATCTTTCAAGTTGGCAGTAACAGCAGCGTACTGTGTATTCCAGAGTCCCCGTTGTTCAGCAGACTCGGAATCTTTCCCATTGGCAGTAACAGCAGCGTTCTGTGTAATGCAGTGTCCCCGTTGTTTTTAGCAGCCTCGGAATCTTTCAATTTGGCAGTAACAGCAGCGTACTGTGTATTGCAGAGTCCCCGTTGTTCAGCAGACTCGGAATCTTTCCCATTGGCAGTAACAGCAGCGTACTGTGTATTGCAGAGTCCCCGTTGTTCAGCAGACTCGGAATCTTTTGCTTTGGCAGTAACAGCAGCGTACTGTGTATTGCAGAGTCCCCGTTGTTCAGCAACTCGGAATCTTTCGCATTGGCAGTTACAGCAGCGTACTGTGTATTGTGAGTGCCCGTTGTTCAGCAGACTCGGAAACTTTGCCATTGGCAGTAACAGCAGCGTACTGTGTATTGTAGAGTCCCCGTTGTTCAGCAGACTCGGAATCTTTCCCATTGGCAGTAACAGCAGCGTACTGTGTATTGCAGAGTCCCCGTTGTTCAGCAGACTCGGAATCTTTGCCATTGGCAGTAACAGCAGCGTACTGTGTATTGCAGAGTCCCCGTTGTTCAGCAGATTCGGAATCTTTCCCATTGGCAGTAACAGCAGCGCACTGTGTATTGCAGAGTCCCCGTTGTTCAGCAGACTCGGAATCTTTCAAGTTGGCGGTAACAGCTGCGTACTGTGTATTGCAGAGTCCCCGTTGTTCAGCAGACTCGGAATCTTTATCTTTGGCAGTAACAGCAGCGTTCTGTGTATTGCAGAGTCCCCGTTGTTCAGCAGACTCGGAATCTTTCCCATTGGCAGTAACAGCTGCGTACTGTGTATTGTGGAATGCTCGTTGTTCAGCAGTCTCGGAATCTTTCACTTTGGCAGTAACAGCAGCGTACTGTGTATTGTAGAGTCCCCGTTGTTCAGCAAACTCGGAATCTTTTGCTTTGGCAGTAACAGCAGCGTACTGTGTATTGCAGAGTCCCCGTTGTTCAGCAGACACGGAATCTTTCACTTTGGCAGTAACAGCAGCGTACTGTGTATTGCAGAGTCCCCGTTGTTCAGCAGACTCGGAATCTTTCCCATTGGCAGTAACAGCAGCGTACTGTGTATTGTAGAGTCCCCGTTGTTCAGCAGACTCGGAATCTTTCCCATTGGCAGTAACAGCAGCGTACTGTGTATTGCAGAGTCCCCGTTGTTCAGCAGACTCGGAATCTTTCAAGTTGGCAGTAACAGCAGCGTACTGTGTATTGTAGAGTCCCCGTTGTTCAGCAGACTCGTAATCTTTCCCATTGTCAGTAACAGCAGCGTACTGTGTATTGCAGAGTCCCCGTTGTTCAGCAGACTCGGAATCTTTCAAGTTGGCAGTAACAGCAGCGTACTGTGTATTCCAGAGTCCCCGTTGTTCAGCAGACTCGGAATCTTTCCCATTGGCAGTAACAGCAGCGTACTGTGTATTGCAGAGTCCCCGTTGTTTAGCAGACTCGGAATCTTTCGCTTTGGCAGTAACAGCAGCGTACTGTGTATTGCAGAGTCCCCGTTGTTCAGCAGACTCGGAATCTTTCCCATTGGCAGTAACAGCAGCGTACTGTGTATTGTGGAATGCCCGTTGTTCAGCAGACTCGGAACCATTTGCTTTGGCAGTAACAGCAGCGTACTGTGTATTGCAGAGTCCCCATTGTTCAACAGACTCGGAATCTTTTAAGTTGGCGGTAACAGCTGCGTACTGTGTATTGCAGATTCCCCGTTGTTCAGCAGACTCGGAATCTTTCTCTTTGGCAGTAACAGCAGCGTTCTGTGTATTGCAGAGTCCCCGTTGTTCAGCAGACTCGGAATCTTTTGCTTTGGCAGTAACAGCTGCGTACTGTGTATTGTAGAGTCCCCGTTGTTCAGCAGACTCGGAATCTTTTGCTTTGGCAGTAACAGCTGCGTACTGTGTATTGTAGAGTCCCCGTTGTTCAGCAGACTCGGAATCTTTTGCTTTGGCAGTAACAGCTGCGTACTGTGTATTGTGGAATGCTCGTTGTTCAGCACTCTCGGAATCTTTCTCTTTGGCAGTAAAGCAGCGTACTGTGTATTGCAGAGTCCCCGTTGTTCAGCAGACTCGGAATCTTTTGCTTTGGCAGTAACAGCAGCGTACTGTGTATTGCAGAGTCCCCGTTGTTCAGCAGACTCGGAAACTTCACTTTGGGAGTAACAGCAGCGTACTGTGTATTGCAGAGTCCCCGTTGTTAAGCAGCCTCGGAATCTTTTACTTTGGCAGTATCAGCAGCGTACTGTGTATTGTAGAGTCCCCGTTGTTCAGCAGACTCGGAATCTTTCAAGTTGGCAGTAACAGCAGCGTACTGTGTATTGTAGAGTCCCCGTTGTTCAGCAGACTCGGAATTTTAAAGTTGGCAGTAACAGCGGCGTACGTGTATTGTAGAGTCCCCGTTGTTCAGCAGACTCGGAATCTTTCAAGTTGGCAGTAACAGCAGCGTACTGTGTATTGTAGAGTCCCCGTTGTTCAGCAGACTCGGAATCTTTCAAGTTGGCAGTAACAGTAGCGTACTGTGTATTGTAGAGTCCCTGTTGTTCAGCAGACTCGGAATCTTTTGCTTTGGCAGTAACCGCAGCGTACTGTGTATTGCAGAGTCCCCGTTGTTCAGCAGACTCGGAATCTTTCAAGTTGGCAGTAACAGCAGCGTACTGTGTATTGCAGAGTCGCCGTTGTTCAGCAGATTCGGAATCTTTCAGTTTGGCAGTAACAGCAGCGTACTGTGTATTGCAGAGTCGCCGTTGTTCAGCAGACTCGGAATCTTTCAAGTTGGCAGTAACAGCAGCGTACTGTGTATTGCAGAGTCGCCGTTGTTCAGAAGACTCGGAATCTTTCCTATTGGCAGTAACAGCAGCGTACTGTGTATTGCAGAGTCCAAGTTGTTCAGCAGACTAGGAATCTTTCACTTTGGCAGTTACAGCAGCGTACTGTGTATTGCAGAGTCCCCGTTGTTCAGCAGACTTGGAATCTTTCTCATTGGCAGTAACAGAAGCGTACTGTGTATTGCAGAGTCCCCGTTGTTCAGTAGACTCTGAATCTTTCGCATTGGCAGTAACAGCAGCGTACTGTGTAATGCAGTGTCCCCGTTGTTTTAGCAGCCTCGGAATCTTTCGCTTTGGCAGTAACAGCAGCGTACTGTGTATTGCAGAGTCCCCGTTGTTCAGCAGACTCGGAATCTTTCCCATTGGAAGTAACAGCAGCGTACTGTGTATTGTAGAGTCCCTGTAGTTCAGCAGAGTCGGAATCTTTCCCATTGGCAGTAACATCAGCGTACTGTTTATTGCAGAGCTCCCGTTGTTCAGCAGACTCGGAATCTTTCCCATTGGCAGTTACAGCAGCGTACTGTGTATTGCAGAGTCCCCGTTGTTCAGCAGACTCGGAATCTTTCCCATTGGCAGTAACAGCAGCGTACTGTGTATTGTGGAATGTTCGTTGTTCAGCAGACTCGGAACCATTTGCTTTGGCAGTAACAGCAGCGTACTGTGTATTGCAGAGTCCCCATTGTTCAGCAGACTCGGAATCTTTCAAGTTGGCGGTAACAGCTGCGTACTGTGTATTGCAGAGTCCCCGTTGTTCAGCAGACTCGGAATCTTTTGCTTTGGCAGTAACAGCTGCGTACTGTGTATTGTGGAATGCTCGTTGTTCAGCAGTCTCGGAATCTTTCTCTTTGGGAGTAAAAGCAGCGTACTGTGTATTGCAGAGTCCCCGTTGTTCAGCAGACTCGGAATCATTCCCATTGGCAGTAACAGCAGCGTACTGTGTATTGCAGAGTCCCCGTTGTTCAGCAGACTCGGAATCTTTCCCATTGCCAGTAACAGCAGCGTTCTGTGTATTGTAGAGTCCCCGTTGTTCAGCAGACTCGGAATATTTTACTTTTGCAGTAACAGCAGCGTACTGTGAATTGCAGAGTCCCCGTTGTTCAGCAGAATCGGAATCTTTCCCATTGGCAGTAACAGCAGCGTACTGTGTATTGGAGAGTCCCCGTTGTTCAGCAGACTCGGAAACTTTCGCTTTGGCAGTAACAGCAGCGTACTGTGTATTGCAGAGTCCCCGTTGTTCAGCAGACTCGGAAAGTTTCGCATTGGCAGTAACAGCAGCGTACTGTGTATTGCAGAGTCCCCGTTGTTCAGCACAGTCGGAATCTTTCGCTTTGGCAGTAACAGCAGCGTACTGTGTATTCCAGAGTCCCCGTTCTTCAGCAGACTCGGAATCTTTCCCATTGGCAGTAACAGCAGCGTACTGTGTATTGCAGAGTCCCGTTGTTCTGCAGACACGGAATCTTTCCCATTGGCAGTAACAGCAGCGTACCGTGTATTGTAGAGTCCCCGTTTATTCAGCAGACTCGGAATCTTTCCAATTGGCAGTAACAGCAGCGTACTGTGTATTATAGAGTCCCCGTTGTTCAGCAGACTCGGAATCTCTCAAGTTGGCAGTAACAGCAGCGTACTGTGTATTGTAGAGCCCCCGTTGTTCAGCAGACTCGGAATCTTTCAAGTTGGCAGTAACAGCAGCGTACTGTGTATTGTAGAGTCCCCGTTGTTCAGCAGACTTGGAATCTTTCAAGTTGGCAGGAACAGCAGCGTACTGTGTATTGTGGAGTCCCCGTTGTTCAGCAGGCTCGGAATCTTTCAAGTTGGCAGTAACAGTAGCGTACTGTGTATTGTAGAGTCCCCGTTGTTCAGCAAACTCGGAATCTTTTGCTTTGGCAGTAACAGCAGCGTACTGTGTATTGCAGAGTCCCCGTTGTTCAGCAGACACGGAATCTTTCACTTTGGCAGTAACAGCAGCGTACTGTGTATTGCAGAGTCCCCGTTGTTCAGCAGACTCGGAATCTTTCCCATTGGCAGTAACAGCAGCGTACTGTGTATTGTAGAGTCCCCGTTGTTCAGCAGACTCGGAATCTTTCCCATTGGCAGTAACAGCAGCGTACTGTGTATTGCAGAGTCCCCGTTGTTCAGCAGACTCGGAATCTTTCAAGTTGGCAGTAACAGCAGCGTACTGTGTATTGTAGAGTCCCCGTTGTTCAGCAGACTCGTAATCTTTCCCATTGTCAGTAACAGCAGCGTACTGTGTATTGCAGAGTCCCCGTTGTTCAGCAGACTCGGAATCTTTCAAGTTGGCAGTAACAGCAGCGTACTGTGTATTCCAGAGTCCCCGTTGTTCAGCAGACTCGGAATCTTTCCCATTGGCAGTAACAGCAGCGTACTGTGTATTGCAGAGTCCCCGTTGTTCAGCAGACTCGGAATCTTTCCCATTGGCAGTAACAGCAGCGTACTGTGTATTGCAGAGTCCCCGTTGTTCAGCAGACTCGGAATCTTTCCCATTGGCAGTAACAGCAGGGTACTGTGTATTGTGGAATGCCCGTTGTTCAGCAGACTCGGAACCATTTGCTTTGGCAGTAACAGCAGCGTACTGTGTATTGCAGAGTCCCCATTGTTCAGCAGACTCGGAATCATTTGCTTTGGCAGTAACAGCTGCGTACTGTGTATTGCAGAGTCCCCGTTGTTCAGCAGACTCGGAATCTTTCTCTTTGGCAGTAACAGCAGCGTTCTGTGTATTGCAGAGTCCCCGTTGTTCAGCAGACTCGGAATCTTTTGCTTTGGCAGTAACAGCTGCGTACTGTGTATTGTAGAGTCCCCGTTGTTCAGCAGACTCGGAATCTTTTGCTTTGGCAGTAACAGCTGCGTACTGTGTATTGTGGAATGCCCGTTGTTCAGCAGACTCGGAATCTTTCCCATTGGCAGTAACAGCAGCGTACTGTATATTGCAGAGTCCCCGTTGTTCAGCAGACTCGGAATCTTTATCTTGGCAGTAACAGCAGCGTACTGTGTATTGCAGAGTCCCCGTTGTTCTGCAGACTCGGAATCTTTCCCATTGGCAGTAACAGCTGCGTACTGTGTATTGTGGAATGCTCGTTGTTCAGCAGTCTCGGAATCTTTCACTTTGGCAGTAACAGCAGCGTACTGTGTATTGTAGAGTCCCCGTTGTTCAGCAAACTCGGAATCTTTTGCTTTGGCAGTAACAGCAGCGTACTGTGTATTGCAGAGTCCCCGTTGTTCAGCAGACTCGGAATCTTTCCATTGGCAGTAACAGCAGCGTACTGTGTATTGTAGAGTCCCCGTTTTTCAGCAGACTCGGAATCTTTCCCATTGGCAGTAACAGCAGCGTACTGTGTATTGCAGAGTCCCCGTTGTTCGCAGACTCGGAATCTTTTGCTTTGGCAGTAACAGCAGCGTACTGTGTATTGCAGAGTCCCCGTTGTTCAGCAGACTCGGAATCTTTCAAGTTGGCAGTAACAGCAGCGTACTGTGTATTGTAGAGTCCCCGTTGTTCAGCAGACTCGGAATCTTTCCCATTGTCAGTAACAGCAGCGTACTGTGTATTGCAGAGTCCCCGTTGTTCAGCAGACTCGGAATCTTTCAAGTTGGCAGTAACAGCAGCGTACTGTGTATTGCAGAGTCCCCGTTGTTCAGCAGACTCGGAATCTTTCCCATTGGCAGTAACAGCAGCGTACTGGTTATTGCAGAGTCTCCGTTGTTCAGCAGACTCGGAATCTTTCCCATTGGCAGTAACAGCAGCGTACTGTGTAATGCAGTGTCCCCGTTGTTTTTAGCAGCCTCGGAATCTTTCGCATTGGCAGTAACAGCAGCGTACTGTGTATTGCAGAGTCCCCGTTGTTCAGCAGACTCGGAATCTTTCCCATTGGCAGTAACAGCAGCGTACTGTGTATTGCAGAGTCCCCGTTGTTCAGCAGACTCGGAATCTTTTGCTTTGGCAGTAACAGCAGCGTACTGTGTATTGCAGAGTCCCCGTTGTTCAGCAAACTCAGATTCTTTCGCATTGGCAGTTACAGTTGCGTACTGTGTATTGTGGAATGCCCGTTGTTCAGCAGACTCGGAAACTTTGCCATTGGCAGTAACAGCAGCGTACTGTATATTGTAGAGTCCCCGTTGTTCAGCAGACTCGGAATCTTTCCCATTGGCAGTAACAGCAGCGTACTGTGTATTGCAGAGTCCCCGTTGTTCAGCAGACTCGGAATCTTTCCCATTGGCAGTAACAGCAGCGTACTGTGTATTGCAGAGTCCCCGTTGTTCAGCAGATTCGGAATCTTTCCCATTGGCAGTAACAGCAGCGCACTGTGTATTGCAGAGTCCCCGTTGTTTAGCAGACTCTGAATCTTTCAATTTGGCAGTAACTGCAGCGTACTGTGTATTGCAGATTCGCCGTTGTTCAGCAGACTCGGAATCTATCAAGTTGGCAGTAACAGCAGCGTACTGTGTATTGCAGAGTCGCCGTTGTTCAGAAGACTCGGAATCTTTCAATTTGGCAGTAACAGCAGCGTACTGTGTATTGCAGAGTCCAAGTTGTTCAGCAGACTCGGAATCTTTCAAGTTGGCGGTAACAGCTGCGTACTGTGTATTGCAGAGTCCCTGTTGTTCAGCAGACTCGGAATCTTTGCCATTGGCAGTAACAGCAGCCTACAGTGTATTGCAGTGTCCCCGTTGTTCAGCAGACTCGGAATCTTTTGCTTTGTTAGTAACAGCTGCGTACTGTGTATTGTGGAATGCCCGTTGTTCAGCAGACTCGGAAACTTTCCCATTGGCAGTAACAGCAGCGTACTGTATATTGCAGAGTCCCCGTTGTTCAGCAGACTCGGAATCTTTATCTTTGGCAGTAACAGCAGCGTTCTGTGTATTGCAGAGTCCCCGTTGTTCAGCAGACTCGGAATCTTTCCCACTTGGCAGTAACAGCTGCGTACTGTGTATTGTGGAATGCTCGTTGTTCAGCAGTCTCGGAATCTTTCACTTTGGCAGTAACAGCAGCGTACTGTGTATTGCAGAGTCCCCGTTGTTCAGCAGACTCGGAATCTTTCCCATTGGCAGTAACAGCAGCGTACTGTGTATTGTAGAGTCCCCGTTGTTCAGCAGACTCGGAATCTTTCCCATTGGCAGTAACAGCAGCGTACTGTGTATTGTAGAGTCCCCGTTGTTCAGCAGACTCGGAATCTTTCCCATTGGCAGTAACAGCAGCGTACTGTGTATTGCAGAGTCCCCGTTGTTCAGCAGACTCGGAATCTTTCCCATTGGCAGTAACAGCAGCGTACTGTGTATTGCAGAGTCCCCGTTGTTCAGCAGACTCGGAATCTTTCTCATTGGCAGTAACAGCAGCGTACTGTGTATTGCAGAGTCCCCGTTGTTCAGTAGACTGTGAATCTTTCGCATTGGCAGTAACAGCAGCGTACTGTGTAATGCAGTGTCCCCGTTGTTTTTAGCAGCCTCGGAATCTTTCGCTTTGGCAGTAACAGCAGCGTACTGTGTATTGCAGAGTCCCCGTTGTTCAGCAGACTCGGAATCTTTCCCATTGGCAGTAACAGCAGCGTACTGTGTATTGCAGTGTCCCCGTTGTTCAGCAAACTCGGAATCTTTTGCTTTGGCAGTAACAGCTGCGTACTGTGTATTGTGGAATGCTCGTTGTTCAGCAGTCTCGGAATCTTTCTCTTTGGCAGTAAAAGCAGCGTACTGTGTATTGCAGAGTCGCCGTTGTTCAGCAGACTCGGAATCTTTTGCTTTGGCAGTAACAGCAGCGTACTGTGTATTGCAGAGTCGCCGTTGTTCAGCAGACTCAGAATCTTTCAATTTGGCAGTAACAGCAGCGTACTGTGTATTGCAGAGTCCTCGTTGTTCAGCAGCCTCGGAATCTTTCCCATTGGCAGTAACAGCAGCGTACTGTGTATTGCAGAGTCCCCGTTGTTCAGCAGATTCGGAATCTTTCCCATTGGCAGTAACAGCAGCGTACTGTGTATTGCAGAGTCCCCGTTGTTCAGCAGACTCGGAATCTTTCAAGTTGGCGTAACAGCTGCGTACTGTGTATTGCAGAGTCCCCGTTGTTCAGCAGACTCGGAATCTTTGCCATTGGCAGTAACAGCAGCCTACTGTGTATTGCAGTGTCCCCGTTGTTCAGCAGACTCGGAATCGTTTGCTTTGGCAGTAACAGCTGCGTACTGTGTATTGTGGAATGCCCGTTGTTCAGCAGACTCGGAAACTTTCCCATTGGCAGTAACAGCAGCGTACTGTATATTGCAGAGTTCCCGTTGTTCAGCAGACTCGGAATCTTTATCTTTGGCAGTAACAGCAGCGTACTGTGTATTGCAGAGTCCCCGTTGTTCAGCAGACTCGGAATCTTTCACTTTGGCAGTAACAGCAGCGTACTGTGTATTGCAGAGTCCCCGTTGTTCAGCAGACTCGGAATCTTTCCCATTGGCAGTAACAGCAGCGTACTGTGTATTGTAGAGTCCCCGTTGTTCAGCAGACTCGGAATCTTTCCCATTGGCAGTAACAGCAGCGTACTGTGTATTGCAGAGTCCCCGTTGTTCAGCAGACTCGGAATCTTTTGCTTTGGCAGTAACAGCAGCGTACTGTGTATTGCAGAGTCCCCGTTGTTCAGCAGACTCGGAATCTTTCAAGTTGGCAGTAACAGCAGCGTACTGTGTATTGTAGAGTCCCCGTTGTTCAGCAGACTCGGAATCTTTCCCATTGTCAGTAACAGCAGCGTACTGTGTATTGCAGAGTCCCCGTTGTTCAGCAGACTCGGAATCTTTCAAGTTGGCAGTAACAGCAGCGTACTGTGTATTGCAGAGTCCCCGTTGTTCAGCAGACTCGGAATCTTTCCCATTGGCAGTAACAGCAGCGTACTGTGTATTGCAGAGTCCCCGTTGTTCAGCAGACTCGGAATCTTTCGCTTTGGCAGTAACAGCAGCGTACTGTGTATTGCAGAGTCCCCGTTGTTCAGCAGACTCGGAATCTTTCCCATTGGCAGTAACAGCAGCGTACTGTGTATTGCGAGTCCCCGTTGTTCAGCAGACTCGGAATCTTTCAAGTTGGCAGTAACAGCAGCGTACTGTGTATTCCAGAGTCCCCGTTGTTCAGCAGACTCGGAATCTTTCCCATTGGCAGTAACAGCAGCGTTCTGTGTAATGCAGTGTCCCCGTTGTTTTAGCAGCTCGGAATCTTTCAATTTGGCAGTAACAGCAGCGTACTGTGTATTGCAGAGTCCCCGTTGTTCAGCAGACTCGGAATCTTTCCCATTGGCAGTAACAGCAGCGTACTGTGTATTGCAGAGTCCCCGTTGTTCAGCAGACTCGGAATCTTTTGCTTTGGCAGTAACAGCAGCGTACTGTGTATTGCAGAGTCCCCGTTGTTCAGCAAACTCGGATTCTTTCGCATTGGCAGTTACAGCAGCGTACTGTGTATTGTGGAATGCCCGTTGTTCAGCAGACTCGGAAACTTTGCCATTGGCAGTAACAGCAGCGTACTGTGTATTGTAGAGTCCCCGTTGTTCAGCAGACTCGGAATCTTTCCCATTGGCAGTAACAGCAGCGTACTGTGTATTGCAGAGTCCCCGTTGTTCAGCAGACTCGGAATCTTTGCCATTGGCAGTAACAGCAGCGTACTGTGTATTGCAGAGTCCCCGTTGTTCAGCAGATTCGGAATCTTTCCCATTGGCAGTAACAGCAGCGCACTGTGTATTGCAGAGTCCCCGTTGTTCAGCAGACTCGGAATCTTTCAAGTTGGCGGTA
Source organism: Octopus sinensis (assembly GCF_006345805.1). Classification (NCBI taxonomy): domain Eukaryota; kingdom Metazoa; phylum Mollusca; class Cephalopoda; order Octopoda; family Octopodidae; genus Octopus; species Octopus sinensis. The sequence goes on along the minus strand of NC_043014.1, from coordinate 17,418,759 downwards.
ACAGCTGCGTACTGTGTATTGCAGAGTCCCCGTTGTTCAGCAGACTCGGAATCTTTATCTTTGGCAGTAACAGCAGCGTTCTGTGTATTGCAGAGTCCCCGTTGTTCAGCAGACTCGGAATCTTTCCCATTGGCAGTAACAGCTGCGTACTGTGTATTGTGGAATGCTCGTTGTTCAGCAGTCTCGGAATCTTTCACTTTGGCAGTAACAGCAGCGTACTGTGTATTGTAGAGTCCCCGTTGTTCAGCAACTCGGAATCTTTTGCTTTGGCAGTAACAGCAGCGTACTGTGTATTGCAGAGTCCCCGTTGTTCAGCAGACACGGAATCTTTCACTTGGCAGTAACAGCAGCGTACTGTGTATTGCAGAGTCCCCGTTGTTCAGCAGACTCGGAATCTTTCCCATTGGCAGTAACAGCAGCGTACTGTGTATTGTAGAGTCCCCGTTGTTCAGCAGACTCGGAATCTTTCCCATTGGCAGTAACAGCAGCGTACTGTGTATTGCAGAGTCCCCGTTGTTCAGCAGACTCGGAATCTTTCAAGTTGGCAGTAACAGCAGCGTACTGTGTATTGTAGAGTCCCCGTTGTTCAGCAGACTCGTAATCTTTCCCATTGTCAGTAACAGCAGCGTACTGTGTATTGCAGAGTCCCCGTTGTTCAGCAGACTCGGAATCTTTCAAGTTGGCAGTAACAGCAGCGTACTGTGTATTCCAGAGTCCCCGTTGTTCAGCAGACTCGGAATCTTTCCCATTGGCAGTAACAGCAGCGTACTGTGTATTGCAGAGTCCCCGTTGTTTAGCAGACTCGGAATCTTTCGCTTTGGCAGTAACAGCAGCGTACTGTGTATTGCAGAGTCCCCGTTGTTCAGCAGACTCGGAATCTTTCCCATTGGCAGTAACAGCAGCGTACTGTGTATTGTGGAATGCCCGTTGTTCAGCAGACTCGGAACCATTTGCTTTGGCAGTAACAGCAGCGTACTGTGTATTGCAGAGTCCCCATTGTTCAACAGACTCGGAATCTTTTAAGTTGGCGGTAACAGCTGCGTACTGTGTATTGCAGATTCCCCGTTGTTCAGCAGACTCGGAATCTTTCTCTTTGGCAGTAACAGCAGCGTTCTGTGTATTGCAGAGTCCCCGTTGTTCAGCAGACTCGGAATCTTTTGCTTTGGCAGTAACAGCTGCGTACTGTGTATTGTAGAGTCCCCGTTGTTCAGCAGACTCGGAATCTTTTGCTTTGGCAGTAACAGCTGCGTACTGTGTATTGTAGAGTCCCCGTTGTTCAGCAGACTCGGAATCTTTTGCTTTGGCAGTAACAGCTGCGTACTGTGTATTGTGGAATGCTCGTTGTTCAGCACTCTCGGAATCTTTCTCTTTGGCAGTAACAGCAGCGTACTGTGTATTGCAGAGTCCCCGTTGTTCAGCAGACTCGGAATCTTTTGCTTTGGCAGTAACAGCAGCGTACTGTGTATTGCAGAGTCCCCGTTGTTCAGCAGACTCGGAAACTTTCACTTTGGGAGTAACAGCAGCGTACTGTTTATTGCAGAGTCCCCGTTGTTCAGCAGCCTCGGAATCTTTTACTTTGGCAGTATCAGCAGCGTACTGTGTATTGTAGAGTCCCCGTTGTTCAGCAGACACGGAAGCTTTCAAGTTGGCAGTAACAGCAGCGTACTGTGTATTGTAGAGTCCCCGTTGTTCAGCAGACTCGGAATTTTAAAGTTGGCAGTAACAGCGGCGTACCGTGTATTGTAGAGTCCCCGTTGTTCAGCAGACTCGGAATCTTTCAAGTTGGCAGTAACAGCAGCGTACTGTGTATTGTAGAGTCCCCGTTGTTCAGCAGACTCGGAATCTTTCAAGTTGGCAGTAACAGTAGCGTACTGTGTATTGTAGAGTCCCTGTTGTTCAGCAGACTCGGAATCTTTTGCTTTGGCAGTAACCGCAGCGTACTGTGTATTGCAGAGTCCCCGTTGTTCAGCAGACTCGGAATCTTTCAAGTTTGGCAGTAACAGCAGCGTACTGTGTATTGCAGAGTCGCCGTTGTTCAGCAGATTCGGAATCTTTCAGTTTGGCAGTAACAGCAGCGTACTGTGTATTGCAGAGTCGCCGTTGTTCAGCAGACTCGGAATCTTTCAAGTTGGCAGTAACAGCAGCGTACTGTGTATTGCAGAGTCCCCGTTGTTCAGAAGACTCGGAATCTTTCCTATTGGCAGTAACAGCAGCGTACTGTGTATTGCAGAGTCCAAGTTGTTCAGCAGACTAGGAATCTTTCACTTTGGCAGTTACAGCAGCGTACTGTGTATTGCAGAGTCCCCGTTGTTCAGCAGACTTGGAATCTTTCTCATTGGCAGTAACAGAAGCGTACTGTGTATTGCAGAGTCCCCGTTGTTCAGTAGACTCTGAATCTTTCGCATTGGCAGTAACAGCAGCGTACTGTGTAATGCAGTGTCCCCGTTGTTTTTAGCAGCCTCGGAATCTTTCGCTTTGGCAGTAACAGCAGCGTACTGTGTATTGCAGAGTCCCCGTTGTTCAGCAGACTCGGAATCTTTCCCATTGGCAGTAACAGCACTGTACTGTGTATTGTAGAGTCCCTGTAGTTCAGCAGAGTCGGAATCTTTCCCATTGGCAGTAACATCAGCGTACTGTTTATTGCAGAGCTCCCGTTGTTCAGCAGACTCGGAATCTTTCCCATTGGCATTACAGCAGCGTACTGTGTATTGCAGAGTCCCCGTTGTTCAGCAGACTCGGAATCTTTCCCATTGGCAGTAACAGCAGCGTACTGTGTATTGTGAATGTTCGTTGTTCAGCAGACTCGGAACCATTTGCTTTGGCAGTAACAGCAGCGTACTGTGTATTGCAGAGTCCCCATTGTTCAGCAGACTCGGAATCTTTCAAGTTGGCGGTAACAGCTGCGTACTGTGTATTGCAGAGTCCCCGTTGTTCAGCAGACTCGGAATCTTTTGCTTTGGCAGTAACAGCTGCGTACTGTGTATTGTGGAATGCTCGTTGTTCAGCAGTCTCGGAATCTTTCTCTTTGGGAGTAAAAGCAGCGTACTGTGTATTGCAGAGTCCCCGTTGTTCAGCAGACTCGGAATCATTCCCATTGGCAGTAACAGCAGCGTACTGTGTATTGCAGAGTCCCCGTTGTTCAGCAGACTCGGAATCTTTCCCATTGCCAGTAACAGCAGCGTTCTGTGTATTGTAGAGTCCCCGTTGTTCAGCAGACTCGGAATATTTTACTTTTGCAGTAACAGCAGCGTACTGTGAATTGCAGAGTCCCCGTTGTTCAGCAGAATCGGAATCTTTCCCATTGGCAGTAACAGCAGCGTACTGTGTATTGGAGAGTCCCCGTTGTTCAGCAGACTCGGAACTTTCGCTTTGGCAGTAACAGCAGCGTACTGTGTATTGCAGAGTCCCCGTTGTTCAGCAGACTCGGAAAGTTTCGCATTGGCAGTAACAGCAGCGTACTGTGTATTGCAGAGTCCCCGTTGTTCAGCACAGTCGGAATCTTTCGCTTTGGCAGTAACAGCAGCGTACTGTGTATTCCAGAGTCCCCGTTCTTCAGCAGACTCGGAATCTTTCCCATTGGCAGTAACAGCAGCGTACTGTGTATTGCAGAGTCCTCGTTGTTCTGCAGACACGGAATCTTTCCCATTGGCAGTAACAGCAGCGTACCGTGTATTGTAGAGTCCCCGTTTATTCAGCAGACTCGGAATCTTTCCAATTGGCAGTAACAGCAGCGTACTGTGTATTATAGAGTCCCCGTTGTTCAGCAGACTCGGAATCTCTCAAGTTGGCAGTAACAGCAGCGTACTGTGTATTGTAGAGCCCCCGTTGTTCAGCAGACTCGGAATCTTTCAAGTTGGCAGTAACAGCAGCGTACTGTGTATTGTAGAGTCCCCGTTGTTCAGCAGACTTGGAATCTTTCAAGTTGGCAGGAACAGCAGCGTACTGTGTATTGTGGAGTCCCCGTTGTTCAGCAGGCTCGGAATCTTTCAAGTTTGGCAGTAACAGTAGCGTACTGTGTATTGTAGAGTCCCCGTTGTTCAGCAACTCGGAATCTTTTGCTTTGGCAGTAACAGCAGCGTACTGTGTATTGCAGAGTCCCCGTTGTTCAGCAGACACGGAATCTTTCACTTTGGCAGTAACAGCAGCGTACTGTGTATTGCGAGTCCCCGTTGTTCAGCAGACTCGGAATCTTTCCCATTGGCAGTAACAGCAGCGTACTGTGTATTGTAGAGTCCCCGTTGTTCAGCAGACTCGGAATCTTTCCCATTGGCAGTAACAGCAGCGTACTGTGTATTGCAGAGTCCCCGTTGTTCAGCAGACTCGGAATCTTTCAAGTTGGCAGTAACAGCAGCGTACTGTGTATTGTAGAGTCCCCGTGTTCAGCAGACTCGTAATCTTTCCCATTGTCAGTAACAGCAGCGTACTGTGTATTGCAGAGTCCCCGTTGTTCAGCAGCACTCGGAATCTTTCAAGTTGGCAGTAACAGCAGCGTACTGTGTATTCCAGAGTCCCCGTTGTTCAGCAGACTCGGAATCTTTCCCATTGGCAGTAACAGCAGCGTACTGTGTATTGCAGAGTCCCCGTTGTTCAGCAGACTCGGAATCTTTCGCTTTGGCAGTAACAGCAGCGTACTGTGTATTGCAGAGTCCCCGTTGTTCAGCAGACTCGGAATCTTTCCCATTGGCAGTAACAGCAGCGTACTGTGTATTGTGGAATGCCCCGTTGTTCAGCAGACTCGGAACCATTTGCTTTGGCAGTAACAGCAGCGTACTGTGTATTGCAGAGTCCCATTGTTCAGCAGACTCGGAATCTTTTAAGTTGGCGGTAACAGCTGCGTACTGTGTATTGCAGAGTCCCCGTTGTTCAGCAGACTCGGAATCTTTCTCTTTGGCAGTAACAGCAGCGTTCTGTGTATTGCAGAGTCCCCGTTGTTCAGCAGACTCGGAATCTTTTGCTTTGCAGTAACAGCTGCGTACTGTGTATTGTAGAGTCCCCGTTGTTCAGCAGACTCGGAATCTTTTGCTTTGGCAGTAACAGCTGCGTACTGTGTATTGTAGAGTCCCCGTTGTTCAGCAGACTCGGAATCTTTTGCTTTGGCAGTAACAGCAGCGTACTGTGTATTGTGGAATCCTCGTTGTTCAGCAGACTCGGAATCTTTCTCTTTGGCAGTAAAGCAGCGTACTGTGTATTGCAGAGTCCCGTTGTTCAGCAGACTCGGAATCTTTCCCATTGGCAGTAACAGCAGCGTACTGTGTATTGCAGAGTCCCCGTTGTTCAGCAGACTCGGAATCTTTCACTTTGGCAGTAACAGCAGCGTACTGTGTATTGCAGAGTCCCCGTTGTTCAGCAGACTCGGAATCTTTTACTTGGCAGTAACAGCAGCGTACTGTGTATTGTAGAGTCCCCGTTGTTCAGCAGACTCGGAATCTTTCAAGTTGGCAGTAACAGCAGCGTACTGTGTATTGTAGAGTCCCCGTTGTTCAGCAGACTCGGAATCTTTCAAGTTGGCAGTAACAGCAGCGTACTGTGTATTGTAGAGTCCCCGTTGTTCAGCAGACTCGGAATCTTTCAAGTTGGCAGTAACAGCAGCGTACTGTGTATTGTAGAGTCCCCGTTGTTCAGCAGACTCGGAATCTTTCAAGTTGGCAGTAACAGTAGCGTACTGTGTATTGTAGAGTCCCCGTTGTTCAGCAGACTCGGAATCTTTCTTTGGCAGTAACCGCAGCGTACTGTGTATTGCAGAGTCCCCGTTGTTCAGCAGACTCGGAATCTTTCAAGTTGGCAGTAACAGCAGCGTACTGTGTATTGCAGAGTCGCCGTTGTTCAGCAGACTCGGAATCTTTCAGTTTGGCATAACAGCAGCGTACTGTGTATTGCAGAGTCCCCGTTGTTCAGCAGACTCGGAATCTTTCAGTTGGCAGTAACAGCAGCGTACTGTGTATTGCAGAGTCGCCGTTGTTCAGCAGACTCGGAATCTTTCTATTGGCAGTAACAGCAGCGTACTGTGTATTGCAGAGTCCCCGTTGTTCAGCAGACTCGGAATCTTTCACTTTGGCATTACAGCAGCGTACTGTGTATTGCAGAGTCCCCGTTGTTCAGCAGACTCGGAATCTTTCTCATTGGCAGTAACAGCAGCGTACTGTGTATTGCAGAGTCCCCGTTGTTCAGCAGACTCGGAATCTTTCGCATTGGCAGTAACAGCAGCGTACTGTGTAATGCAGAGTCCCGTTGTTTTTAGCAGCACTCGGAATCTTTCCTTTGGCAGTAACAGCAGCGTACTGTGTATTGCAGAGTCCCCGTTGTTCAGCAGACTCGGAATCTTTCCCATTGGCAGTAACAGCAGCGTACTGTGTATTGCAGAGTCCCCGTTGTTCAGCAGACTCGGAATCTTCCCATTGGCAGTAACAGCAGCGTACTGTGTATTGCAGAGTCCCGTTGTTCAGCAGACTCGGAATCTTTCCCATTGGCAGTAACAGCAGCGTACTGTGTATTGCAGAGTCCCCGTTGTTCAGCAGACTCGGAATCTTTCCATTTGCAGTAACAGCAGCGTACTGTGTATTGTGGAATGTTCGTTGTTCAGCAGACTCGGAACCATTTGCTTTGGCAGTAACAGCAGCGTACTGTGTATTGCAGAGTCCCCGTTGTTCAGCAGACTCGGAATCTTTCAAGTTGGCAGTAACAGCTGCGTACTGTGTATTGCAGAGTCCCCGTTGTTCAGCAGACTCGGAATCTTTTGCTTGGCAGTAACACTGCGTACTGTGTATTGTGGAATGCTCGTTGTTCAGCAGTCTCGGAATCTTTCTCTTTGGGAGTAAAAGCAGCGTACTGTGTATTGCAGAGTCCCCGTTGTTCAGCAGACTCGGAATCTTCCCATTGGCAGTAACAGCAGCGTACTGTGTATTGCAGAGTCCCCGTTGTTCAGCAGACTCGGAATCTTTCCCATTGCAGTAACAGCAGCGTACTGTGTATTGTAGAGTCCCCGTTGTTCAGCAGACTCGGAATCTTTTACTTTTTGGCAGTAACAGCAGCGTACTGTGTATTGCAGAGTCCCCGTTGTTCAGCAGAATCGGAATCTTTCCCATTGGCAGTAACAGCAGCGTACTGTGTATTGAGAGTCCCCGTTGTTCAGCAGACTCGGAACTTTCGCTTTGGCAGTAACAGCAGCGTACTGTGTATTGCAGAGTCCCCGTTGTTCAGCAGACTCGGAATTTTCGCATTGGCAGTAACAGCAGCGTACTGTGTATTGCAGAGTCCCCGTTGTTCAGCAGACTCGGAATCTTTCGCTTTGGCAGTAACAGCAGCGTACTGTGTATTGCCAGAGTCCCCGTTGTTCAGCAGACTCGGAATCTTTCCCATTGGCAGTAACAGCAGCGTACTGTGTATTGCAGAGTCCCCGTTGTTCAGCAGACACGGAATCTTTCCCATTGGCAGTAACAGCAGCGTACTGTGTATTGCAGAGTCCCCGTTGTTCAGCAGACTCGGAATCTTTCCATTGGCAGTAACAGCAGCGTACTGTGTATTGCAGAGTCCCCGTTGTTCAGCAGACTCGGAATCTCAAGTTGGCAGTAACAGCAGCGTACTGTGTATTGTAGAGTCCCCGTTGTTCAGCAGACTCGGAATCTTTCAAGTTGGCAGTAACAGCAGCGTACTGTGTATTGTAGAGTCCCCGTTGTTCAGCAGACTCGGAATCTTTCAAGTTGGCAGGAACAGCAGCGTACTGTGTATTGTGGAGTCCCCGTTGTTCAGCAGACTCGGAATCTTTCAAGTTGGCAGTAACAGTAGCGTACTGTGTATTGTAGAGTCCCCGTTGTTCAGCAGACTCGGAATCTTTCTCTTTGGCAGTAACAGAAGTGTACTGTGTATTCCAGAGTCCCCGTTGTCCAGCAGACTCGGAATCTTTTACTTTGGCAGTAACAGCAGCGTACTTTGTATTGCAGTGTCCCCGTTGTTCAGCAGACTCGGAATCTTTCTCTTTGGCAGTAACAGCAGCGTACTGTGTATTGCAGAGTCCCCGATGTTCAGCAGACTCGGAATCTTTTACTTTGGCAGTAACAGCAGCGTACTGTGTATTGCAGAGTCCCCGTTGTTCAGCAGACTCGGAATCTTTCCCATTGGCAGTAACAGCAGCGTACTGTGTATTGCAGAGTCCCCGTTGTTCAGTAGACTCGGAATCTTTCGCCATGGCAGTAGCAGCAGCGTACTGTGTATTCCAGAGTCCCCGTTGTTCAGCAGACTCGGAATCTTTTGCTTTGGCAGTAACAGCAGCGTACTGTGTATTGCAGAGTCCCCGTTGTTCAGCAGACTCGGAATCTTTTTGCTTGGCAGTAACAGCAGCGTACTGTGTATTGTAGAGTCCCCGTTGTTCAGCAGACTCGGAATCTTTCCCATTGGCAGTAACAGCAGCGTACTGTGTATTGCAGAGTCCCCGTTGTTCAGCAGACTCGGAATCTTTCCAATTGGCAGTAACAGCAGCGTACTGTGTATTGCAGAGTCCCCGTTGTTCAGCAGACTCGGAATCTTTCGCTTTGGCAGTAACAGCAGCGTACTTTGTATTGCAGAGTCCCCGTTGTTCAGCAGAGTCGGCATCCTTCGCTATGGCAGTAAAAGCAGCGTACTGTGTATTGCAGAGTCCCCGTTGTTCAGCAGAGTCGGCATCTTTCGCTATGGCAGTAACAGCAGCGTACTTTGTATTGCAGAGTCCCCGTTGTTCAGCAGAGTCGGCATCTTTCGCTATGGCAGTAACAGCAGCGTACTGTGTATTACAGAGTCCCCGTTGTTCAGCAGACTCGGAATCTTTTACTTTGGCAGTAACAGCAGCGTACTGTGTATTACAGAGTCCCCGTTGTTCAGCAGACTCTGAATCTTTCAATTTGGCAGTAACAGCAGCGTACTGTGTATTGCAGAGTCCCCGTTGTTCAGCAGACTCTGAATCTTTCAATTTGGCAGTAACAGCAGCGTACTGTGTTTTATAGAGTCCCCGTTGTTCAGCAGACTCGGAAACATTCCCATTGGCAGTAACAGCAGCGTACTGTGTATTGTGGAGTCCCCGTTGTTCAGCAGACTCGGAATTTTTCAAGTTGGCAGTAACAGCGGCGTACTGTGTATTGCAGAGTCCCCGTTGTTCAGCAGGCTCGGAATCTTTCTCATTGGCAGTAACAGCAGCGTACTGTGTATTGCAGAGTCCCCGTTGTTCAGCAGACTCGGAATCTTTTGCTTTGGCAGTAACAGCAGCGTACTGTGTATTGCAGAGTCCCCGTTGTTCAGCAGACTACGAATCTTTTGCTTTGGCAGTAACAGCAGCGTACTGTGTATTGCATAATCCCCGTTGGTCAGCAGACTCGGGATCTTTCGCTTTGGCAGTAACAGCAGCGTTCTGTGTATTCCAGAGTCCCCGTTGTTCAGCAGACTCGGAAAGTTTCGCATTGGCTGTAACAGCAGCGTACTGTGTATTGCAGAGTCCCCGTTGTTCAGCAGACTCGGAATCTTTTGCTTTGGCAGTAACAGCAGCGTACTGTGTATTGCAGAGTCCCCGTTGTTCAGCAGACTCGGAATCTTTTGCTTTGGCAGTAACAGCAGCGTACTGTGTATTGCAGAGTCCCCGTTGTTCAGCAGACTCGGAATCTTTCGCTTGGCAGTAACAGCAGCGTACTGTGTATTGCAGAGTCCCCGTTGTTCAGCAGACTCGGAATCTTCGCATTGGCAGTAACAGCAGCGTACTGTGTATTGCAGAGTCCCCGTTGTTCAGGAGACTCGGAATCTTTTATTTTGGCAGTAACAGCAGCGTACTGTGTATTGTAGAGTCCCCGTTGTTCAGCAGACTCGGAATCTTCCATTGGCAGTAACAGCAGCGTACTGTGTATTGTAGAGTCCCCGTTGTTCAGCAGACTCGGAATCTTTCAAGTTGGCAGTAACAGCAGCGTACTGTGTATCGTAGAGTCCCCGTTGTTCAGCAGACTCAGAATCTTTCAAGTTGGCAGTAACAGCAGCGTACTGTGTATTCCAGAGTCCCCGTTGTTCAGCAGACTCGGATTCTTTCCCATTGGCAGTAGCAGCAGCGTACTGTGTATTGCAGAGTCCCCGTTGTTCAGCAGACTCGGAATCTTTCCCAATGGCAGTAACAGCAGCGTACTGTGTATTGCAGAGTCCCGTTGTTCAGCAGACTCGGAATCTTTCCATTGGCAGTAACAGCAGCGTACTGTGTATTGCAGAGTCCCCGTTGTTCAGCAGACTCGGAATCTTTCCCATTGGCAGTAACAGCAGCGTACTGTGTATTGCAGAGTCCCCGTTGTTCAGCAGACTCGGAATCTTTACTTGGCAGTAACAGCAGCGTACTGTGTATTGCAGAGTCCCGTAGTTCAGCAGACTCACAATCTTTCCCATTGGGAGTAACAGCAGCGTACTGTGTATTGCAGAGTCCCCTTTGTTCAGCAAACTCGGAATCTTTCCCATTGGCAGTAACAGCAGCGTACTGTGTATTGCAGTGTCCCCGTTGTTCAGCAGACACGGAATCTTTCCTATTGGCAGTAACAGCAGCGTACTGTGTATTGCAGAGTCCCGTTGTTCAGCAGACTCGGAATCTTTCCCATTGGCAGTAACAGCAGCGTACTGTGTATTGCAGAGTCCCCGTTGTTCAGCAGACTCGGAATCTTTCCATTGGCAGTAACAGCAGCGTACTGTGTATTGCAGAGTCCCCGTTGTTCAGCAGACTCGGAATCTTTCCCATTGGCAGTAACAGCAGCGTACTGTGTATTGCAGAGTCCCCGTTGTTCAGCAGACTCGGAATCTTTCAAGTTGGCAGTAACAGCAGCGTACTGTGTATTGCAGAGTCCCGTTGTTCAGCAGACTCGGAATCTTTCCCATTGGCAGTAACAGCAGCGTACTGTGTATTGCAGAGTCCCCTTGTTCAGCAGACTCGGAATCTTTCGCTTTGGCAGTAACAGCAGCGTACTGTGTATTGCAGAGTCCCCGTTGTTCAGCAGACTCGGAATCTTTCGCATTGGCAGTAACAGCAGCGTACTGTGTATTGCAGAGTCCCCGTTGTTCAGCACAGTCGGAATCTTTCGCTTTGGCAGTAACAGCAGCGTACTGTGTATTGCAGAGTCCCCGTTGTTCAGCAGACTCGGAATCTTTCAATTTGGCAGTAACAGCAGCGTACTGTGTATTGCAGAGTCCCCGTTGTTCAGCAGACTCGGAATCTTTCCCATTGGCAGTAACAGCAGCGTACTGTGTATTGTAGAGTCCCCGTTGTTCAGCAGACTCAGAATCTTTCCATTTGCAGTAACAGCAGCGTACTGTGTATTGAGAGTCCCCGTTGTTCAGCAGACTCGGAATCTTTCAAGTTGGCAGTAACAGCAGCGTACTGTGTTTTGTAGAGTCCCCGTTGTTCAGCAGACTCGGAATCTTTCCCATTTGCAGTATCAGCAGCGTACTGTGTATTGTAGAGTCCCCGTTGTTCAGCAGATTCGGAATCTTTCAATTTGGCAGTAACAGCAGCGTACTGTGTATTGTAGAGTCCCCGTTGTTCAGCAGACTCGGAATCTTTCAAGTTGGCAGTAACAGCAGCGTACTGTGTTTTGTAGAGTCCCCGTTGTTCAGCAGACTCGGAATCTTTCAAGTTTGCAGTAACAGCAGCGTACTGTGTATTGCAGAGTCCCCGTTGTTCAGCAGACTCGGAATCTTTCCAATTGGCAGTAACAGCAGCGTACTGTGTATTGCAGAGTCCCCGTTGTTCAGCTGACTTGGAATCTTTCAATTTGACAGTATCAGCAGCGTACTGTGTATTGCAGAGTCCCGGTTGTTCAGCAGACTCGGAATGTTTCCCATTGGCAGTAACAGCAGCGTACTGTGTATTGCAGAGTCCCCGTTGTTCAGCAGACTCGGAATCTTTTACTTTGGCAGTAACAGCAGCGTACTGTGTATTGCAGAGTCCCCGTTGTTCAGCAGACTCGGAATCTTTTACTTTGGCAGTAACAGCAGCGTACTGTGTATTGCAGTGTCCCCGTTGTTCAGCAGACTCGGAATATTTTACTTTGGCAGTAAAAGCAGCGTACTGTGTATTGCAGAGTCCCCGTTGTTCAGCAGACTCGGAATCTTTTACTTTGCCAGTAACAGCAGCGTACGTGTATTGTAGAGTCCCCGTTGTTCAGCAACTCGGAATCTTTCCCATTGGCAGTAACAGCAGCGTACTGTGTATTGCAGAGTCCCGTTGTTCAGCAGACACGGAATCTTTCCTATTGGCAGTAACAGCAGCGTACTGTGTATTGCAGAGTCCCCGTTGTTCAGCAGACTCGGAATCTTTCCGTTGGCAGTAACAGCAGCGTACTGTGTATTGCAGAGTCCCCGTTGTTCAGCAGACTCGGAATCTTTCCCATTGGCAGTAACAGCAGCGTACTATGTATTGTAGAGTCCCCGTTGTCAGCAGACTCGGAATCTTTCCCATTGGCAGTAACAGCAGCGTACTGTGTATTGTAGAGTCCCCGTTGTTCAGCAGACCCGGAATCTTTCAATTGGCAGTAACAGCAGCGTACTGTGTATTGCAGAGTCCCCGTTGTTCAGCAGACTCGGAATCCTTCCCATTGGCAGTAACAGCAGCGTACTGTGTATTGCAGAGTCCCCGTTGTTCAGCAGACACGGAATCTTTCGCTTTGGCAGTAACAGCAGCGTACTGTGTATTGCAGAGTCCCCGTTGTTCAGCAGACTCGGAAAGTTTCGCATTGGCAGTAACAGCAGCGTACTGTGTATTGCAGAGTCCCCGTTGTTCAGCACAGTCGGAATCTTTCGCTTTGGCAGTAACAGCAGCGTACTGTGTATTGCAGAGTCCCCGTTGTTCAGCTGACTGGGAATCTTTCAATTTGACAGTAACAGCAGCGTACTGTGTATTGCAGAGTCCCCGTTGTTCAGCAGACTCGGAATCTTTCCCATTGGCAGTAACAGCAGCGTACTGTGTATTGCAGAGTCCTCGTTGTTCTGCAGACACGGAATCTTTCCCATTGGCAGTAACAGCAGCGTACTGTGTATTGTAGAGTCCCCGTTGTTCAGCAGACTCGGAATCTTTCCCATTGGCAGTATCAGCAGCGTACTGTGTATTGTAGAGTCCCCGTTGTTCAGCAGACTCGGAAACTTTCAAGTTGGCAGTAACAGCAGCGTACTGTGTATTGCAGAGTCCCCGTTGTTCAGCAGACTCGGAATATTTCCAATTGGCAGTAACAGCAGCGTACTCTGTATTATAGAGTCCCCGTTGTTCAGCAGACTCGGAATCTCTCAAGTTGGCAGTAACAGCAGCGTACTGTGTATTGTAGAGCCCCCGTTGTTCAGCAGACTCGGAATCTTTCAAGTTGGCAGTAACAGCAGCGTACTGTGTATTGTAGAGTCCCCGTTGTTCAGCAGACTCGGAATCTTTCAAGTTGGCAGTAACAGCAGCGTACTGTGTATTGTAGAGTCCCCGTTGTTCAGCAGACTCGGAATCTTTCAAGTTGGCAGTAACAGCAGCGTACTGTGTATTGTAGAGTCCCCGTTGTTCAGCAGACTCGGAATCTTTCTCTTTGGCAGTAACAGAAGCGTACTGTGTATTGCAGAGTCCCCGTTGTTCAGCAGACTCGGAATCTTTTACTTTGGCAGTAACAGCAGCGTACTTTGTATTGCAGAGTCCCCGTTGTTCAGCAGACTCGGAATCTTTTACTTTGGCAGTAACAGCAGCGTACTGTGTATTGCAGAGTCCCCGTTGTTCAGCAGACTCGGAATCTTTACTTTGGCAGTAACAGCAGCGTACTGTGTATTCCAGAGTCCCCGTTGTTCAGCAGACTCGGAATCTTTTACTTTGGCAGTAACAGCAGCGTACTGTGTATTGCAGAGTCCCCGTTGTTCAGCAGACTCGGAATCTTTCCTATTGGCGGTATCAGCAGCGTACTGTGTATTGTAGAGTCTCCGTTGTTCAGCAGACTCGGAATCTTTCAAGTTGGCAGTAACAGTAGCGTACTATGTATTCCAGAGTCCCCGTTGTTCAGCAGACTCGGAATCTTTCCCATTGGCAGTAACAGCAGCGTACTGTGTATTGCAGCGTCCCCGTTGTTCAGCAGACTCGGAATCTTTCGCTTTGGCAGTAACAGCAGCGTACTGTGTATTGCAGAGTCCCCGTTGTTCAGCAGACTCGGAAAGTTTCGCATTGGCAGTAACAGCAGCGTACTGTGTATTGCAGAGTCCACGTTGATCAGCACAGTCGGAATCTTTCGCTTTGGCAGTCACAGCAGCGTACTGTGTATTGCAGAGTCTCCGTTGTTCAGCTGACTGGGAATCTTTCAATTTGACAGTATCAGCAGCGTACTGTGTATTGCAGAGTCCCCGTTGTTCAGCAGACTCGGAATCTTTCCCATTGGCAGTAACAGCAGCGTACTGTGTATTGCAGAGTCCCCGTTGTTCAGCAGACTCGGAATATTTCACTTTGGCAGTATCAGCAGCGTACTGTGTATTGCAGAGTCCTCGTTGTTCAGCAGACTCGGAATCTTTCCCATTGGCAGTAACAGCAGCGTACTGTGTTTTGCAGAGTCCCCGTTGTTCAGCAGACTCGGAATCTTTCAAGTTGGCAGTAACAGCAGCGTACTGTGTATTGCAGAGTCCTCGTTGTTCAGCAGACACGGAATCTTTCCCATTGGCAGTAACAGCAGCGTACTGTGTATTGTAGAGTCCCCGTTGTTCAGCAGACTCGGAATCTTTCAATTTGGCAGTAACAGCAGCGTACTGTGTATTCCAGAGTCCCCGTTGTTCAGCAGACTCGGAATCTTTTACTTTGGCATTAACAGCAACGTACTTTGTATTGCAAAGTCCCCGTTGTTCAGCAGACTCGGAATCTTTCGCTATGGCAGTAGCAGCAGCGTACTGTGTATTGCAGAGTCCCCGTTGTTCAACAGACTCGGAATCATTCCCATTGGCAGTAACAGCAGCGTACTTTGTATTGCAGAGTCCCCGTTGTTCAGCAGACTCGGAATCTTTCAAGTTGGCAGTAACAGCAGCGTACTGTGTATTGCAGAGTCCCCGTTGTTCAGCAGACTCGGAATCTTTCTCATTGGCAGTAACAGCATCGTACTGTGTATTGTAGAGTCCCCGTTGTTCAGCAGACTTCGAATCTTTCCCATTGGCAGTATCAGCAGCGTACTGTGTATTGTAGAGTCCCCGTTGTTCAGAAGACTCGGAATCTTTCGCATTGGCAGTAACAGCAGCGTACTGTGTATTGCAGAGTCCCCGTTGTTCAGCAGACTCGGAATGTTTCCCATTGGCAGTAACAGCAGCGTACTGTGTATTGTAGAGTCCCCGTTGTTCAGCAGACTCGGAATCTTTCAAGTTGGCAGTAACAGCAGCGTACTGTGTATTGTAGCGTCCCCGTTGTTCAGCAGACTCGGAATCTTTCAAGTTGGCAGTAACAGCAGCGTACTGTGTATTGTAGAGTCCCCGTTGTTCAGCAGACTCGGAATCTTTCGAGTTGGCAGTAACAGCGGCGTACTGTGTATTGTAGAGTCCCCGTTGTTCAGCAGACTCGGAATCTTTCAAGTTGGCAGTAACAGCAGCGTACTGTGTATTGTAGAGTCCCCGTTGTTCAGCAGACTCGGAATCTTTCAAGTTGGCAGTAACAGCAGCGTACTGAGTATTGTAGAGTCCCCGTTGTTCAGCAGACTCGGAATCTTTCACATTGGCAGTATCAGCAGCGTACTGTGTATTGTAGAGTCCCCGTTGTTCAGAAGACTCGGAATCTTTCGCATTGGCAGTAACAGCAGCGTACTGTGTATTGCAGAGTCCCCGTTGTTCAGCAGACTCGGAATATTTCCCATTGGCAGTAACAGCAGCGTACTGTGTATTGTAGAGTCCCCGTTGTTCAGCAGACTCGGAATCTTTCAAGTTGGCAGTAACAGCAGCGTACTTTGTATTGCAGAGTCCCCGTTGTTCAGCAGACTCAGAATCTTTCAAGTTGGCAGTAACAGCAGCGTACTGTGTATTCCAGAGTCCCCGTTGTTCAGCAGACTCGGATTCTTTCCCATTGGCAGTAGCAGCAGCGTACTGTGTATTGCAGAGTCCCCGTTGTTCAGCAGACTCAGAATCTTTCAAGTTGGCAGTAACAGCAGCGTACTGTGTATTGCAGAGTCCCCGTTGTTCAGCACAGTCGGAATCTTTCGCTTTGGCAGTAACAACAGCGTACTGTGTATTGCAGAGTCCCCGTTGTTCAGCTGAATGGGAATCTTTCAATTTGGTAGTAACAGCAGCGTACTGTGTATTGCATAGTCCCCGTTGTTCAGCAGACTCGGAATCTTTCCCATTGGCAGTAACAGCAGCGTACTCTGTATTGGGAAGTACCCGTTGTTCAGCAGACTCGGAATCTTTCCTATTGGCAGTAACAGCAGCGTACTGTGTATTGTAGAGTCCCCGTTGTTCAGCAGACTCGGAATCTTTCGCTTTGGCAGTAACAGCAGCGTACTGTGTATTGCAGAGTCCCCGTTGTTCAGCACAGTCGGAATCTTTCCCTTTGGCAGTAACAGCAGCGTACTGTGTATTGCAGAGTCCCCGTTGTTCAGCAGACTCGGAATCTTTCCCATTGGCAGTAACAGCAGCGTACTGTGTATTGCAGAGTCCCCGTTGTTCAGCACAGTCGGAATCTTTCCCATTGGCAGTAACAGCAGCGTACTGTGTATTGCAGACTCCCCGTTGTTCAGCTGACTCGGAATCTTTCCCATTGGCAGTAACAGCAGCGTATTGTGTATTGCAGAGTCCCCGTTGTTCAGCAGACTCGGAATCTTTCTCATTGGCAGTAACAGCATCGTACTGTGTATTGTAGAGTCCCCGTTGTTCAGCAGACTTCGAATCTTTCGCATTGGCAGTAACAGCAGCGTACTGTGTATTGCAGAGTCCCCGTTGTTCAGCAGACTCGGAATATTTCCCATTGGCAGTAACAGCAGCGTACTGTGTATTGTAGAGTCCCCGTTGTTCAGCAGACTCGGAATCTTTCAAGTTGGCAGTAACAGCAGCGTACTGTGTATTGTAGCGTCCCCGTTGTTCAGCAGACTCGGAATCTTTCAAGTTGGCAGTAACAGCAGCGTACTGTGTATTGCGGAATGCCCGTTGTTCAGCAGACTCGGAATCTTTTACTTTGGCAGTAACAGCAGCGTACTGTGTATTGCAGAGTCCCCGTTGTTCAGCAGACTCGGAATCCTACCCATTGGCAGTAGCAGCAGCGTACTGTTTATTGCAGAGTCCCCGTTGTCCAGCAGACTCGGAGTCTTTTACTTTGGCAGTCACAGCAGCGTACTGTGTATTGCAGAGTCCCCGTTGTTCAGCAAACTCGGAATCTTTCCCATTGGCAGTACCAGCAGCGTACTGTGTATTGCAGAGTCCCCGTTGTTCAGCAGACACGGAATCTTTCCTATTGGCAGTAACAGCAGCGTACTGCGTATTGCAGAGTCCCCGTTGTTCAACAGACTCGGAATCTTTCCCATTGGCTGTAACAGCAGCGTACTGTGTATTGCAGAGTCCCCGTTGTTCAGCTGACTCGGAATCTTTCCCATTGGCAGTAACAGCAGCTTACTGTGTATTGTAGAGTCCCCGTTGTTCAGCAGCCTCGGAATCTTTCCCATTGGCAGTAACAGCAGCGTACTGTGTATTGTAGAGTCCCCGTTGTTCAGCAGACTCGGAATCTTTCAAGTTGGCAGTAACAGCAGCGTACTGTGTATTCCAGAGTCCCCGTTGTTCAGCAGACTCGGAATCTTTCCCATTGGCAGTAACAGCAAGGTACTGTGTATTGCAGAGTCCCCGTTGTTCAGCAGACTCGGAATCTCTCGCTTTGGCAGTAACAGCAGCGTACTGTGTATTGCAGAGTCCCCGTTGTACAGCAGACTCGGAAAGTTTCGCATTGGCAGTAACAGCAGCGTACTGTGTATTGCAGAGTCCCCGTTGTTCAGCACAGTCGGAATCTTTCGCTTTGGCAGTAACAGCAGCGTACTGTGTATTGCAGAGTCCCCGTTGTTCAGCTGACAGGCAATCTTTCAATTTGAGAGTATCAGCAGCGTACTGTGTATTGCAGAGTCCCCGTTGTTCAGCAGACTCGGAATTTTTCCCATTGGCAGTAACAGCAGCGTACTGTGTATTGTAGAGTCCCCGTTGTTCAGCAGACTCGGAATCTTTCCTATTTGCAGTATCAGCAGCGTACTGTGTATTGTAGAGTCCCCGTTGTTCAGCAGACTCGGAATTTTTCCCATTGGCAGTAACAGCAGCGTACTGTGTATTGTAGAGTCCCCGTTGTTCAGCAGACTCGGAATCTTTCAAGTTGGCAGTATCAGCAGCGTACTGTGTATTGTAGAGTCCCCGTTGTTCAGCAGACTCGGAATTTTTCCCATTGGCAGTAACAGCAGCGTACTGTGTATTGTAGAGTCCCCGTTGTTCAGCAGACTCGGAATCTTTCAAGTTGGCGGTAACAGCTGCGTACTGTGTATTGCAGAGTCCCCGTTGTTCAGCAGACTCGGAATATTTCCCATTGGCAGTATCAGCAGCGTACTGTGTATTGTAGAGTCCCCGTTGTTCAGCAGACTCGGAATTTTTCCCATTGGCAGTAACAGCAGCGTACTGTGTATTGTAGAGTCCCCGTTGTTCAGCAGACTCGGAATCTTTTACTTTGGCAGTAACAGCAGCGTACTGTGTATTGTAGAGTCCCCATTGTTCAGCAGACTCGGAATCTTTCCCATTGGCAGTAACAGCAGCGTACTGTGTATTGCAGAGTCCCCGTTGTTCAGCAGACTCGGAATCTTTCGCTTTGGCAGTAACAGCAGCGTACTGTGTATTGCAGAGTCCCCGTTGTTCAGCAGACTCGGAAAGTTTCGCATTGGCAGTAACAGCAGCGTACTGTGTATTGCAGAGTCCCCGTTGTTCAGCACAATCGGAATCTTTCGCTTTGGCAGTAACAGCAGCGTACTGTGTATTGTTGTTCAGCAATCTCGGAGGCTCTCGCATCGATAGAAGCAGCAGCGTTCTGTGTATTGCTGAATGACCGTTGTTCAGCAATATCTGAGGCTCACGCATTGCTGGAAGCAGCAGCGTTCTGTGTATTGCGGAATGCCCGATGTTCAGCATTTTCGGAGGCTCGCGCATTGTTTGAAGCAGCAGCGTTCCGTGTATTGCGGAATGCCCGTTGTTAAGCAATCTCTGAGGCTCACGCATTGTTACAAGCAGCAGCGTTCTGTGTATTGCTGAATGCCCGTTGTTCAAATATCTCTGAGGCTCATGCATTGTTAGAAGCAGCAGCGTTCTGTGTATTGCGGAATGCCCGTTGTTCAAACATCTCTGAGGCTCACGCATTGTTAGAAGCAGCAGCGTTCTGTGTATTGCGGAATGCCCGTTGTTCAAATATCTCTGAGCCTCACGCATTGTTAGAAGCAGCAGCGTTCTGTGTATTGCGGAATGCCCGTTGTTCAAATATCTCTGAGGCTCACGCATTGTTAGAAGCAGCAGCGTTCTGTGTATGGCGGAATGCCCGTTGTTCAAATATCTCTGAGGCTCACGCATTGTTAGAAGCAGCAGCGTTCTGTGTATTGCGGAATGCCCGATGTTCAAATATCTCTGAGGCTCACGCATTGTTAGAAGCAGCAGCGTTGTGTGTATTGCGGAATGCCCGTTGTTCAAATATCTCTGAGGCTCACGCATTGTTAGAAGCAGCAGCGTTCTGTGTATTGCGGAATGCCCGTTGTTCAGCAATCTCTGAGGCTCTCGCATTGTTAGAAGCAGCAGCGTTCTGTGTATTGCGGAATGCCCCTTGTTCAGCAATCTCTGAGGCTCACGCATTGCTGGAAGCAGCAGGGTTCTGTGTATTGCGGAATGCCCGATGTACAGCAATTTCGGAGGCTCTTTCATTGTTAGAAGCAGCAGCGTTCTGTGTATTGCGGAATTTCCGTTGTTCAGCAATCTCGGAGGCTCACGCATTGTTAGAAGCAGCAGCGTTCTGTGTATTGCGGAATGCCCGTTGTTAAGCAATCTGGGAGGCTCTTTCATTGTTAGAAGCAGCAGCGTTCTGTGTATTGCGGAATGCCCGATGTTCAGCAATCTCGGCGGCTCACGCATTGTTAGAAGCAGCAGCGTTCTGTGTATTGCGGAATGCCCGATGTTCAGCAATCTCGGCGGCTCACGCAATGTTAGAAGCAGCAGCGTTTTGTGTATTGCGGAATGCCCGTTGTTCAGCAATCTCTGAGACTCACGCATTGTTAGAAGAAGCAGCAGCGTTCTGTGTATTGCGGAATGCCCGATGTTCAGCAATCTCTGAGGCTCACGCATTGTTAGAAGCAGCAGCGTTCTGTGTATTGCGGAATGCCCGTTTTTCAAATATCTCTGAGGCTCACGCATTGTTAAAAGCAGCAGCGTTCTGTGTATTGCGGAATGCCCGTTGTTCAGCAATCTCTGAGGCTCACGCATTGCTAGAAGCAGCAGCGTTCTGTGCATTGCGGAATGCCCGTTGTCCAAATATCTCTGAGGCTAACGCATTGTTAGAAGCAGCAGCGTTCTGTGTATTGCGGAATGCCCGTTGTTCAGCAATCTCTGAGGCTCACGCATTGTTAGAAGCAGCAGCGTTCTGTGTATTGCGGAATGCCCGTTGTTCAGCAATCTCTGTGGCTCACGCATTGTTAGAAGCAGCAGCGTTCTGTGTATTGCGGAATGCCCGTTTTTCAAATATCTCTGAGGCTCACGCATTGCTGGAAGCAGCAGCGTTCTGTGTATTGCGGAATGCCCGATGTTCAGCATTTTCGGAGGCTCGCGCATTGTTTGAAGCAGCAGCGTTCTGTGTATTGCGGAATGCCCGTTGTTAAGCAATCTCTGAGGCTCACGCATTGTTAGAAGCAGCAGCGTTCTGTGTATTGCGGAATGCCCGTTGTTCAAATATCTCTGAGGCTCACGCATTGTTAGAAGCAGCAGCGTTCTGTGTATTGCGGAATGCCCGTTGTTCAAATATCTCTGAGGCTCACGCATTGTTAGAAGCAGCAGCGTTCTGTGTATTGCGGAATGCCCGTTGTTCAAATATTTCTGAGACTCACGCATTTTTAGAAGCAGCAGCGTTCTGTGTATTGCGGAATGCCCGTTGTTCAAATATCTCTGAGGCTCACGCATTGTTAGAAGCAGCAGCGTTCTGTGTATTGCGGAATGCCCGTTGTTCAAATATCTCTGAGGCTCACGCATTGTTAGAAGCAGCAGCGTTCTGTGTATTGCGGAATGCCCGTTGTTCAAATATCTCAGAAGCTCACGCATTGTTAGAAGCAGCAGCGTTCTGTGTATTGCGGAATGCCCGTTGTTCAGCAATCTCTGAGGCTCACGCATTGCTAGAAGCAGTAGCGTTCTGTGTATTGCGGAATGCCCGTTGTTCAGCAATCTCTCAGGCTCACGCATTGTTAGAAGCAGCAGCGTTCTGTGTATTGCGGAATGCCCGTTGTTCAGCAATTTCTGAGGCTCACGCATTGTTAGAAGCAGCAGCGTTCTGTGTATTGCGGAATGCCCGTTGTTCAGCAATCTCTGTGGCTCACGCATTGTTAGAAGCAGCAGCGTTCTGTGTATTGCGGAATTCCAGTTGTTCAGCAATCTCGGAGGCTCTCGCATTGTTAGAAGCAGCAGCGTTCTGTGTATTGCGGAATGCCCGTTGTTCAAATATCTCTGAGGCTCACGCATTGTTAGAAGCAGCAGCGTTCTGTGTATTGCGGAATGCCCGTTGTTCAAATATCTCTGAGGCTCACGCATTGTTAGAAGCAGCAGCGTTCTGTGTATTGCGGAATGCCCGTGTTCAAATATCTCTGAGGCTCACGCATTGTTAGAAGCAGCAGCGTTGTGTGTATTGCGGAATGCCCGTTGTTCAATCTCTGAGGCTCACGCATTGTTAGAAGCAGCAGCGTTCTGTGTATTGCGGAATGCCCGTTGTTCAGCAATCTCTGAGGCTCTCGCATTGTTAGAAGCAGCAGCGTTCTGTGTATTGCGGAATGCCCGTTGTTCAGCAATCTCTGAGGCTCACGCATTGCTGGAAGCAGCAGGGTTCTGTGTATTGCGGAATGCCCGTTGTTCAGCAATTTCGGAGGCTCTCGCATTGTTAGAAGCAGCAGCGTTCTGTGTATTGCGGAATTCCGTTGTTCAGCAATCTCGGAGGCTCACGCATTGTTAGAAGCAGCAGCGTTCTGTGTATTGCGGAATGCCCGTTGTTCAGCAATCTGGGAGGCTCTTCGCATTGTTAGAAGCAGCAGCGTTCTGTGTATTGCGGAATGCCCGTGTTCAGCAATCTCGGAGGCTCACGCATTGTTAGAAGCAGCAGCGTTCTGTGTATTGCGGAATGCCCGATGTTCAGCAATCTCGGCGGCTCACGCAATGTTAGAAGCAGCAGCGTTTGTGTATTGCGGAATGCCCGTTGTTCAGCAATCTCTGAGACTCACGCATTGTTAGAAGAAGCAGCGTTCTGTGTATTGCGGAATGCCCGTTGTTCAGCAATCTCTGAGGCTCACGCATTGTTAGAAGCAGCAGCGTTCTGTGTATTGCGGAATGCCCGTTTTTCAAAATCTCTGAGGCTCACGCATTGTTAAAAGCAGCAGCGTTCTGTGTATTGCGGAATGCCCGTTGTTCAGCAATCTCTGAGGCTCACGCATTGTAGAAGCAGCAGCGTTCTGTGTATTGCGGAATGCCCGTTGTCCAAATATCTCTGAGGCTAACGCATTGTTAGAAGCAGCAGCGTTCTGTGTATTGCGGAATGCCCGTTGTTCAGCAATCTCTGAGGCTCACGCATTGTTAGAAGCAGCAGCGTTCTGTGTATTGCGGAATGCCCGTTGTTCAGCAATCTCTGAGGCTCACGCATTGTTAGAAGCAGCAGCGTTCTGTGTATTGCGGAATGCCCGTTTTTCAAATATCTCTGAGGCTCACGCATTGCTGAAGCAGCAGCGTTCTGTGTATTGCGGAATGCCCGTTGTTCAGCAATTTCGGAGGCTCGCGCATTGTTTGAAGCAGCAGCGTTCTGTGTATTGCGGAATGCCCGTTGTTCAGCAATCTCTGAGGCTCACGCATTGTTAGAAGCAGCAGCGTTCTGTGTATTGCGGAATGCCCGTTGTTCAAATATCTCTGAGGCTCACGCATTGTTAGAAGCAGCAGCGTTCTGTGTATTGCGGAATGCCCGTTGTTCAAATCTCTGAGGCTCACGCATTGTTAGAAGCAGCAGCGTTCTGTGTATTGCGGAATGCCCGTTGTTCAAATATTTCTGAGGCTCACGCATTTTTAGAAGCAGCAGCGTTCTGTGTATTGCGGAATGCCCGTTGTTCAAATATCTCTGAGGCTCACGCATTGTTAGAAGCAGCAGCGTTCTGTGTATTGCGGAATGCCCGTTGTTCAAATATCTCTGAGGCTCACGCATTGTTAGAAGCAGCAGCGTTCTGTGTATTGCGGAATGCCCGTTGTTCAAAATCTCAGAGGCTCACGCATTGTTAGAAGCAGCAGCGTTCTGTGTATTGCGGAATGCCCGTTGTTCAGCAATCTCTGAGGCTCACGCATTGTTAGAAGCAGCAGCGTTCTGTGTATTGCGGAATGCCCGTTGTTCAGCAATCTCTGAGGCTCACGCATTGTTAGAAGCAGCAGCGTTCTTGTATTGCGGAATGCCCGTTGTTCAGCAATTTCTGAGGCTCACGCATTGTTAGAAGCAGCAGCGTTCTGTGTATTGCGGAATGCCCGTTGTTCAGCAATCTCTGTGGCTCACGCATTGTTAGAAGCAGCCGCGTTCTGTGTATTGCGGAATTTCCGTTGTTCAGCAATCTCGGAGGCTCACGCATTGTTAGAAGCAGCAGCGTTCTGTGTATTGCGGAATGCCCGTTGTTAAGCAATCACTGAGACTCACGCATTGTTAGAAGCAGCAGCGTTCTGTGTATTGCGGAATGCCCGATGTTCAGCAATCTCGGCGGCTCACGCATTGTTAGACGCAGCAGCGTTCTGTGTATAGCGGAATGCCCGTTGTTCAGCAATCTCGGCGGCTCACGCAATGTTAGAAGCAGCAGCGTTTTGTGTATTGCGGAATGCCCGTTGTTCAGCAAACTGTGAGGCTCTCGCATTGTTAGAAGCAGCAGCGTTCTGTGTATTGCGGAATGCCCGTTGTTCAGCAATCTCTGAGGCTCACGCATTGCTGGAAGCAGCAGCGTTCTGTGTATTGCGGAATGCCCGAAGTACAGCAATTTCTGAGGCTCACGCATTGTTAGAAGCAGCAGCGTTCTGTGAATTGCGGAATGCCCATTGTTCAGCAATCTCTGAGGCTCACGTTTTGTTAGAAGCAGCAGCGTTCTCTTTTTTGCGGAATGCCCGTTGTTCAGCAATCTCGGAGGCTCACGCATTGCTGGAAGCAGCAGCGTTCTGTGTATTGCGGAATGCCCGATGTTCAGCAATCTCTGAGGCTCACGCATTGTTAGAAGCAGCAGCGTTCTGTGTATTGCGGAATGCCCGTTGTTCAGCAATCTCTGAGGCTCACGCATTGTTAGAAGCAGCAGCGTTCTGTGTATTGCGGAATGCCCGTTTTTCAAAATCTCTGAGGCTCACGCATTGTTAGAAGCAGCAGCGTTCTGTGTATTGCGGAATGCCCGTTGTTCAGCAATCTTCGGAGGCTCGCGCATTGTTAGAAGCAGCAGCGTTCTGTGTATTGCGGAATGCCCGTTGTTAAGCAATCTCTGAGGCTCACGCATTGTTAGAAGCAGCAGCGTTCTGTGTATTGCGGAATGCCCGTTGTTCAGCAATCACTGAGGCTCACGCATTGTTAGAAGCAGCAGCGTTCTGTGTATTGCGGAATGAACGTTGTTCAGCAATATCTGAGGCTCTCGCATTGTTAGAAGCAGCAGCGTTCTGTGTATTGCGGAATGCCCGTTGTTCAGCAAACTCGGAGGCTCACGCATTGTTAGAAGCAGCAGCGTTCTGTGTATTGCGGAATGCCCGTTGTTCAGAAATCTCTGAGGCTCACGCATTGTTAAAAGCAGCAGCGTTCTGTGTATTGCGGAATGCCCGTTGTTCAGCAATCACTGAGGCTCTCGCATTGTTAGAAGCAGCAGGGTTCTGTGTATTGCGGAATGACCGTTGTTCAGCAATCTCTGAGTCTCACGCATTGTTAGAAGCAGCAGCGTTCTGTGTATTGCGGAATGCCCGTTGTTCAGCAATCTCTGAGGCTCTCGCTTTGCTAGAAGCAGTAGCGTTCTGTGTATTGCGGAATGCCAGTTGTTCAGCAATCTCTGAGGCTCTCGCATTGTTAGAAGCAGCAGCGTTCTGTGTATTGCGGAATGACCGCTGTTCAGCAATCTCTGAGGCTCTCGCATTGTTAGAAGCAGCAGCGTTCTGTGTATTGCGGAATGACCGTTGTTCAGCAATCTCTGAAGCTCTCGCATTGTTAGAAGCAGCAGCGTTCTGTGTATTGCGGAATGCCCGTTGTTCAGCAATCTCTGAGGCTCTCGCATTGTTAGAAGCAGCAGCGTTCTGTGTTTTGCGGAATGCCCGTTCTTCAGAAATCTCGGCGGCTCACGCATTGTTAGAAGCAGCAGCGTTCTGTGTATTGCGGAATGCCCGTTGTTCAGAAATCTCTGAGGCTCACGCATTATTGGAAGCAGCAGCGTTCTGTGTATTGCGGAATGCCCGTTGTTCAGCAATCTCTGAGGCTCACGCATTGTTAGAAGAAGCAGCGTTCTGTGTATTGCGGAATGCCCATTGTTCAGCAAACTGTGAGGCTCACGCATTGTTAGAAGCAGCAGCGTTCTGTGTATTGCGGAATGCCCGTTGTTCAGAAATCTCTGAGGCTCACGCATTGTTAAAAGAAGCAGCGTTCTGTGTATTGCGGAATGCCCGTTGTTCAGCAATCACTGAGGCTCTCGCATTGTTAGAAGCAGCAGCGTTCTGTGTATTGCGGAATGCCCGTTGTTCAGCAATCTCTGAGGCTCTCGCATTGTTAGAAGCAGCAGCGTTCTGTGTATTGCGGAATGCCGTTGTTCAGCAATCTCTGAGGCTCTCGCATTGTTAGAAGCAGCAGCGTTCTGTGTATTGCGGAATGACCGGTGTTCAGCAATCTCTGAGGCTCACGCATTGTTAGAAGCGGCAGAGATCTGTGTATTGCGGAATGCCCGTTGTACAGCAAACTCGGAGGCACTCGCATTGTTAGAAGCAGCAGCGTTCTCTGTATTGCGGAATGCCCGTTGTTCAGCAATCTCTGAGGCTCTCGCATTGTTAGAATCAGCAGCGTTCTCTGTATAGCGGAATGCCCGTTGTTCAGCAATCTCTGAGGCTCTCGCATTGTTAGAATCAGCAGCGTTCTGTGTATTGCGGAATGACCGCTGTTCAGCAATCTCTGAGGCTCTCGCATTGTTAGAATCAGCAGCGTTCTGTGTATTGCGGAATGACCGCTGTTCAGCAATCTCTGAGGCTCTCGCATTGTTAGAATCAGCAGCGTTCTGTGTATAGCGGAATGCCCGTTGTTCAGCAATCTCTGAGGCTCTCGCATTGTTAGAATCAGCAGCGTTCTGTGTAATGCGGAATGCCCGTTGTTCAGAAATCACTGAGGCTCTCGCATTGTTAGAAGCAGCAGCGTTCTCTGTATTGCGGAATGAACGTTGTTCAGCAATCTCGGAGGCTCACGCATTGTTAGAAGCAGCAGCGTTCTGTGTATTGCGGAATGCCCGTTGTTCAGGAATCTCGGAGGCTCACGTATTGTTAGAAGCGGCAGAGATCTGTGTATTGCGGAATGCCCGTTGTACAGCAAACTCGGAGGCACTCGCATTGTTAGAAGCAGCAGCGTTCTCTGTATTGCGGAATGCCCGTTGTTCAGCAATCTCGGAGGCTCACGCATTGTTAGAAGCAGCAGCGTTCTGTGTATTGCGGAATGCCCGTTGTTCAGAATCTCTGAGGCTCACGCATTGTTAGAAGCAGCAGCGTTCTGTGTATTGCGGAATGCCCGTTGTTCAGCAATCTCGGAGGCTCGCATTGTTAGAAGCAGCAGCGTTCTGTGTATTGCGGAATGCCCGTTGTTCAGCAATCTCTGAGGCTCTCGCATTGTTAGAAGCAGCAGCGTTCTGTGTATTGCGGAATGCCCGTTGTTCAGCAAACTCTGAGGCTCTCGCATTGTTAGAAGCAGCAGCGTTCTGTGTATTGCGGAATGCCCGTTGTTCAGAAATCTCGGGCTCACGCATTGTTAGAAGCAGCAGCGTTCTGTGTATTGCGGAATGCCCGTTGTTCAGCAATCTCGAGGCTCACGCTTTGTTAGAAGCAGCAGCGTTCTGTGTATTGCGGAATGCCCGTTGTTCAGCAATCTCTGAGGCTCTCGCATTGTTAGAAGCAGCAGCGTTCTGTGTATTGCGGAATGCCCGTTGTTCAGCAATCTCTGAGGCTCACGCATTGTTAGAAGCAGCAGCGTTCTGTGTATTGCGGAATGCCCGTTGTTCAGCAATCTCTGAGGCTCTCGCATTGTTAGAAGCAGCAGCGTTCTGTGTATTGCGGAATGCCGTTGTTCAGCAATCTCTGAGGCTCTCGCATTGTTAGAAGCAGCAGCGTTCTGTGTATTGCGGAATGACCGCTGTTCAGCAATCTCTGAGGCTGTCGCATTGTTAGAAGCAGCAGCGTTCTGTGTATAGTGGAATGCCCGTTGTTCAGCAATCTCTGAGGCTCACGCATTGTTAGAAGCAGCAGCGTTTTGTGTATTGCGGAATGCCCGTTGTTCAGAAATCTCGGCGGCTCACGCATTGTTAGAAGCAGCAGCGTTTTGTGTATTGCGGAATGCCCGTTGTTCAGCAATCTCTGAGGCTCACGCATTGTTAAAAGCAGCAGCGTTCTGTGTATTGCGGAATGCCCGTTGTTAAGCAATCTGGGAGGCTCTTTCATTGTTAGAAGCAGCAGCGTTCTGTGTATTGCGGAATGCCCGTTGTTCAGCAATCACTGAGGCTCACGTATTGCTAGAAGCAGCAGCGTTCTGTGTATTGCGGAATGCCCGTTGTTCAGCAATCTCTGAGGCTCTCGCATTGTTAGAAGCAGCAGCGTTCTGTGTATTGCGGAATGCCCGTTGTTCAGAAATCTCGGCGGCTCACGCATTGTTAGAAGCAGCAGCGTTCTGTGTATTGCGGAATGCCCGTTGTTAAGCAATCTGGGAGGCTCTTTCATTGTTAGAAGCAGCAGCGTTCTGTGTATTGCGGAATGCCCGTTGTTCAGCAATCACTGAGGCTCTCGCATTGTTAGAAGCAGCAGGGTTCTGTGTATAGCGGAATGCCCGTTGTTCAGCAATCTCTGAGGCTCACGCATTGTTAGAAGCAGCAGCGTTCTGTGTATTGCGGAATGCCCGTTGTTCAGCAATCTCTGAGGCTCTCGCATTGTTAGAAGCAGCAGCGTTCTGTGTATTGCGGAATGCCCGTTGTTCAGCAATCTCTGAGGCTCACGCATTGTTAGAAGCAGCAGCGTTCTGTGTATTGCGGAATGCCCGTTGTTCAGCAATCTCTGAGGCTCTCGCATTGTTAGAAGCAGCAGCGTTCTGTGTATTGCGGAATGCCCGTTGTTCAGCAATCTCTGAAGCTCTCGCATTGTTAGAAGCAGCAGCGTTCTGTGTATTGCGGAATGCCCGTTGTTCAGAAATCTCTGAGGCTCACGCATTGTTAAAACCAGCAGCGTTCTGTGTATTGCGGAATGACCGTTGTTCAGCAATCTCTGAGGCTCACGCATTATTGGAAGCAGCAGCGTTCTGTGTATTGCGGAATGCCCGTTGTTCAGCAATCTCTGAGGCTCACGCATTGTTAGAAGAAGCAGCGTTCTGTGTATTGCGGAATGCCCATTGTTCAGCAAACTGTGAGGCTCACGCATTGTTAGAAGCAGCAGCGTTCTGTGTATTGCGGAATGCCCGTTGTTCAGAAATCTCTGAGGCTCACGCATTGTTAAAAGCAGCAGCGTTCTGTGTATTGCGGAATGCCCGTTGTTCAGCAATCACTGAGGCTCTCGCATTGTTAGAAGCAGCAGTGTTCTGTGTATAGCGGAATGCCCGTTGTTCAGCAATCTCTGAGTCTCACGCATTGTTAGAAGCAGCAGCGTTCTGTGTATTGCGGAATGCACGTTGTTCAGCAATCTCTGAGGCTCTCGCATTGCTAGAAGCAGCAGCGTTCTGTGAATTGCGGAATGACCGTTGTTCAGCAATCTCTGAGGCTCACGCATTGTTAGAAGCGGCAGAGATCTGTGTATTGCGGAATGCCCGTTGTACAGCAAACTCGGAGGCTCTCGCATTGTTAGAAGCAGCAGCGTTCTGTG
This sequence comes from Octopus sinensis, assembly GCF_006345805.1. NCBI lineage: Eukaryota > Metazoa > Mollusca > Cephalopoda > Octopoda > Octopodidae > Octopus > Octopus sinensis. The sequence goes on along the minus strand of NC_043014.1, from coordinate 17,389,491 downwards.
TATTGCGGAATGCCCGTTGTTCAGCAATCTCTGAGGCTCACGCATTGCTAGAAGCAGCAGCGTTCTGTGTATTGCGGAATGCCCGTTGTTCAGCAATCTCTGAGGCTCACGCATTGTTAGAAGCAGCAGCGTTCTGTGTATTGCGGAATGCCCGTTGTTCAGCAATCTCTGAGGCTCACGCATTGTTAGAAGCAGCAGCGTTCTCTGTATTGCGGAATGCCCGTTGTTCAGCAATCACTGAGGCTCACGCATTGTTAGAAGCAGCAGCGTTCTGTGTATTGTGGAATGCCCGTTGTTCAGCAACTCGGAGGCTCTCGCATTGTTAGAAGCAGCAGCGTTCTGTGTATTGCGGAATGCCCGTTGTTCAGCAATCTCTGAGGCTCACGCATTGTTAGAAGCAGCAGCGTTCTGTGTATTGCGGAATGCCCGTTGTTCAGCATATCTCTGAGGCTCTCGCATTGTTAGAAGCAGCAGCGTTCTGTGTATTGCGGAATGCCCGTTGTTCAGCAATCTGGAGGCTCGCATTGTTAGAAGCAGCAGCGTTCTGTGTATTGCGGAATGCCCGTTGTTCAAAATCACTGAGGCTCACGCATTGTTAGAAGCAGCAGCGTTCTCTGTATTGCGGAATGCCCGTTGTTCAGCAAACTCGGAGGCTCTCGCATTGTTAGAAGCAGCAGCGTTCCTGTATTGGAATGCCCGTTGTTCAGCAAACTCGGAGGCTCTCGCATTGTTAGAAGCAGCAGCGTTCTGTGTATTGCGGAATGCCCGTTGTTCAGCAATCTCTGAGGCTCACGCATTGTTAGAAGCAGCAGCGTTCTGTGTATTGCGGAATGCCCGTTGTTCACAATCTCTGAGGCTCACGCATTGTTAGAAGCAGCAGCGTTCTGCGTATTGCGGAATGCCGTTGTTCAGCAATCTCTGAGGCTCTCGCATTGTTAGAAGCAGCAGCGTTCTGTGTATTGCGGAATGCCCGTTGTTCAGCAATCTCTGAGGCTCTCGCATTGTTAAAGCAGCAGCGTTCTGTGTATTGCGGAATGCCCGTTGTTCAGCAATCTTGAGGCTACGCATTGTTAGAAGCAGCAGCGTTCTGTGTATTGCGGAATGCCCGTTTTTCAAAAATCACTGAGGCTCACGCATTGTTAGAAGCAGCAGCGTTCTGTGTATTGCGGAATTCCAGTTGTTCAGCAACCTCGGAGGCTCACGCATTGTTAGAAGCAGCAGAGATCTGTGTATTGCGGAATGCCCGTTGTTCAGCAATCTCTGAGGCTCTCGCATTGTTAGAAGCAGCAGCGTTCTGTGTATTGCGGAATGCCCGTTGTTCAGCAATCTCTGAGGCTTTCGCATTGTTAGAAGCAGCAGCGCTCTGTGTATTGCGGAATGCCCGTTGTTCAGCAATCTCTGAGGCTCACGCATTGTTAGAAGCAGCAGCGTTCTGTGTATTGCGGAATGCCCGTTGTTCAGCAATCTCTGAGGCTCACGCATTGTTAGAAGCAGCAGCGTTCTGTGTATTGCGGAATGCCCGTTGTTCAGCAATCTCTGAGGCTCACGCATTGTTAGAAGCAGCAGCGTTCTGTGTATTGCGGAATGCCCGTTGTTCAGCAATCTCTGAGGCTCACGCATTGTTAGAAGCAGCAGCGTTCTGTGTATTGCGGAATGCCCGTTGTTCAGCAATCTCTGAGGCTCACGCATTGTTAGAAGCAGCAGCGTTCTGTGTATTGCGGAATGCCCGTTGTTCAGCAATCTCTGAGGCTCACGCATTGTTAGAAGCAGCAGCGTTCTGTGTATTGCGGAATGCCCGTTGTTCAGCAATCTCTGAGGCTCACGCATTGTTAGAAGCAGCAGCGTTCTGTGTATTGCGGAATGCCCGTTGTTCAGCAATCTCTGAGGCTCTCGCATTGTTAGAAGCAGCAGCGTTCTGTGTATTGTGGAATGCCCGTTGTTCAGCAATCTCGGAGGCTCACGCATTGTTAGAAGCAGCAGCGTTCTGTGTATTGCGGAATGCCCGTTGTTCAGCAAACTCTGAAGCTCTCGCATTGTTAGAACCAGTAGCGTTCTGGGTATTGCGGAATGCCCGTTGTTCAGCAAACTCTGAAGCTCTCGCATTGTTAGAAGCAGCAGCGTTCTGTGTATTGCGGAATGCCCGTTGTTCAGAAATCTCGGCGGCTCACGCATTGTTAGAAGCAGCAGCGTTCTGTGTTTTGCGGAATGCCCGTTGTTCAGAAATCTCTTAGGCTCACGCATTGTTAAAAGCAGCAGCGTTGTGTGTATTGCGGAATGCCCGTTGTTCAGCAATCTCGGAGGCTCTCGCATTGTTAGAAGCAGCAGCGTTCTGTGTATTGCGGAATGCCCGTTGTTCAGCAAACTCGAGGCTCTCGCATTGTTAGAAGCAGCAGCGTTCTGTGTATTGCGGAATGCCCGTTGTTCAGCAATCTCTGAGGCTCACGCATTGTTAGAAGCAGCAGCGTTCTGTGTATTGCGGAATGCCCGTTGTTCAGCAATCTCTGAGGCTCTCGCATTGTTAGAAGCAGCAGCGTTCTGTGTATTGCGGAATGCCCGTTGTTCAGCAACTCGAGGCTCTCGCATTGTTAGAAGCAGCAGCGTTCTGTGTATTGCGGAATGCCCGTTGTTCAGCAATCTCTGAGGCTCACGCATTGTTAGAAGCAGCAGCGTTCTCTGTATTGCGGAATGCCCGTTGTTCAGCAAACTCTGAGGCTCTCGCATTGTTAGAAGCAGCAGCGTTCTGTGTATTGCGGAATGCCCGTTGTTCAGCAATCTCGAGGCTCTCGCATTGTTAGAAGCAGCAGCGTTCTGTGTATTGCGGAATGCCCGTTGTTCAGCAATCTCTGAGGCTCACGCATTGTTAGAAGCAGCAGCGTTCTGTGTATTGCGGAATGCCCGTTGTTCAGCAATCTCTGAGGCTCACGCATTGTTAGAAGCAGCAGCGTTCTGTGTATTGCGGAATGCCCGTTGTTCAGCAATCTCTGAGGCTCTCGCATTGTTAGAAGCAGCAGCGTTCTGTGTATTGCGGAATGCCCGTTGTTCAGCAATCTGGGGCTCACGCATTGTTAGAAGCAGCAGCGTTCTGTGTATTGCGGAATGCCCGTTGTTCAGCAATCTGGGAGGCTCACGCATTGTTAGAAGCAGCAGCGTTCTGTGTATTGCGGAATGCCCGTTGTTCAGAATCACTGAGGCTCACGCATTGTTAGAAGCAGCAGCGTTCTGTGTATTGCGGAATGCCCGTTGTTCAGCAATCTCGAGGCTCACGCATTGTTAGAAGCAGCAGCGTTCTGTGTATTGCGGAATGCCCGTTGTTCAGCAATCTCTGAGGCTCTCGCATTGTTAGAAGCAGCAGCGTTCTGTGTATTGCGGAATGCCCGTTGTTCAGCAATCTCTGAGGCTCTCGCATTGTTAAAGCAGCAGCGTTCTGTGTATTGCGGAATGCCCGTTGTTCAGCAATCTCTGAGGCTCGCATTGTTAGAAGCAGCAGCGTTCTGTGTATTGCGGAATGCCCGTTGTTCAAAAATCACTGAGGCTCACGCATTGTTAGAAGCAGCAGCGTTCTGTGTATTGCGGAATGCCCGTTGTTCAGCAATCTCGAGGCTCACGCATTGTTAGAAGCAGCAGCGTTCTGTGTATTGCGGAATGCCCGTTGTTCAGCAATCTCTGAGGCTCACGCATTGTTAGAAGCAGCAGCGTTCTGTGTATTGCGGAATGCCCGTTGTTCAGCAATCTCTGAGGCTCACGCATTGTTAGAAGCAGCAGCGTTCTGTGTATTGCGGAATGCCCGTTGTTCAGCAATCTCTGAGGCTCACGCATTGTTAGAAGCAGCAGCGTTCTGTGTATTGCGGAATGCCCGTTGTTCAGCAATCTGGAGGCTCACGCATTGTTAGAAGCAGCAGCGTTCTGTGTATTGCGGAATGCCCGTTGTTCAGCAATCTCTGAGGCTCACGCATTGTTAGAAGCAGCAGCGTTCTGTGTATTGCGGAATGCCCGTTGTTCAGCAACTCGAGGCTCTCGCATTGTTAGAAGCAGCAGCGTTCTGTGTATTGCGGAATGCCCGTTGTTCAGCAATCTCTGAGGCTCACGCATTGTTAGAAGCAGCAGCGTTCTGTGTATTGCGGAATGCCCGTTGTTCAGCAATCTCTGAGGCTCTCGCATTGTTAGAAGCAGCAGCGTTCTGTGTATTGCGGAATGCCCGTTGTTCAGCAAACTCTGAGGCTCTCGCATTGTTAGAAGCAGCAGCGTTCTGTGTATTGCGGAATGCCCGTTGTTCAGCAATCTCTGAGGCTCACGCATTGTTAGAAGCAGCAGCGTTCTGTGTTTGCGGAATGCCCGTTGTTCAGCAACTCTGAGGCTCTCGCATTGTTAGAAGCAGCAGCGTTCTCTGTATTGCGGAATGCCCGTTGTTCAGCAAACTCGGAGGCTCTCGCATTGTTAGAAGCAGCAGCGTTCTGTGTATTGCGGAATGCCCGTTGTTCAGCAATCTCTGAGGCTCACGCATTGTTAGAAGCAGCAGCGTTCTGTGTATTGCGGAATGCCCGTTGTTCAGCAATCTCTGAGGCTCACGCATTGTTAGAAGCAGCAGCGTTCTGTGTATTGCGGAATGCCCGTTGTTCAGCAATCTCTGAGGCTCTCGCATTGTTAAAAGCAGCAGCGTTCTGTGTATTGCGGAATGCCCGTTGTTCAGCAATCTGGGAGGCTCACGCATTGTTAGAAGCAGCAGCGTTCTGTGTATTGCGGAATGCCCGTTGTTCAGCAATCTGGAGGCTCACGCATTGTTAGAAGCAGCAGCGTTCTGTGTATTGCGGAATGCCCGTTGTTCAAAAATCACTGAGGCTCACGCATTGTTAGAAGCAGCAGCGTTCTGTGTATTGCGGAATGCCCGTTGTTCAGCAATCTCGGAGGCTCACGCATTGTTAGAAGCAGCAGCGTTCTCTGTATTGCGGAATGCCCGTTGTTCAGCAATCTCTGAGGCTCTCGCATTGTTAGAAGCAGCAGCGTTCTGTGTATTGCGGAATGCCCGTTGTTCAGCAATCTCTGAGGCTCTCGCATTGTTAAAGCAGCAGCGTTCTGTGTATTGCGGAATGCCCGTTGTTCAGCAATCTGAGGCTCACGCATTGTTAGAAGCAGCAGCGTTCTGTGTATTGCGGAATGCCCGTTGTTCAGCAATCTCTGAGGCTCACGCATTGTTAGAAGCAGCAGCGTTCTGTGTATTGCGGAATGCCCGTTGTTCAGCAATCTCGGAGGCTCACGCATTGTTAGAAGCAGCAGCGTTCTGTGTATTGCGGAATGCCCGTTGTTCAGCAATCTCTGAGGCTCTCGCATTGTTAGAAGCAGCAGCGTTCTGTTATTGCGGAATGCCCGTTGTTCAGCAATCTCTGAGGCTCTCGCATTGTTAGAAGCAGCAGCGTTCTGTGTATTGCGGAATGCCCGTTGTTCAGCAATCTCGAGGCTCACGCATTGTTAGAAGCAGCAGCGTTCTGTGTATTGCGGAATGCCCGTTGTTCAGCAATCTCGGAGGCTCTCGCATTGTTAGAAGCAGCAGCGTTCTGTGTATTGCGGAATGCCCGTTGTTCAGCAATCTCTGAGGCTCACGCATTGTTAGAAGCAGCAGCGTTCTGTGTATTGCGGAATGCCCGTTGTTCAGCAATCATGAGGCTCACGCATTGTTAGAAGCAGCAGCGTTCTGTGTATTGCGGAATGCCCGTTGTTCAGCAATCTCTGAGGCTCTCGCATTGTTAGAAGCAGCAGCGTTCTGTGTATTGCGGAATGCCCGTTGTTCAGCAATCACTGAGGCTCACGCATTGTTAGAAGCAGCAGCGTTCTGTGTATTGCGGAATGAACGTTGTTCAGCAATATCTGAGGCTCTCGCATTGTTAGAAGCAGCAGCGTTCTGTGTATTGCGGAATGCCCGTTGTTCAGCACTCTCTGAGTCTCATGCATTGTTAGAAGCAGCAGCGTTCTGTGTATTGCGGTATGCCCGTTCTTCAGCAATCACTGAGGCTCACGCACTGTTAGAAGAAGCAGCGTTCTGTGTATTGCGGAATTCCAGTTGTTCAGCAATCTCGGAGGCTCACGCATTGTTAGAAGCAGCAGATATCTGTGTATTGCGGAATGCCCGTTGTTCAGCAATCTCTGAGGTTCTCGCATTGTGAGAAGCAGCAGCGTTCTGTGTATTGCGGAATGCCCGTTGTTCAGCAATCTCTGAGGCTCTCGCATTGTTAGAAGCAGCAGCGTTCTGTGTATTGCGGAATGCCCGTTGTTCAGCAATCTCTGAGGCTCACGCATTGTTAGAAGCAGCAGCGTTCTGTGTATTGCGGAATGCCCGTTGTTCAGCAAATCTGGAGGCTCTCGCATTGTTAGAAGCAGCAGCGTTCTGTGTATTGCGGAATGCCCGTTGTTCAGCAATCTCTGAGGCTCACGCATTGTTAGAAGCAGCAGCGTTCTGTGTATTGCGGAATGCCCGTTGTTCAGCAATCTGGAGGCTCACGCATTGTTAGAAGCAGCAGCGTTCTGTGTATTGCGGAATGCCCGTTGTTCAGCAATCTCTGAGGCTCACGCATTGTTAGAAGCAGCAGCGTTCTGTGTATTGCGGAATGCCCGTTGTTCAGCAATCTCTGAGGCTCACGCATTGTTAGAAGCAGCAGCGTTCTGTGTATTGCGGAATGCCCGTTGTTCAGCAATCTCTGAGGCTCACGCATTGTTAGAAGCAGCAGCGTTCTGTGTATTGCGGAATGCCCGTTGTTCAGCAATCTCTGAGGCTCGCATTGTTAGAAGCAGCAGCGTTCTGTGTATTGCGGAATGCCCGTTTTTCAGCAATCTCGGAGGCTCACGCATTGTTAGAAGCAGCAGCGTTCTGTGTATTGCGGAATGACGGTTGTTCAGCAATCATGGAGGCTCACGCATTGTTAGAAGCAGCAGCGTTCTGTGTATTGCGGAATGCCCGTTGTTCAGCAATCTCTGAGGCTGTCGCATTGTTAGAAGCAGCAGCGTTCTGTGTATTGCGGAATGCCCGTTTTTCAGCAGACTCGGAGGCTCTCGCATTGTTAGAAGCAGCAGCGTTCTGTGTATTGCGGAATGCCCGTTGTTCAGCAATCTCTGAGGCTCACGCATTGTTAGAAGCAGCAGCGTTCTGTGTATTGCGGAATGCCCGTTGTTCAGCAATCTCTGAGGCTCTCGCATTGTTAAAAGCAGCAGCGTTCTGTGTATTGCGGAATGCCCGTTGTTCAGCAATCTGGAGGCTACGCATTGTTAGAAGCAGCAGCGTTCTGTGTATTGCGGAATGCCCGTTGTTCAAAAATCACTGAGGCTCACGCATTGTTAGAAGCAGCAGCGTTCTCTGTATTGCGGAATGCCCGTTGTTCAGCAAACTCGGAGGCTCTCGCATTGTTAGAAGCAGCAGCGTTCTCTGTATTGCGGAATGCCCGTTGTTCAGCAAACTCGGAGGCTCTCGCATTGTTAGAAGCAGCAGCGTTCTGTGTATTGCGGAATGCCCGTTGTTCAGCAATCTCTGAGGCTCACGTATTGTTAGAAGCAGCAGCGTTCTGTGTATTGCGGAATGCCCGTTGTTCAACAATCTCTGAGGCTCACGCATTGTTAGAAGCAGCAGCGTTCTGTGTATTGCGGAATGCCCGTTGTTCAGCAATCTCTGAGGCTTCGCATTGTTAGAAGCAGCAGCGTTCTGTGTATTGCGGAATGCCCGTTGTTCAGCAATCTCGAGGCTCACGCATTGTTAGAAGCAGCAGCGTTCTGTGTATTGCGGAATGCCCGTTGTTCAGCAATCTCTGAGGCTCTCGCATTGTTAAAGCAGCAGCGTTCTGTGTATTGCGGAATGCCCGTTGTTCAGCAATCTGGGAGGCTAACGCATTGTTAGAAGCAGCAGCGTTCTGTGTATTGCGGAATGCCCGTTGTTCAAAAAGCACTGAGGCTCACGCATTGTTAGAAGCAGCAGCGTTCTGTGTATTGCGGAATTCCCGTTGTTCAGCAATCTCGGAGGCTCACGCATTGTTAGAAGCGGCAGAGATCTGTGTACTGCGGAATGCCCGTTGTATAGCAAACTCGGAGGCTCTCGCATTGTTAGAAGCAGCAGCGTTCTCGGTATTGCGGAATGCCCGTTGTTCAGAAATCACTGAGGCTCACGCATTGTTAGAAGCAGCAGCGTTCTGTGTATTGCGGAATGCCCGTTGTTCAGCAATCTCTGAGGCTCACGCATTGCTAGAAGCAGTAGCGTTCTGTGTATTGCGGAATGCCCGTTGTTCAGCAATCTCTGAGGCTCAGGCATTGTTAGAAGCAGCAGCGTTCTGTGTATTGCGGAATGCCCGTTGTTCAGCAATCTCTGAGGCTCTCGCATTGTGAGAAACAGCAGCGTTCTCTGTATTGCGGAATGCCCGTTGTTCAGAAATCACTGAGGCTCACGCATTGTTAGAAGCAGCAGCGTTCTGTGTATTGCGGAATGCCCGTTGTTCAGCAATCTCTGAGGCTCACGCATTGTTAGAAGCAGCAGCGTTCTGTGTATTGCGGAATGCCCGTTGTTCAGCAATCTCTGAGGCTCACGCATTGTTAGAAGCAGCAGCGTTCTGTGTATTGCGGAATGCCCGTTGTTCAGCAAACTCTGAGGCTCACGCATTGTTAGAAGCAGCAGCGTTCTGTGTATTGCGGAATGCCCGTTGTACAGCAAACTCGGAGGCTCTCGCATTGTTAGAAGCAGCAGCGTTCTCGGTATTGCGGAATGCCCGTTGTTCAGAAATCACTGAGGCTCACGCATTGTTAGAAGCAGCAGCGTTCTGTGTATTGCGGAATGCCCGTTGTTCAGCAATCTCTGAGGCTCACGCATTGCTAGAAGCAGTAGCGTTCTGTGTATTGCGGAATGCCCGTTGTTCAGCAATCTCTGAGGCTCACGCATTGTTAGAAGCAGCAGCGTTCTGTGTATTGCGGAATGCCCGTTGTACAGCAAACTCGGAGGCTCTCGCATTGTTAGAAGCAGCAGCGTTCTCGGTATTGCGGAATGCCCGTTGTTCAGAAATCACTGAGGCTCACGCATTGTTAGAAGCAGCAGCGTTCTGTGTATTGCGGAATGCCCGTTGTTCAGCAATCTCTGAGGCTCACGCATTGTTAGAAGCAGCAGCGTTCTGTGTATTGCGGAATGCCCGTTGTTCAGCAAACTCGGAGGCTCTCGCATTGTTAGAAGCAGCAGCGTTCTGTGTATTGCGGAATGCCCGTTGTTCAGAATCACTGAGGCTCACGCATTGTTAGAAGCAGCAGCGTTCTGTGTATTGCGGAATGCCCGTTGTTCAGCAATCTCTGAGGCTCACGCATTGTTAGAAGCAGCAGCGTTCTGTGTATTGCGGAATGCCCGTTGTTCAGCAATCTCTGAGGCTCACGCATTGTTAGAAGCAGCAGCGTTCTGTGTATTGCGGAATGCCCGTTGTTCAGCAATCTCTGAGGCTCACGCATTGTTAGAAGCAGCAGCGTTCTCTGTATTGCGGAATGCCCGTTGTTCAGCAATCTCGAGGCTCACGCATTGTTAGAAGCAGCAGCGTTCTGTGTATTGCGGAATGCCCGTTGTTCAGCAATCACTGAGGCTCACGCATTGTTAGAAGCAGCAGCGTTCTGTGTATTGCGGAATGCCCGTTGTTCAGCAATCTCTGAGGCTCTCGCATTGTTAGAAGCAGCAGCGTTCTGTGTATTGCGGAATGCCCGTTGTTCAGCAATCTCTGAGGCTCACGCATTGTTAGAAGCAGCAGCGTTCTGTGTATTGCGGAATGCCCGTTGTTCAGCAATCTCTGAGGCTCACGCATTGTTAGAAGCAGCAGCGTTCTGTGTATTGCGGAATGCCCGTTGTTCAAAATCACTGAGGCTCACGCATTGTTAGAAGCAGCAGCGTTCTGTGTATTGCGGAATGCCCGTTGTTCAGCAATCTCGGAGGCTCACGCATTGTTAGAAGCAGCAGCGTTCTGTGTATTGCGGAATGCCCGTTGTTCAGCAATCTCTGAGGCTCTCGCATTGTTAGAAGCAGCAGCGTTCTGTGTATTGCGGAATGCCCGTTGTTCAGCAATCTCTGAGGCTCTCGCATTGTTAGAAGCAGCAGCGTTCTGTGTATTGCGGAATGCCCGTTGTTCAGCAATCTCGAGGCTCACGCATTGTTAGAAGCAGCAGCGTTCCGTGTATTGCGGAATGCCCGTTGTTCAGCAATCTCGGAGGCTCTCGCATTGTTAGAAGCAGCAGCGTTCTGTGTATTGCGGAGTGCCCGTTGTTCAGCAATCTCTGAGGCTCACGCATTGTTAGAAGCAGCAGCGTTCTGTGTATTACGGAATGACCGTTGTTCAGCAATCATGGAGGCTCACGCATTGTTAGAAGCAGCAGCGTTCTGTGTATTGCGGAATGCCCGTTGTTCAGCAATCTCTGAGGCTGTCGCATTGTTAGAAGCAGCAGCGTTCTGTGTATTGTGGAATGCCCGTTGTTCAGCAATCCCGGAGGCTCACGCATTGTTAGAAGGAGCAGCGTACTGTGTATTGCGGAATGCCCGTTGTTCAGCAATCACTGAGGCTCACGCATTGTTAGAAGCAGCAGCGTTCTGTGTATTGCGGAATGCCCGTTGTTCAGCAATCTCTGAGGCTCTCGCATTGTTAGAAGCAGCAGCGTTCTGTGTATTGCGGAATGCCCGTTGTTCAGCAATCTCTGAGGCTCACGCATTGTTAGAAGCAGCAGCGTTCTGTGTATTGCGGAATGCCCGTTGTTCAGCAATCTCTGAGGCTCACGCATTGTTAGAAGCAGCAGCGTTCTGTGTATTGCGGAATGCCCGTTGTTCAGCAATCTCGGAGGCTCACGCATTGTTAGAAGCAGCAGCGTTCTGTGTATTGCGGAATGCCCGTTGTTCAGCAATCTCTGAGGCTCTCGCATTGTTAGAAGCAGCAGCGTTCTGTGTATTGCGGAATGCCCGTTGTTCAGCAATCTCTGAGGCTCACGCATTGTTAGAAGCAGCAGCGTTCTGTGTATTGCGGAATGCCCGTTGTTCAGCAATCTCGAGGCTCACGCATTGTTAGAAGCAGCAGCGTTCTGTGTATTGCGGAATGCCAGTTGTTCAGCAAACTCGGAGGCTCTCGCATTGTTAGAAGCAGCAGCGTTCAGTGTATTGCGGAGTGCCCGTTGTTCAGCAATCTCTGAGGCTCACGCATTGTTAGAAGCAGCAGCGTTCTGTGTATTGCGGAATGACCGTTGTTTAGCAATCATGGAGGCTCTCGCATTGTTAGAAGCAGCAGCGTTCTGTGTATTGCGGAATGCCCGTTGTTAAGCAATCTCTGAGGCTCACGCATTGTTAGAAGCAGCAGCGTTCTCTGTATTGCGGAATGCCCGTTGTTCAGCAATCTCTGAGGCTCACGCATTGTTAGAAGCAGCAGCGTTCTGTGTATTGCGGAATGCCCGTTGTTCAGCAATCTCTGAGGCTCACGCATTGTTAGAAGCAGCAGCGTTCTGTGTATTGCGGAATGAACGTTGTTCAGCAATCTCTGAGGCTCTCGCATTGTTAGAAGCAGCAGCGTTCTGTGTATTGCGGAATGCCCGTTGTTCAGCAATCACTGAGGCTCACGCATTGTTAGAAGAAGCAGCGTTCTCTGTATTGCGGAATGCCCGTTGTTCAGCAAACTCGGAGGCTCTCGCATTGTTAGAAGCAGCAGCGTTCTCTGTATTGCGGAATGCCCGTTGTTCAGCAAACTCGGAGGCTCTCGCATTGTTAGAAGCAGCAGCGTTCTGTGTATTGCGGAATGCCCGTTGTTCAGCAATCTCTGAGGCTCACGCATTGTTAGAAGCAGCAGCGTTCTGTGTATTGCGGAATGCCCGTTGTTCAGCAATCTCTGAGGCTCTCGCATTGTTAAAAGCAGCAGCGTTCTGTGTATTGCGGAATGCCCGTTGTTCAGCAATCTGGAGGCTCACGCATTGTTAGAAGCAGCAGCGTTCTGTGTATTGCGGAATGCCCGTTGTTCAAATCACTGAGGCTCACGCATTGTTAGAAGCAGCAGCGTTCTGTGTATTGCGGAATGCCCGTTGTTCAGCAAACTCGGAGGCTCTCGCATTGTTAGAAGCAGCAGCGTTCTGTGTATTGCGGAATGCCCGTTGTTCAGCAAACTCGGAGGCTCTCGCATTGTTAGAAGCAGCAGCGTTCTGTGTATTGCGGAATGCCCGTTGTTCAGCAATCTCTGAGGCTCACGCATTGTTAGAAGCAGCAGCGTTCTGTGTATTGCGGAATGCCCGTTGTTCAGCAATCTCTGAGGCTCACGCATTGTTAGAAGCAGCAGCGTTCTGTGTATTGCGGAATGCCCGTTGTTCAGCAATCTCTGAGGCTCTCGCATTGTTAGAAGCAGCAGCGTTCTGTGTATTGCGGAATGCCCGTTGTTCAGCAATCTCTGAGGCTCACGCATTGTTAGAAGCAGCAGCGTTCTGTGTATTGCGGAATGCCCGTTGTTCAGCAATCTCTGAGGCTCTCGCATTGTTAGAAGCAGCAGCGTTCTGTGTATTGCGGAATGCCCGTTGTTCAGCAATCTGAGGCTCACGCATTGTTAGAAGCAGCAGCGTTCTGTGTATTGCGGAATGCCCGTTGTTCAAATCTCTGAGGCTCACGCATTGTTAGAAGCAGCAGCGTTCTGTGTATTGCGGAATGCCCGTTGTTCAGCAATCTCTGAGGCTCACGCATTGTTAGAAGCAGCAGCGTTCTGTGTATTGCGGAATGCCCGTTGTTCAGCAATCTCTGAGGCTCTCGCATTGTTAGAAGCAGCAGCGTTCTGTGTATTGCGGAATGCCCGTTGTTCAGAAATCACTGAGGCTCACGCATTGTTAGAAGCAGCAGCGTTCTGTGTATTGCGGAATGCCCGTTGTTCAGCAATCTCTGAGGCTCACGCATTGTTAGAAGCAGCAGCGTTCTGTGTATTGCGGAATGCCCGTTGTTCAGCAATCTCTGAGGCTCACGCATTGTTAGAAGCAGCAGCGTTCTGTGTATTGCGGAATGCCCGTTGTTCAGCAAACTCTGAGGCTCACGCATTGTTAGAAGCAGCAGCGTTCTGTGTATTGCGGAATGCCCGTTGTTCAGCAAACTCGGAGGCTCTCGCATTGTTAGAAGCAGCAGCGTTCTGTGTATTGCGGAATGCCCGTTGTTCAGAAATCACTGAGGCTCACGCATTGTTAGAAGCAGCAGCGTTCTGTGTATTGCGGAATGCCCGTTGTTCAGCAATCTCTGAGGCTCACGCATTGTTAGAAGCAGCAGCGTTCTGTGTATTGCGGAATGCCCGTTGTTCAGCAATCTCTGAGGCTCACGCATTGTTAGAAGCAGCAGCGTTCTGTGTATTGCGGAATGCCCGTTGTTCAGCAATCTCGGAGGCTCTCGCATTGTTAGAAGCAGCAGCGTTCTGGTATTGCGGAATGCCCGTTGTTCAGAATCACTGAGGCTCACGCATTGTTAGAAGCAGCAGCGTTCTGTGTATTGCGGAATGCCCGTTGTTCAGCAATCTCTGAGGCTCACGCATTGTTAGAAGCAGCAGCGTTCTGTGTATTGCGGAATGCCCGTTGTTCAGCAAACTCGAGGCTCTCGCATTGTTAGAAGCAGCAGCGTTCTGTGTATTGCGGAATGCCCGTTGTTCAGAATCTCTGAGGCTCACGCATTGTTAGAAGCAGCAGCGTTCTGTGTATTGCGGAATGCCCGTTGTTCAGCAATCTCTGAGGCTCACGCATTGTTAGAAGCAGCAGCGTTCTGTGTATTGCGGAATGCCCGTTGTTCAGCAATCTCTGAGGCTCACGCATTGTTAGAAGCAGCAGCGTTCTGTGTATTGCGGAATGCCCGTTGTTCAGCAATCTCTGAGGCTCACGCATTGTTAGAAGCAGCAGCGTTCTGTGTATTGCGGAATGCCCGTTGTTCAGCAATCTCGGAGGCTCACGCATTGTTAGAAGCAGCAGCGTTCTGTGTATTGCGGAATGCCCGTTGTTCAGCAATCACTGAGGCTCACGCATTGTTAGAAGCAGCAGCGTTCTGTGTATTGCGGAATGCCCGTTGTTCAGCAATCTCTGAGGCTCCGCATTGTTAGAAGCAGCAGCGTTCTGTGTATTGCGGAATGCCCGTTGTTCAGCACTCTCTAAGGCTCACGCATTGTTAGAAGCAGCAGCGTTCTGTGTATTGCGGAATGCCCGTTGTTCAGCAATCTGGGAGGCTAACGCATTGTTAGAAGCAGCAGCGTTCTGTGTATTGCGGAATGCCCGTTGTTCAGCAATCACTGAGGCTCACGCATTGTTAGAAGCAGCAGCGTTCTCTGTATTGCGGAATGCCCGTTGTTCAGCAACTCGGAGGCTCTCGCATTGTTAGAAGCAGCAGCGTTCTGTGTATTGCGGAATGCCCGTTGTTCAGCAATCTCGGAGGCTCTCGCATTGTTAGAAGCAGCAGCGTTCTGTGTATTGCGGAATGCCCGTTGTTCAGCAATCTCTGAGGCTCTCGCATTGTTAAAGCAGCAGCGTTCTGTGTATTGCGGAATGCCCGTTGTTCAGCAATCTGGAGGCTAACGCATTGTTAGAAGCAGCAGCGTTCTGTGTATTGCGGAATGCCCGTTGTTCAAAAATCACTGAGGCTCACGCATTGTTAGAAGCAGCAGCGTTCTGTGTATTGCGGAATGCCCGTTGTTCAGCAATCTCTGGAGGCTCACGCATTGTTAGAAGCGGCAGAGTTCTGTGTATTGCGGAATGCCCGTTGTTAGCAAACTCGGAGGCTCTCGCATTGTTAGAAGCAGCAGCGTTCTGTGTATTGCGGAATGCCCGTTGTTCAGAAATCTCTGAGGCTCACGCATTGTTAGAAGCAGCAGCGTTCTGTGTATTGCGGAATGCCCGTTGTTCAGCAATCTCTGAGGCTCACGCATTGTTAGAAGCAGCAGCGTTCTGTGTATTGCGGAATGCCCGTTGTTCAGCAATCTCTGAGGCTGTCGCATTGTTAGAAGCAGCAGCGTTCTGTGTATTGCGGAATGCCCGTTGTTCAGCAATCTCTGAGGCTCTCGCATTGTTGAGAAACAGCAGCGTTCTCTGTATTGCGGAATGCCCGTTGTTCAGAATCACTGAGGCTCACGCATTGTTAGAAGCAGCAGCGTTCTGTATTGCGGAATGCCCGTTGTTCAGCAAACTCGGAGGCTCTCGCATTGTTAGAAGCAGCAGCGTTCTCTGTATTAAGGAATGACCGTTGTTCAGCAAACTCGGAGGCTCTCGCATTGTTAGAAGCAGCAGCGTTCTGTATTGCGGAATGCCCATTGTTCAGCAATCTCTGAGGCTCACGTATTGTTAGAAGCAGCAGCGTTCTGTGTATTGCGGAAAGCCCGCTGTTCAACAATCTCTGAGGCTCACGCATTGTTAGAAGCAGCAGCGTTCTGTGTATTGCGGAATGCCCGTTGTTCAGCAATCTCTGAGGCTTCGCATTGTTAGAAGCAGCAGCGTTCTGTGTATTGCGGAATGCCCGTTGTTCAGCAATCTCTGAGGCTCTCGCATTGTTAAAGCAGCAGCGTTCTGTGTATTGCGGAATGCCCGTTGTTCAGCAATCTCTGAGGCTCACGCATTGTTAGAAGCAGCAGCGTTCTGTGTATTGCGGATTGCCCGTTGTTCAGCAATCTCTGAGGCTCACGCATTGTTAGAAGCAGCAGCGTTCTCTGTATTGCGGAATGCCCGTTGTTCAGCAATCTCGGAGGCTCACGCATTGTTAGAAGCAGCAGCGTTCTGTGTATTGCGGAATGCCCGTTGTTCAGCAATCACTGAGGCTCACGCATTGTTAGAAGCAGCAGCGTTCTGTGTATTGCGGAATGCCCGTTGTTCAGCAAATCTGAGGCTCCCGCATTGTTAGAAGCAGCAGCGTTCTGTGTATTGCGGAATGCCCGTTGTTCAGCACTCTCTGAGGCTCACGCATTGTTAGAAGCAGCAGCGTTCTGTGTATTGCGGAATGCCCGTTGTTCAGCAATCTGGGAGGCTAACGCATTGTTAGAAGCAGCAGCGTTCTGTGTATTGCGGAATGCCCGTTGTTCAGCAATCATGAGGCTCACGCATTGTTAGAAGCAGCAGCGTTCTGTGTATTGCGGAATGCCCGTTGTTCAGCAAACTGAGGCTCTCGCATTGTTAGAAGCAGCAGCGTTCTCTGTATTTGCGGAATGCCCGTTGTTCAGCAAACTCGGAGGCTCTCGCATTGTTAGAAGCAGCAGCGTTCTGTGTATTGCGGAATGCCCGTTGTTCAGCAATCTCTGAGGCTCTCGCATTGTTAGAAGCAGCAGCGTTCTGTGTATTGCGGAATGCCCGTTGTTCAGCAATCTCGGAGGCTCACGCATTGTTAGAAGCAGCAGCGTTCTGTGTATTGCGGAATGCCCGTTGTTCAAAAATCACTGAGGCTCACGCTTTGTTAGAGGCAGCAGCGTTCTGTGTATTGCGGAATTCCAGTTGTTCAGCAATCTCGGAGGCTCACGCATTGTTAGAAGCGGCAGCGTTCTGTGTATTGCGGAATGCCCGTTGTTAGCAACTCGGAGGCTCTCGCATTGTTAGAAGCAGCAGCGTTCTGTGTATTGCGGAATGCCCGTTGTTCAGAATCACTGAGGCTCACGCATTGTTAGAAGCAGCAGCGTTCTGTGTATTGCGGAATGCCCGTTGTTCAGCAATCTCTGAGGCTCACGCATTGCTAGAAGCAGCAGCGTTCTGTGTATTGCGGAATGCCCGTTGTTCAGCAATCTCTGAGGCTGTCGCATTGTTAGAAGCAGCAGCGTTCTGTGTATTGCGGAATGCCCGTTGTTCAGCAATCTCTGAGGCTCTCGCATTGTGAGAAGCAGCAGCGTTCTCTGTATTGCGGAATGCCCGTTGTTCAGAATCACTGAGGCTCACGCATTGTTAGAAGCAGCAGCGTTCTCTGTATTGCGGAATGCCCGTTGTTCAGCAAACTCGGAGGCTCTCGCATTGTTAGAAGCAGCAGCGTTCTCTGTATTGCGGAATGACCGTTGTTCAGCAACTCGGAGGCTCTCGCATTGTTAGAAGCAGCAGCGTTCTGTGTATTGCGGAATGCCCATTGTTCAGCAATCTCTGAGGCTCACGTATTGTTAGAAGCAGCAGCGTTCTGTGTATTGCGGAAAGCCCGCTGTTCAACAATCTCTGAGGCTCACGCATTGTTAGAAGCAGCAGCGTTCTGCGTATTGCGGAATGCCCGTTGTTCAGCAATCTCTGAGGCTTTCGCATTGTTCGAAGCATCAGCGTTCTGTGTATTGCGGAATGCCCGTTGTTCAGCAATCTCTGAGGCTCTCGCATTGTTAAAAGCAGCAGCGTTCTGTGTATTGCGGAATGCCCGTTGTTCAGCAGTCTGGGAGGCTAGCGCATTGTTAGAAGCAGCAGCGTTCTGTGTATTGCGGAATGCCCGTTGTTCAAAAAGCACTGAGGCTCACGCATTGTTAGAAGCAGCAGCGTTCTGTGTATTGCGGAATTCCAGTTGTTCAGCAATCTCGGAGGCTCACGCATTGTTAGAAGCGGCAGAGATCTGTGTATTGCGGAATGCCCGTTGTATAGCAAACTCGGAGGCTCTCGCATTGTTAGAAGCAGCAGCGTTCTCGGTATTGCGGAATGCCCGTTGTTCAGAAATCACTGAGGCTCACGCATTGTTAGAAGCAGCAGCGTTCTGTGTATTGCGGAATGCCCGTTGTTCAGCAATCTCTGAGGCTCACGCATTGCTAGAAGCAGTAGCGTTCTGTGTATTGCGGAATGCCCGTTGTTCAGCAATCTCTGAGGCTCAGGCATTGTTAGAAGCAGCAGCGTTCTGTGTATTGCGGAATGCCCGTTGTTCAGCAATCTCTGAGGCTCTCGCATTGTGAGAAACAGCAGCGTTCTCTGTATTGCGGAATGCCCGTTGTTCAGAAATCACTGAGGCTCACGCATTGTTAGAAGCAGCAGCGTTCTGTGTATTGCGGAATGCCAGTTGTTCAGCAATCTCTGAGGCTCACGCATTGTTAGAAGCAGCAGCGTTCTGTGTATTGCGGAATGCCCGTTGTTCAGCAATCTCTGAGGCTCACGCATTGTTTAGAAGCAGCCGCGTTCTGTGTATTGCGGAATGCCCGTTGTTCAGCAAACTCTGAGGCTCACGCATTGTTAGAAGCAGCAGCGTTCTGTGTATTGCGGAATGCCCGTTGTACAGCAAACTCGGAGGCTCACGCATTGTTGGAAGCAGCAGCGTTCAGTGTATTGCGGAATGCCCGTTGTTCAGAAATCACTGAGGCTCACGCATTGTTAGAAGCAGCAGCGTTCTGTGTATTGCGGAATGCCCGTTGTACAGCAAACTCGGAGGCTCTCGCATTGTTAGAAGCAGCAGCGTTCTCGGTATTGCGGAATGCCCGTTGTTCAGCAATCACTGAGGCTCACGCATTGCTAGAAGCAGTAGCGTTCTGTGTATTGCGGAATGCACGTTGTTCAGCAATCTCTGAGGCTCACGCATTGTTAGAAGCCGCAGCGTTCTGTGTATTGCGGAATGCCCGTTGTTCAGCAATCTCTGAGGCTCACGCATTGTTAGAAGCAGCCGCGTTCTGTGTATTGCGGATTGCCCGTTGTTCAGCAATCTCTGAGACTCACGCATTGTTAGAAGCAGCAGCGTTCTGTGTATTGCGGAATGCCCGTTGTACAGCAAACTCGGAGGCTCTCGCATTGTTAGAAGCAGCAGCGTTCTCGGTATTGCGGAATGCCCGTTGTTCAGAATCACTGAGGCTCACGCATTGTTAGAAGCAGCAGCGTTCTGTGTATTGCGGAATGCCCGTTGTTCAGCAATCTCTGAGGCTCACGCATTGTTAGAAGCAGCAGCGTTCTGTGTATTGCGGAATGCCCGTTGTTCAGCAATCTCTGAGGCTCACGCATTGTTAGAAGCAGCAGCGTTCTGTGTATTGCGGAATGCCCGTTGTTCAGCAATCTCTGAGGCTCTCGCATTGTTAGAAGCAGCAGCGTTCTCTGTATTGCGGAATGCCCGTTGTTCAGAAATCACTGAGGCTCACGCATTGTTAGAAGCAGCAGCGTTCTGTGTATTGCGGAATGCCCGTTGTTCAGCAATCTCTGAGGCTCACGCATTGTTAGAAGCAGCAGCGTTCTGTGTATTGCGGAATGCCCGTTGTTCAGCAATCTCTGAGGCTCACGCATTGTTAGAAGCAGCAGCGTTCTGTGTATTGCGGAATGCCCGTTGTTCAGCAATCTCTGAGGCTCACGCATTGTTAGAAGCAGCAGCGTTCTGTGTATTGCGGAATGCCCGTTGTTCAGCAATCTCTGAGGCTGTCGCATTGTTAGTAGCAGCAGCGTTCTGTGTATTGTGGAATGCCCGTTGTTCAGCAATCTCGGAGGCTCACGCATTGTTAGAAGCAGCAGCGTTCTGTGTATTGCGGATTCCCGTTGTTCAGCAATCTCGGAGGCTCTCGCATTGTTAGAAGCAGCAGCGTTCTGTGTATTGCGGAATGCCCGTTGTTCAGCAATCTCTGAGCCTCACGCATTGTTAGAAGCAGCAGCGTTCTGTGTATTGCGGAATGCCCGTTGTTCAGCAATCTCTGGGGCTCTCGCATTGTTAGAAGCAGCAGCGTTCTGCGTATTGCGGAATGCCCGTTGTTCAGCAATCACTGAGGCTCACGCATTGTTAGAAGAAGCAGCTTTCTCTGTATTTCGGAATGCCCGTTGTTCAGCAAACTCGGAGGCTCTCGCATTGTTAGAAGCAGCAGCGTTCTCTGTATTGCGGAATGCCCGTTGTTCAGCAAACTCGGAGGCTCTCGCATTGTTAGAAGCAGCAGCGTTCTGTGTATTGCGGAATGCCCGTTGTTCAGCAATCCCTGAGGCTCACGTATTGTTAGAAGAAGCAGCGTTCTGTGTATTGCGGAATGCCCGTTGTTCAACAATCTCTGAGGCTCACGCATTGTTAGAAGCAGCAGCGTTCTGTGTATTGCGGAATGCCCGTTGTTCAGCAATCTCTGAGGCTCTCGCATTGTTAAAAGCAGCAGCGTTCAGTGTATTGCGGAATGCCCGTTGTTCAGCAATCTGGGAGGCTAACGCATTGTTAGAAGCAGCAGCGTTCTGTGTATTGCGGAATGCCCGTTGTTCAGCAATCACTGAGGCTCACGCATTGTTAGAAGCAGCAGCGTTCTCTGTATTGCGGAATGCCCGTTGTTCAGCAAACTCGGAGTCTCTCGCATTGTTAGAAGCAGCAGCGTTCTCTGTATTGCGGAATGCCCGTTGTTCAGCAAACTCGGAGGCTCTCGCATTGTTACAAGCAGCAGCGTTCTGTGTATTGCGGAATGCCCGTTGTTCAGCAATCACTGAGGCACACGCATTGTTAGAAGAAGCAGCGTTCTCTGTATTGCGGAATGCCCGTTGTTCAGCAAACTCGGAGGCTCTCGCATTGTTAGAAGCAGCAGCGTTCTCTGTATTGCGGAATGCCCGTTGTTCAGCAAACTCGGAGGCTCTCGCATTGTTAGAAGCAGCAGCGTTCTGTGTATTGCGGAATGCCCGTTGTTCAGCAATCTCTTAGGCTCACGTATTGCTAGAAGCAGCAGCGTTCTGTGTATTGCGGAATGCCCGTTGTTCAACAATCTCTGAGGCTCACGCATTGTTAGAAGCAGCAGCGTTCTGTGTATTGCGGAATGCCCGTTGTTCAGCAATCTCTGAGGCTCTCGCATTGTTAAAAGCAGCAGCGTTCTGTGTATTGCGGAATGCCCGTTGTTCAGCAAACTGGGAGGCTAACGCATTGTTAGAAGCAGCAGCGTTCTGTGTATTGCGGAATGCCCGTAGTTCAAAAATCACTGAGGCTCTCGCATTGTTCGAAGCATCAGCGTTCTGTGTATTGCGGAAAGCCCATTGTTCAGAAAACTCGGAGGCTCTCGCATTGTTAGAAGCTGCAGCGTTCTCTGTATTAAGGAATGCCCGTTGTTCAGCAAACTCGGAGGCTCTCGCATTGTTAGAAGCAGCAGCGTTCTGTGTATTGCGGAATGCCCGTTGTTCAGCAATCTCTGAGGCTCACGTATTGTTAGAAGCAGCAGCGTTCTGCGTATTGCGGAATGCCCGTTGTTCAGCAATCTCGAGGCTCTCGCATTGTTAGAAGCAGCAGCGTTCTGTGTATTGCGGAATGCCCGTTGTTCAGCAATCTCTGAGGCTCTCGCATTGTTAAAGCAGCAGCGTTCTGTGTATTGCGGAATGCCCGTTGTTCAAATTCACTGAGGCTCACGCATTGTTAGAAGCAGCAGCGTTCTGTGTATTGCGGAATTCCAGTTGTTCAGCAATCTCGGAGGCTCACGCATTGTTAGAAGCGGCAGAGATCTGTGTATTGCGGAATGCCCGTTGTACAGCAAAATCGGAGGCTCTCGCATTGTTAGAAGCAGCAGCGTTCTCTGTATTCCGGAATGCCCGTTGTTCAGCACTCTCTGAGGCTCTCACATTGTTAAAAGCAGCAGCGTTCTGTGTATTGCGGAATGCTCGTTGTTCAGCAATCTCTGAGGCTCTCGCATTGTTAAAAGCAGCAGCGTTCTGTGTATTGCGGAATGCCCGTTGTTCAGCAATCTGGGAGGCTAACGCATTGTTAGAAGCAGCAGCGTTCTGTGTATTGCGGAATGCCCGTTGTTCAGCAATCTCTGAGGCTCACGCATTGTTAGAAGCAGCAGCGTTCTGTGTATTGCGGAATGCCCGTTGTTCAGCAATCTCGGAGGCTCACGCATTGTTAGAAGCAGCAGCGTTCTGTGTATTGCGGATTGCCCGTTGTTCAGCAATCTCTGAGGCTCTCGCTTTGTTAGAAGCAGCAGCGTTCTGTGTATTGCGGAATGCCCGTTGTTCAGCAATCTCGGAGGCTCACGCATTGTTAGAAGCAGCAGATTTCTGTGTATTGCGGAATGCCAGTTGTTCAGCAAACTCGGAGGCTCTCGCATTGTTAGAAGCAGCAGCGTTCAGTGTATTGCGGAATGCCCGTTGTTCAGCAATCTCTGAGGCTCTCGCATTGTTAAAAGCAGCAGCGTTCTGTGTATTGCGGAATGCCCGTTGTTCAGCAATCTCTGAGGCTCACGCATTGTTAGAAGCAGCAGCGTTCTGTGTATTGCGGAATGCCCGTTGTTCAGCAATCTCTGAGGCTGTCGCATTGTTAGAAGCAGCAGCGTTCTGTGTATTGTGGAATGCCCGTTGTTCAGCAATCTCGGAGGCTCACGCATTGTTAGAAGCAGCAGCGTTCTGTGTATTGCGGAATGCCCGTTGTTCAGCAATCACTGAGGCTCACGCATTGTTAGAAGCAGCAGCGTTCTGTGTATTGCGGAATGAACGTTGTTCAGCAATCTCTGAGGCTCTCGCATTGTTAGAAGCAGCAGCGTTCTGTGTATTGCGGAATGCCCGTTGTTCAGCAATCACTGAGGCTCACGCATTGTTAGAAGAAGCAGCGTTCTGTGTATTGCGGAATGCCCGTTTTTCAGCAAACTCGAGGCTCTCGCATTGTTAGAAGCAGCAGCGTTCTCTGTATTGCGGAATGCCCGTTGTTCAGCAAACTCGGAGGCTCTCGCATTGTTAGAAACAGCAGCGTTCTGTGTATTGCGGAATGCCCGTTGTTCAGCAATCTCTGAGGCTCACGTATTGTTAGAAGCAGCAGCGTTCTGTGTATTGCGGAATGCCCGTTGTTCAGCAATCTCTGAGGCTCTCGCATTGTTAAAATCAGCAGCGTTCTGTGTATTGCGGAATGCCCGTTGTTCAGCAATCTGGGAGGCTAACGCATTGTTAGAAGCAGCAGCGTTCTGTGTATTGCGGAATGCCCGTTGTTCAAAAATCACTGAGGCTCACGCATTGTTAGAAGCAGCAGCGTTCTCTTATTGCGGAATGCCCGTTGTTCAGCAAACTCGGAGGCTCTCGCATTGTTAGAAGCAGCAGCGTTCTCTGTATTAAGGAATGCCCGTTGTTCAGCAAACTCGGAGGCTCTCGCATTGTTAGAAGCAGCAGCGTTCTGTGTATTGCGGAATGCCCATTGTTCAGCAATCTCTGAGGCTCACGTATTGTTAGAAGCAGCAGCGTTCTGTGTATTGCGGAATGCCCGCTGTTCAACAATCTCTGAGGCTCACGCATTGTTAGAAGCAGCAGCGTTCTGCGTATTGCGGAATGCCCGTTGTTCAGCAATCTCTGAGGCTTTCGCATTGTTAGAAGCAGCAGCGTTCTGTGTATTGCGGAATGCCCGTTGTTCAGCAATCTCGGAGGCTCACGCATTGTTAGAAGCAGCAGCGTTCTGTGTATTGCGGAATGCCCGTTGTTCAGCAATCTCTGAGGCTCTCGCATTGTTAAAAGCAGCAGCGTTCTGTGTATTGCGGAATGCCCGTTGTTCAGCAGTCTGGGAGGCTAACGCATTGTTAGAAGCAGCAGCGTTCTGTGTATTGCGGAATGCCCGTTGTTCAAAAAGCACTGAGGCTCACGCATTGTTAGAAGCAGCAGCGTTCTGTGTATTGCGGAATTCCCGTTGTTCAGCAATCTCGGAGGATCACGCATTGTTAGAAGCGGCAGAGATCTGTGTATTGCGGAATGCCCGTTGTATAGCAAACTCGGAGGCTCTCGCATTGTTAGAAGCAGCAGCGTTCTCGGTTTGCGGAATGCCCGTTGTTCAGAAATCACTGAGGCTCACGCATTGTTAGAAGCAGCAGCGTTCTGTGTATTGCGGAATGCCCGTTGTTCAGCAATCTCTGAGGCTCACGCATTGCTAGAAGCAGTAGCGTTCTGTGTATTGCGGAATGCCCGTTGTTCAGCAATCTCTGAGGCTCAGGCATTGTTAGAAGCAGCAGCGTTCTGTGTATTGCGGAATGCCCGTTGTTCAGCAATCTCTGAGGCTCTCGCATTGTGAGAAACAGCAGCGTTCTCTGTATTGCGGAATGCCCGTTGTTCAGAAATCACTGAGGCTCACGCATTGTTAGAAGCAGCAGCGTTCTGTGTATTGCGGAATGCCCGTTGTTCAGCAATCTCTGAGGCTCACGCATTGTTAGAAGCAGCAGCGTTCTGTGTATTGCGGAATGCCCGTTGTTCAGCAATCTCTGAGGCTCACGCATTGTTAGAAGCAGCCGCGTTCTGTGTATTGCGGAATGCCCGTTGTTCAGCAAACTCTGAGGCTCACGCATTGTTAGAAGCAGCAGCGTTCTGTGTATTGCGGAATGCCCGTTGTACAGCAAACTCGGAGGCTCTCGCATTGTTAGAAGCAGCAGCGTTCTCGGTATTGCGGAATGCACGTTGTTCAGAAATCACTGAGGCTCACGCATTGTTAGAAGCAGCAGCGTTCTGTGTATTGCGGAATGCCCGTTGTTCAGCAATCTCTGAGGCTCACGCATTGCTAGAAGCAGTAGCGTTTGGTGTATTGCGGAATGCCCGTTGTTCAGCAATCTCTGAGGCTCACGCATTGTTAGAAGCAGCAGCGTTCTGTGTATTGCGGAATGCCCGTTGTACAGCAAACTCGGAGGCTCTCGCATTGTTAGAAGCAGCAGCGTTCTGGTATTGCGGAATGCCCGTTGTTCAGAAATCACTGAGGCTCACGCATTGTTAGAAGCAGCAGCGTTCTGTGTATTGCGGAATGCCCGTTGTTCAGCAATCTCTGAGGCTCACGCATTGTTAGAAGCAGCAGCGTTCTGTGTATTGCGGAATGCCCGTTGTACAGCAAACTCGGAGGCTCTCGCATTGTTAGAAGCAGCAGCGTTCTCGGTATTGCGGAATGCCCGTTGTTCAGAAATCACTGAGGCTCACGCATTGCTAGAAGCAGTAGCGTTCTGTGTATTGCGGAATGCCCGTTGTTCAGCAATCTCTGAGGCTCACGCATTGTTAGAAGCAGCAGCGTTCTGTGTATTGCGGAATGCCCGTTGTTCAGCAATCTCTGAGGCTCACGCATTGTTAGAAGCAGCAGCGTTCTGTGTATTGCGGAATGCCCGTTGTTCAGCAATCTCTGAGGCTCACGCATTGTTAGAAGCAGCAGCGTTCTCTGTATTGCGGAATGCCCGTTGTTCAGCAATCTCGGAGGCTCACGCATTGTTAGAAGCAGCAGCGTTCTGTGTATTGCGGAATGCCCGTTGTTCAGCAATCACTGAGGCTCACGCATTGTTAGAAGCAGCAGCGTTCTGTGTATTGCGGAATGAACGTTGTTCAGCAATATCTGAGGCTCTCGCATTGTTACAAGCAGCAGCGTTCTGTGTATTGCGGAATGCCCGTTGTTCAGCACTCTCTAAGGCTCACGCATTGTTAGAAGCAGCAGCGTTCTGTGTATTGCGGAATGCCCGTTGTTCAGCAATCTCGGAGGCTCACGCATTGTTAGAAGCAGCAGCGTTCTCTGTATTGCGGAATGCCCGTTGTTCAGCAATCACTGAGGCTCACGCATTGTTAGAAGCAGCAGCGTTCTGTGTA
The DNA here is from genome assembly GCF_006345805.1 of Octopus sinensis. Taxonomy (NCBI): domain Eukaryota; kingdom Metazoa; phylum Mollusca; class Cephalopoda; order Octopoda; family Octopodidae; genus Octopus; species Octopus sinensis. The sequence goes on along the minus strand of NC_043014.1, from coordinate 17,364,114 downwards.
TTGCGGAATGCCCGTTGTTCAGCAATCTCGGAGGCTCACGCATTGTTAGAAGCAGCAGCGTTCTGTGTATTGCGGAATGCCCGTTGTTCAGCAAACTCGGAGGCTCTCGCATTGTTAGAAGCAGCAGCGTTCTGTGTATTGCGGAATGCCCGTTGTTCAGCAATCTCGGAGGCTCACGCATTGTTAGAAGCAGCAGCGTTCTGTGTATTGCGGAATGCCCGTTGTTCAAAAATCACTGAGGCTCACGCTTTGTTAGAGGCAGCAGCGTTCTGTGTATTGCGGAATTCCAGTTGTTCAGCAATCTCGGAGGCTCACGCATTGTTAGAAGCAGCAGCTATCTGTGTATTGCGGAATGCCCGTTGTTCAGCAATCTCTGAGGCTCTCGCATTGTTAGAAGCAGCAGCGTTCTGTGTATTGCGGAATGCCCGTTGTTCAGCAATCTCTGAGGCTCTCGCATTGTTAGAAGCAGCAGCGTTCTGTGTATTGCGGAATGCCCGTTGTTCAGCAATCTCGGAGGCTCACGCATTGTTAGAAGCAGCAGAGTTCCGTGTATTGCGGAATGCCAGTTGTTCAGCAAACTCGGAGGCTCTCGCATTGTTAGAAGCAGCAGCGTTCAGTGTATTGCGGAGTGCCCGTTGTTCAGCAATCTCTGAGGCTCACGCATTGTTAGAAGCAGCAGCGTTCTGTGTATTACGGAATGACCGTTGTTCAGCAATCATGGAGGCTCACGCATTGTTAGAAGCAGCAGCGTTCTGTGTATTGCGGAATGCCCGTTGTTCAGCAATCTCTGAGGCTGTCGCATTGTTAGAAGCAGCAGCGTTCTGTGTATTGCGGAATGCCCGTTGTTCAGCAATCACTGAGGCTCACGCATTGTTAGAAGCAGCAGCGTTCTGTGTATTGCGGAATGCCCGTTGTTCAGCAATCTCTGAGGCTCACGCATTGTTAGAAGCAGCAGCGTTCTGTGTATTGCGGAATGCCCGTTGTTCAGCAATCTCTGAGGCTCTCGCATTGTTAGAAGCAGCAGCGTTCTGTGTATTGCGGAATGCCCGTTGTTCAGCACTCTCTGAGGCTCACGCATTGTTAGAAGCAGCAGCGTTCTGTGTATTGCGGAATGCCCGTTGTTCAGCAATCTCTGAGGCTCACGCATTGTTAGAAGCAGCAGCGTTCTGTGTATTGCGGAATTCCAGTTGTTCAGCAATCTCGGAGGCTCACGCATTGTTAGAAGCAGCAGATATCTGTGTATTGCGGAATGCCCGTTGTTCAGCAATCTCTGAGGCTCTCGCATTGTGAGAAGCAGCAGCGTTCTGTGTATTGCGGAATGCCCGTTGTTCAGCAATCTCTGAGGCTCTCGCATTGTTAGAAGCAGCAGCGTTCTGTGTATTGCGGAATGCCCGTTGTTCAGCAATCTCGGAGGCTCACGCATTGTTAGAAGCAGCAGAGTTCCGTGTATTGCGGAATGCCAGTTGTTCAGCAATCTCTGAGGCTCACGCATTGTTAGAAGCAGCAGCGTTCTGTGTATTGCGGAATGCCCGTTGTTCAGCAATCTCTGAGGCTCACGCATTGTTAGAAGCAGCAGCGTTCTGTGTATTGCGGAATGCCCGTTGTTCAGCAATCTCTGAGGCTCACGCATTGTTAGAAGCAGCAGCGTTCTGTGTATTGCGGAATGCCCGTTGTTCAGCAATCTCTTAGGTTGTCGCATTGTTAGAAGCAGCAGCGTTCTGTGTATTGCGGAATGAACGTTGTTCAGCAATCTCTGAGGCTCTCGCATTGTTAGAAGCAGCAGCGTTCTGTGTATTGCGGAATGCCCGTTGTTCAGCAATCACTGAGGCTCACGCATTGTTAGAAGCAGCAGCGTTCTCTGTATTGCGGAATGCCCGTTGTTCAGCAAACTCTGAGGCTCTCGCATTGTTAGAAGCAGCAGCGTTCTGTGTATTGCGGAATGCCCGTTGTTCAGCAAACTCGGAGGCTCTCGCATTGTTAGAAGCAGCAGCGTTCTGTGTATTGCGGAATGCCCGTTGTTCAGCAATCTCTGAGGCTCACGCATTGTTAGAAGCAGCAGCGTTCTGTGTATTGCGGAATGCCCGTTGTTCAGCAATCTCTGAGGCTCTCGCATTGTTAAAGCAGCAGCGTTCTGTGTATTGCGGAATGCCCGTTGTTCAGCAATCTGGGAGGCTCACGCATTGTTAGAAGCAGCAGCGTTCTGTGTATTGCGGAATGCCCGTTGTTCAAAAATCACTGAGGCTCACGCATTGTTAGAAGCAGCAGCGTTCTGTGTATTGCGGAATGCCCGTTGTTCAGCAAACTCGGAGGCTCTCGCATTGTTAGAAGCAGCAGCGTTCTCTGTATTGCGGAATGCCCGTTGTTCAGCAAACTCGGAGGCTCTCGCATTGTTAGAAGCAGCAGCGTTCTGTGTATTGCGGAATGCCCGTTGTTCAGCAATCTCTGAGGCTCACGCATTGTTAGAAGCAGCAGCGTTCTGTGTATTGCGGAATGCCCGTTGTTCAACAATCTCTGAGGCTCACGCATTGTTAGAAGCAGCAGCGTTCTGTGTATTGCGGAATGCCCGTTGTTCAGCAATCTCTGAGGCTTCGCATTGTTAGAAGCAGCAGCGTTCTGTGTATTGCGGAATGCCCGTTGTTCAGCAATCTCGAGGCTCACGCATTGTTAGAAGCAGCAGCGTTCTGTGTATTGCGGAATGCCCGTTGTTCAGCAATCTCTGAGGCTCTCGCATTGTTAAAGCAGCAGCGTTCTGTGTATTGCGGAATGCCCGTTGTTCAGCAATCTGGGAGGCTAACGCATTGTTAGAAGCAGCAGCGTTCTGTGTATTGCGGAATGCCCGTTGTTCAAAATCACTGAGGCTCACGCATTGTTAGAAGCAGCAGCGTTCTGTGTATTGCGGAATTCCCGTTGTTCAGCAATCTCGGAGGCTCACGCATTGTTAGAAGCAGCAGCGTTCTGTGTATTGCGGAATGCCCGTTGTTAGCAAACTCGGAGGCTCACGCATTGTTAGAAGCAGCAGCGTTCTCGGTATTGCGGAATGCCCGTTGTTCAGAAATCACTGAGGCTCACGCATTGTTAGAAGCAGCAGCGTTCTGTGTATTGCGGAATGCCCGTTGTTCAGCAATCTCTGAGGCTCACGCATTGTTAGAAGCAGCAGCGTTCTGTGTATTGCGGAATGCCCGTTGTTCAGCAATCTCTGAGGCTCACGCATTGTTAGAAGCAGCAGCGTTCTGTGTATTGCGGAATGCCCGTTGTTCAGCAATCTCTGAGGCTCTCGCATTGTGAGAAGCAGCAGCGTTCTGTGTATTGCGGAATGCCCGTTGTTCAGAAATCACTGAGGCTCACGCATTGTTAGAAGCAGCAGCGTTCTGTGTATTGCGGAATGCCCGTTGTACAGCAAACTCGGAGGCTCTCGCATTGTTAGAAGCAGCAGCGTTCTGGTATTGCGGAATGCCCGTTGTTCAGCAATCTCTGAGGCTCACGCATTGTTAGAAGCAGCAGCGTTCTGTGTATTGCGGAATGCCCGTTGTTCAGCAATCTCTGAGGCTCACGCATTGTTAGAAGCAGCAGCGTTCTGTGTATTGCGGAATGCCCGTTGTTCAGCAATCTCTGAGGCTCACGCATTGTTAGAAGCAGCAGCGTTCTGTGTATTGCGGAATGCCCGTTGTTCAGCAATCTCTGAGGCTCACGCATTGTTAGAAGCAGCAGCGTTCTGTGTATTGCGGAATGCCCGTTGTTCAGCAATCTCGGAGGCTCTCGCATTGTTAGAAGCAGCAGCGTTCTGTGTATTGCGGAATGCCCGTTGTTCAGCAATCTCTGAGGCTCACGCATTGTTAGAAGCAGCAGCGTTCTGTGTATTGCGGAATGCCCGTTGTTCAGCAATCTCTGAGGCTCTCGCATTGTTAGAAGCAGCAGCGTTCTCTGTATTGCGGAATGCCCGTTGTTCAGCAAACTCGGAGGCTCTCGCATTGTTAGAAGCAGCAGCGTTCTGTGTATTGCGGAATGCCCGTTGTTCAGCAATCTCTGAGGCTCACGCATTGTTAGAAGCAGCAGCGTTCTGTGTATTGCGGAATGCCCGTTGTTCAGCAATCTCTGAGGCTCACGCATTGTTACAAGCAGCAGCGTTCTGTGTATTGCGGAATGCCCGTTGTTCAGCACTCTCTAAGGCTCACGCATTGTTAGAAGCAGCAGCGTTCTGTGTATTGCGGAATGCCCGTTGTTCAGCAATCTGGGAGGCTAACGCATTGTTAGAAGCAGCAGCGTTCTGTGTATTGCGGAATGCCCGTTGTTCAGCAATCACTGAGGCTCACGCATTGTTAGAAGAAGCAGCGTTCTCTGTATTGCGGAATGCCCGTTGTTCAGCAAACTCGGAGGCTCTCGCATTGTTAGAAGCAGCAGCGTTCTCTGTATTGCGGGATGCCCGTTGTTCAGCAAACTCGGAGGCTCTCGCATTGTTAGCAACAGCAGCGTTCTGTGTATTGCGGAATGCCCGTTGTTCAGCAATCTCTGAGGCTCTCGCATTGTTAAAAGCAGCAGCGTTCTGTGTATTGCGGAATGCCCGTTGTTCAGCAATCTGGGAGGCTAACGCATCGTTAGAAGCAGCAGCGTTCTGTGTATTGCGGAATGCCCGATGTTCAAAAATCACTGAGGCTCACGCATTGTTAGAAGCAGCAGCGTTCTGTGTATTGCGGAATGCCGTTGTTCAGCAATCTCGGAGGCTCACGCATTGTTAGAAGCGGCAGAGTCTGTGTATTGCGGAATGCCCGTTGTTAGCAAACTCGGAGGCTCTCGCATTGTTAGAAGCAGCAGCGTTCTGTGTATTGCGGAATGCCCGTTGTTCAGAAATCACTGAGGCTCACGCATTGTTAGAAGCAGCAGCGTTCTGTGTATTGCGGAATGCCCGTTGTTCAGCAATCTCTGAGGCTCACGCATTGCTAGAAGCAGTAGCGTTCTGTGTATTGCGGAATGCCCGTTGTTCAGCAATCTCTGAGGCTGTCGCATTGTTAGAAGCAGCAGCGTTCTGTGTATTGCGGAATGCCCGTTGTTCAGCAATCTCTGAGGCTCTCGCATTGTGAGAAACAGCAGCGTTCTCTGTATTGCGGAATGCCCGTTGTTCAGAAATCACTGAGGCTCACGCATTGTTAGAAGCAGCAGCGTTCTCTGTATTGCGGAATGCCCGTTGTTCAGCAAACTCGGAGGCTCTCGCATTGTTAGAAGCAGCAGCGTTCTCTGTATTAAGGAATGCCGTTGTTCAGCAAACTCGGAGGCTCTCGCATTGTTAGAAGCAGCAGCGTTCTGTGTATTGCGGAATGCCCATTGTTCAGCAATCTCTGAGGCTCACGTATTGTTAGAAGCAGCAGCGTTCTGTGTATTGCGGAATGCCCGTGTTCAACAATCTCTGAGGCTCACGCATTGTTAGAAGCAGCAGCGTTCTGCGTATTGCGGAATGCCCGTTGTTCAGCAATCTCTGAGGCTTTCGCATTGTTAGAAGCATCAGCGTTCTGTGTATTGCGGAATGCCCGTTGTTCAGCAATCTCTGAGGCTCTCGCATTGTTAAAAGCAGCAGCGTTCTGTGTATTGCGGAATGCCCGTTGTTCAGCAGTCTGGAGGCTACGCATTGTTAGAAGCAGCAGCGTTCTGTGTATTGCGGAATGCCCGTTGTTCAAAAAGCACTGAGGCTCACGCATTGTTAGAAGCAGCAGCGTTCTGTGTATTGCGGAATTCCAGTTGTTCAGCAATCTCGGAGGCTCACGCATTGTTAGAAGCGCAGAGTTCTGTGTATTGCGGAATGCCCGTTGTTAGCAACTCGGAGGCTCTCGCATTGTTAGAAGCAGCAGCGTTCTCGGTATTGCGGAATGCCCGTTGTTCAGAAATCTCTGAGGCTCACGCATTGTTAGAAGCAGCAGCGTTCTGTGTATTGCGGAATGCCCGTTGTTCAGCAATCTCTGAGGCTCACGCATTGCTAGAAGCAGCAGCGTTCTGTGTATTGCGGAATGCCCGTTGTTCAGCAATCTCTGAGGCTCAGGCATTGTTAGAAGCAGCAGCGTTCTGTGTATTGCGGAATGCCCGTTGTTCAGCAATCTCTGAGGCTCTCGCATTGTGAGAAACAGCAGCGTTCTCTGTATTGCGGAATGCCCGTTGTTCAGAAATCACTGAGGCTCACGCATTGTTAGAAGCAGCAGCGTTCTGTGTATTGCGGAATGCCCGTTGTACAGCAAACTCGGAGGCTCTCGCATTGTTAGAAGCAGCAGCGTTCTCGGTATTGCGGAATGCCCGTTGTTCAGAAATCACTGAGGCTCACGCATTGCTAGAAGCAGTAGCGTTCTGTGTATTGCGGAATGCCCGTTGTTCAGCAATCTCTGAGGCTCACGCATTGTTAGAAGCAGCAGCGTTCTGTGTATTGCGGAATGCCCGTTGTTCAGCAATCTCTGAGGCTCACGCATTGTTAGAAGCAGCCGCGTTCTGTGTATTGCGGATTGCCCGTTGTTCAGCAATCTCTGAGGCTCACGCATTGTTAGAAGCAGCAGCGTTCTCTGTATTGCGGAATGCCCGTTGTTCAGCAATCTCGGAGGCTCACGCATTGTTAGAAGCAGCAGCGTTCTGTGTATTGCGGAATGCCCGTTGTTCAGCAATCACTGAGGCTCACGCATTGTTAGAAGCAGCAGCGTTCTGTGTATTGCGGAATGAACGTTGTTCAGCAATATCTGAGGCTCTCGCATTGTTAGAAGCAGCAGCGTTCTCTGTATTAAGGAATGCCCGTTGTTCAGCAAACTCGGAGGCTCTCGCATTGTTAGAAGCAGCAGCGTTCTGTGTATTGCGGAATTCCAGTTGTTCAGCAATCTCGGAGGCTCACGCATTGTTAGAAGCGGCAGAGATCTGTGTATTGCGGAATGCCCGTTGTATAGCAAACTCGGAGGCTCTCGCATTGTTAGAAGCAGCAGCGTTCTGTGTATTGCGGAATGCCCGTTGTTCAGAAATCACTGAGGCTCACGCATTGTTAGAAGCAGCAGCGTTCTGTGTATTGCGGAATGCCCGTTTTTCAGCAATCTCTGAGGCTCACGCATTGCTAGAAGCAGTAGCGTTCTGTGTATTGCGGAATGCCCGTTGTTCAGCAATCTCTGAGGCTGTCGCATTGTTAGAAGCAGCAGCGTTCTGTGTATTGCGGAACGTCCGTTGTTCAGCAATCTCTGAGGCTCTCGCATTGTGAGAAACAGCAGCGTTCTCTGTATTGCGGAATGCCCGTTGTTCAGAAATCACTGAGGCTCACGCATTGTTAGAAGCAGCAGCGTTCTCTGTATTGTGGAATGCCCGTTGTTCAGCAAACTCGGAGGCTCTCGCATTGTTAGAAGCAGCAGCGTTCTCTGTATTGGAATGACCGTTGTTCAGCAAACTCGGAGGCTCTCGCATTGTTAGAAGCAGCAGCGTTCTGTGTATTGCGGAATGCCCGTTGTTCAGCAATCTCTGAGGCTCACGTATTGTTAGAAGCAGCAGCGTTCTGTGTATTGCGGAAAGCCCGTTGTTCAACAATCTCTGAGGCTCACGCATTGTTAGAAGCAGCAGCGTTCTGCGTATTGCGGAATGCCCGTTGTTCAGCAATCTCTGAGGCTTTCGCATTGTTAGAAGCAGCAGCGTTCTGTGTATTGCGGAATGCCCGTTGTTCAGCAATCTCTGAGGCTCTCGCATTGTTAAAAGCAGCAGCGTTCTGTGTATTGCGGAATGCCCGTTGTTCAGCAGTCTGGGAGGCTAACGCATTGTTAGAAGCAGCAGCGTTCTGTGTATTGCGGAATGCCCGTTGTTCAAAAAGCACTGAGGCTCACGCATTGTTAGAAGCAGCAGCGTTCTGTGTATTGCGGAATTCCGTTGTTCAGCAATCTCGGAGGCTCACGCATTGTTAGAAGCGCAGAGATCTGTGTATTGCGGAATGCCCGTTGTATAGCAAACTCGGAGGCTCTCGCATTGTTAGAAGCAGCAGCGTTCTCGGTATTGCGGAATGCCCGTTGTTCAGAAATCACTGAGGCTCACGCATTGTTAGAAGCAGCAGCGTTCTGTGTATTGCGGAATGCCCGTTGTTCAGCAATCTCTGAGGCTCACGCATTGTTAGAAGCAGCAGCGTTCTGTGTATTGCGGAATGCCCGTTGTTCAGCAATCTCTGAGGCTCACGCATTGTTAGAAGCAGCAGCGTTCTGTGTATTGCGGAATGCCCGTTGTTCAGCAATCTCTGAGGCTCTCGCATTGTTGAGAAACAGCAGCGTTCTCTGTATTGCGGAATGCCCGTTGTTCAGAAATCACTGAGGCTCACGCATTGTTAGAAGCAGCAGCGTTCTGTGTATTGCGGAATGCCCGTTGTTCAGCAATCTCTGAGGCTCACGCATTGTTAGAAGCAGCAGCGTTCTGTGTATTGCGGAATGCCCGTTGTTCAGCAATCTCTGAGGCTCACGCATTGTTAGAAGCAGCAGCGTTTGTGTATTGCGGAATGCCCGTTGTTCAGCAAACTCTGAGGCTCACGCATTGTTAGAAGCAGCAGCGTTCTGTGTATTGCGGAATGCCCGTTGTTCAGCAAACTCGGAGGCTCTCGCATTGTTAGAAGCAGCAGCGTTCTCGGTATTGCGGAATGCCCGTTGTTCAGAAATCACTGAGGCTCACGCATTGTTAGAAGCAGCAGCGTTCTGTGTATTGCGGAATGCCCGTTGTTCAGCAAACTCGGAGGCTCTCGCATTGTTAGAAGCAGCAGCGTTCTCGGTATTGCGGAATGCCCGTTGTTCAGCAATCTCTGAGGCTCACGCATTGTTAGAAGCAGCAGCGTTCTGTGTATTGCGGAATGCCCGTTGTTCAGCAATCTCTGAGGCTCACGCATTGTTAGAAGCAGCAGCGTTCTGTGTATTGCGGAATGCCCGTTGTTCAGCAATCTCTGAGGCTCACGCATTGTTAGAAGCAGCCGCGTTCTGTGTATTGCGGATTGCCCGTTGTTCAGCAATCTCTGAGACTCACGCATTGTTAGAAGCAGCAGCGTTCTGTGTATTGCGGAATGCCCGTTGTACAGCAAACTCGGAGGCTCTCGCATTGTTAGAAGCAGCAGCGTTCTCGGTATTGCGGAATGCCCGTTGTTCAGAAATCACTGAGGCTCACGCATTGTTAGAAGCAGCAGCGTTCTGTATATTGCGGAATGCCCGTTGTTCAGCAATCTCTGAGGCTCACGCATTGCTAGAAGCAGTAGCGTTCTGTGTATTGCGGAATGCCCGTTGTTCAGCAATCTCTGAGGCTCAGGCATTGTTAGAAGCAGCAGCGTTCTGTGTATTGCGGATTGCCCGTTGTTCAGCAATCTCTGAGGCTCTCGCATTGTTAGAAGCAGCAGCGTTCTCTGTATTGCGGAATGCCCGTTGTTCAGAAATCACTGAGGCTCACGCATTGTTAGAAGCAGCAGCGTTCTGTGTATTGCGGAATGCCCGTTGTTCAGCAATCTCTGAGGCTCACGCATTGTTAGAAGCAGCAGCGTTCTGTGTATTGCGGAATGCCCGTTGTTCAGCAATCTCTGAGGCTCACGCATTGTTAGAAGCAGCAGCGTTCTGTGTATTGCGGAATGCCCGTTGTTCAGCAATCTCTGAGGCTCACGCATTGTTAGAAGCAGCAGCGTTCTGTGTATTGCGGAATGCCCGTTGTTCAGCAATCTCTGAGGCTGTCGCATTGTTAGTAGCAGCAGCGTTCTGTGTATTGTGGAATGCCCGTTGTTCAGCAATCTCGGAGGCTCACGCATTGTTAGAAGCAGCAGCGTTCTGTGTATTGCGGAATGCCCGTTGTTCAGGAATCTCGGAGGCTCACGCATTTTTAGAAGCAGCAGCGTTCTGTGTATTGCGGAATGCCCGTTGTTCAGCAATCACTGAGGCTCACGCACTGTTAGAAGCAGCAGCGTTCTGTGTATTGCGGATTCCCGTTGTTCAGCAATCTCGGAGGCTCTCGCATTGTTAGAAGCAGCAGCGTTCTGTGTATTGCGGAATGCCCGTTGTTCAGCAATCTCTGAGCCTCACGCATTGTTAGAAGCAGCAGCGTTCTGTGTATTGCGGAATGCGCGTTGTTCAGCAATCTCTGGGGCTCTCGCATTGTTAGAAGCAGCAGCGTTCTGTGTATTGCGGAATGCCCGTTGTTCAGCAATTCTGAGGCTCACGCATTGTTAGAAGAGCAGCGTTCTCTGTATTGCGGAATGCCCGTTGTTCAGCAAACTCGGAGGCTCTCGCATTGTTAGAAGCAGCAGCGTTCTCTGTATTGCGGAATGCCCGTTGTTCAGCAAACTCGGAGGCTCTCGCATTGTTAGAAGCAGCAGCGTTCTGTGCATTGCGGAATGCCCGTTGTTCAGCAATCTCTGAGGCTCACGCATTGTTAGAAGCAGCAGCGTTCTGTGTATTGCGGAATGCCCGTTGTTCAACAATCTCTGAGGCTCACGCATTGTTAGAAGCAGCAGCGTTCTGTGTATTGCGGAATGCCCGTTGTTCAGCAATCTCTGAGGCTCTCGCATTGTTAAAAGCAGCAGCGTTCTGTGTATTGCGGAATGCCCGTTGTTCAGCAATCTGGGAGGCTAACGCATTGTTAGAAGCAGCAGCGTTCTGTGTATTGCGGAATGCCCGTTGTTCAAAAATCACTGAGGCTCACGCATTGTTAGAAGCAGCAGCGTTCTCTGTATTGCGGAATGCCCGTTGTTCAGCAAACTCGGAGGCTCTCGCATTGTTAGAAGCAGCAGCGTTCTCTGTATTGCGGAATGCCCGTTGTTCAGCAAACTCGGAGGCTCTCGCATTGTTACAAGCAGCAGCGTTCTGTGTATTGCGGAATGCCCGTTGTTCAGCAATCACTGAGGCCCACGCATTGTTAGAAGAAGCAGCGTTCTCTGTTTTGCGGAATGCCCGTTGTTCAGCAAACTCTGAGGCTCTCGCATTGTTAGAAGCAGCAGCGTTCTCTGTATTGCGGAATGCCCGTTGTTCAGCAAACTCGGAGGCTCTCGCATTGTTAGAAGCAGCAGCGTTCTGTGTATTGCGGAATGCCCGTTGTTCAGCAATCTCTGAGGCTCACGTATTGTTAGAAGCAGCAGCGTTCTGTGTATTGCGGAATGCCCGTTGTTCAACAATCTCTGAGGCTCACGCATTGTTAGAAGCAGCAGCGTTCTGTGTATTGCGGAATGCCCGTTGTTCAGCAATCTCTGAGGCTCTCGCATTGTTAGAAGCAGCAGCGTTCTGTGTATTGCGGAATGCCCGTTGTTCAGCAATCTGGGAGGCTAACGCATTGTTAGAAGCAGCAGCGTTCTGTGTATTGCGGAATGCCCGTTGTTCAAAAATCACTGAGGCTCTCGCATTGTTAGAAGCAGCAGCGTTCTGTGTATTGCGGAAAGCCCATTGTTCAGAAAACTCGGAGGCTCTCGCATTGTTAGAAGCTGCAGCGTTCTCTGTATTAAGGAATGCCCGTTGTTCAGCAAACTCGGAGGCTCTCGCATTGTTAGAAGCAGCAGCGTTCTGTGTATTGCGGAATGCCCGTTGTTCAGCAATCTCTGAGGCTCACGTATTGTTAGAAGCAGCAGCGTTCTGCGTATTGCGGAATGCCCGTTGTTCAGCAATCTCCGAGGCTCTCGCATTGTTCGAAGCATCAGCGTTCTGTGTATTGCGGAATGCCCGTTGTTCAGCAATCTCTGAGGCTCTCGCATTGTTAAAAGCAGCAGCGTTCTGTGTATTGCGGAATGCCCGTTGTTCAAAATTCACTGAGGCTCACGCATTGTTAGAAGCAGCAGCGTTCTGTGTATTGCGGAATTCCAGTTGTTCAGCAATCTCGGAGGCTCACGCATTGTTAGAAGCGGCAGAGATCTGTGTATTGCGGAATGCCCGTTGTACAGCAAACTCGGAGGCTCTCGCATTGTTAGAAGCAGCAGCGTTCTCTGTATTCCGGAATGCCCGTTGTTCAGCAATCTCTGAGGCTCTCACATTGTTAAAAGCAGCAGCGTTCTGTGTATTGCGGAATGCTCGTTGTTCAGCAATCTCTGAGGCTCTCGCATTGTTAAAAGCAGCAGCGTTCTGTGTATTGCGGAATGCCCGTTGTTCAAAAATCACTGAGGCTCACGCATTGTTAGAAGCAGCAGCGTTCTGTGTATTGCGGAATTCCAGTTGTTCAGCAATCTCGGAGGCTCACGCATTGTTAGAAGCAGCAGCGTTCTGTGTATTACGGAATGCACGTTGTTCAGCAATCATGGAGGCTCACGCATTGTTAGAAGCAGCAGCGTTCTGTGTATTGCGGAATGCCCGTTGTTCAGCAATCTCTGAGGCTCACGCTTGTTAGAAGCAGCAGCGTTCTGTGTATTGCGGAATGCCCGTTGTTCAGCAATCTCTGAGGCTCACGCATTGTTAGAAGCAGCAGCGTTCTGTGTAATGCGGAATGCCCGTTGTTCAGCAATCTCTGAGGCTCACGCATTGTTAGAAGCAGCAGCGTTCTGTGTATTGCGGAATGCCCGTTGTTCATCAATTTCTGAGGCTGTCGCATTGTTAGAAGCAGCAGCGTTCTGTGTATTGTGGAATGCCCGTTGTTCAGCAATCTCGGAGGCTCACGCATTGTTAGAAGCAGCAGCGTTCTGTGTATTGCGGAATGCCCGTTGTTCATCAATCTCTGAGGCTGTCGCATTGTTAGAAGCAGCAGCGTTCTGTGTATTGTGGAATGCCCGTTGTTCAGCAATCTCGGAGGCTCACGCATTGTTAGAAGCAGCAGCGTTCTGTGTATTGCGGAATGCCCGTTGTTCAGCAATCTCGGAGGCTCACGCATTGTTAGAAGCAGCAGCGTTCTGTGTATTGCGGAATGAACGTTGTTCAGCAATATCTGAGGCTCTCGCATTGTTAGAAGCAGCAGCGTTCTGTGTATTGCGGAATGCCCGTTGTTCAGCAATCTCTGAGGCTCTCGCATTGTTAGAAGCAGCAGCGTTCTGTGTATTGCGGAATGAACGTTGTTCAGCAACATCTGAGGCTCTCGCATTGTTAGAAGCAGCAGCGTTCTGTGTATTGCGGAATGCCCGTTGTTCAGCAATCTCTGAGGCTCTCGCATTTTAGAAGCAGCAGCGTTCTGTGTATTGCGGAATGCCCGTTGTTCAGCAATCTCAGAGGCTCTCGCATTGTTAGAAGCAGCAGCGTTCTGTGTATTGCGGAATGCCCGTTGTTCAGCAATCACTGAGGCTCACGCATTGTTAGAAGAAGCAGCGTTCTCTGTATTGCGGAATGCCGTTGTTCAGCAAACTCGGAGGCTCTCGCATTGTTAGAAGCAGCAGCGTTCTCTGTATTGCGGAATGCCCGTTTTTCAGCAAACTCGGAGGCTCTCGCATTGTTAGAAGCAGCAGCGTTCTCTGTATTGCGGAATGCCCGTTGTTCAGCAAACTCGGAGGCTCTCGCATTGTTAGAAGCAGCAGCGTTCTGTGTATTGCGGAATGCCCGTTGTTCAGAAATCTCTGAGGCTCACGCATTGTTAGAAGCAGCAGCGTTCTGTGTATTGCGGAATGCCCGTTGTTCAGCAATCACTGAGGCTCTCGCATTGTTAGAAGCAGCAGGTTCTGTGTATTGCGGAATGACCGTTGTTCAGCAATCTCTGAGGCTCTCGCATTGTTAGAAGCAGCAGCGTTCTGTGTATTGCGGAATGCCCGTTGTTCAGCAATCTCTGAGGCTCTCGCATTGTTAAAAGCAGCAGCGTTCTGTGTATTGCGGAATGCCCGTTGTTCAGCAATCTGGGAGGCTAACGCATTGTTAGAAGCAGCAGCGTTCTGTGTATTGCGGAATGCCCGTTGTTCAAAAATCACTGAGGCTCACGCATTGTTAGAAGCAGCAGCGTTCTGTGTATTGCGGAATTCCAGTTGTTCAGCAATCTCGGAGGCTCACGCATTGTTAGAAGCGGCAGAGATCTGTGTATTGCGGAATGCCCGTTGTATAGCAAACTCGGAGGCTCTCGCATTGTTAGAAGCAGCAGCGTTCTGTGTATTGCGGAATGCCCGTTGTTCAGAAATCACTGAGGCTCACGCATTGTTAGAAGCAGCAGCGTTCTGTGTATTGCGGAATGCCCGTTGTTCAGCAATCTCTGAGGCTCACGCATTGCTAGAAGCAGTAGCGTTCTGTGTATTGCGGAATGCCCGTTGTTCAGCAATCTCTGAGGCTGTCGCATTGTTAGAAGCAGCAGCGTTCTGTGTATTGCGGAATGCCCGTTGTAAAGCAATCTCTGAGGCTCTCGCATTGTGAGAAACAGCAGCGTTCTCTGTATTGCGGAATGCCCGTTGTTCAGAAATCACTGAGGCTCACGCATTGTTAGAAGCAGCAGCGTTCTCTGTATTGCGGAATGCCCGTTGTTCAGCAAACTCGGAGGCTCTCGCATTGTTAGAAGCAGCAGCGTTCTCTGTATTAAGGAATGACCGTTGTTCAGCAAACTCGGAGGCTCTCGCATTGTTAGAAGCAGCAGCGTTCTGTGTATTGCGGAATGCCCATTGTTCAGCAATCTCTGAGGCTCACGTATTGTTAGAAGCAGCAGCGTTCTGTGTATTGCGGAAAGCCCGCTGTTCAACAATCTCTGAGGCTCACGCATTGTTAGAAGCAGCAGCGTTCTGCGTATTGCGGAATGCCCGTTGTTCAGCAATCTGTGAGGCTTTCGCATTGTTCGAAGCATCAGCGTTCTGTGTATTGCGGAATGCCCGTTGTTCAGCAATCTCTGAGGCTCTCGCATTGTTAAAAGCAGCAGCGTTCTGTGTATTGCGGAATGCCCGTTGTTCAGCAGTCTGTGAGGCTAGCGCATTGTTAGAAGCAGTAGCGTTCTGTGTATTGCGGAATGCCCGTTGTTCAAAAAGCACTGAGGCTCACGCATTGTTAGAAGCAGCAGCGTTCTGTGTATTGCGGAATTCCAGTTGTTCAGCAATCTCGGAGGCTCACGCATTGTTAGAAGCGGCAGAGATCTGTGTATTGCGGAATGCCCGTTGTATAGCAAACTCGGAGGCTCTCGCATTGTTAGAAGCAGCAGCGTTCTCGGTATTGCGGAATGCCCGTTGTTCAGAAATCACTGAGGCTCACGCATTGTTAGAAGCAGCAGCGTTCTGTGTATTGCGGAATGCCCGTTGTTCAGCAATCTCTGAGGCTGTCGCATTGTTAGAAGCAGCAGCGTTCTGTGTATTGTGGAATGCCCGTTGTTCAGCAATCTCGGAGGCTCACGCATTGTTAGAAGCAGCAGCGTTCTGTGTATTGCGGAATGCCCGTTGTTCAGGAATCTCGGAGGCTCACGCATTGTTAGAAGCAGCAGCGTTCTGTGTATTGCGGAATGAACGTTGTTCAGCAATATCTGAGGCTCTCGCATTGTTAGAAGCAGCAGCGTTCTGTGTATTGCGGAATGCCCGTTGTTCAGCAATCTCTGAGGCTCTCGCATTGTTAGAAGCAGCAGCGTTCTGTGTATTGCGGAATGAACGTTGTTCAGCAACATCTGAGGCTCTCGCATTGTTAGAAGCAGCAGCGTTCTGTGTATTGCGGAATGCCCGTTGTTCAGCAATCTCTGAGGCTCTCGCATTTTTAGAAGCAGCATCGTTCTGTGTATTGCGGAATGCCCGTTGTTCAGCAATCTCAGAGGCTCTCGCATTGTTAGAAGCAGCAGCGTTCTGTGTATTGCGGAATGCCCGTTGTTCAGCAATCACTGAGGCTCACGCATTGTTAGAAGAAGCAGCGTTCTCTGTATTGCGGAATGCCCGTTGTTCAGCAAACTCGGAGGCTCTCGCATTGTTAGAAGCAGCAGCGTTCTCTGTATTGCGGAATGCCCATTTTTCAGCAAACTCGGAGGCTCTCGCATTGTTAGAAGCAGCAGCGTTCTCTGTATTAAGGAATGCCCGTTGTTCAGCAAACTCGGAGGCTCTCGCATTGTTAGAAGCAGCAGCGTTCTGTGTATTGCGGAATGCCCGTTGTTCAGAAATCTCTGAGGCTCACGCATTGTTAAAAGCAGCAGCGTTCTGTGTATTGCGGAATGCCCGTTGTTCAGCAATCACTGAGGCTCTCGCATTGTTAGAAGCAGCAGGGTTCTGTGTATAGCGGAATGACCGTTGTTCAGCAATCTCTGAGTCTCACGCATTGTTAGAAGCAGCAGCGTTCTGTGTATTGCGGAATGCCCGTTGTTCAGCAATCTCTGAGGCTCTCGCATTGTTAAAAGCAGCAGCGTTCTGTGTATTGCGGAATGCCCGTTGTTCAGCAATCTGGGAGGCTAACGCATCGTTAGAAGCAGCAGCGTTCTGTGTATTGCGGAATGCCCGATGTTCAAAAATCACTGAGGCTCACGCATTGTTAGATGCAGCAGCGTTCTGTGTATTGCGGAATTCCAGTTGTTCAGCAATCTGGGAGGCTCACGCATTGTTAGAAGCGGCAGAGATCTGTGTATTGCGGAATGCCCGTTGTATAGCAAACTCGGAGGCTCTCGCATTGTTAGAAGCAGCAGCGTTCTGTGTATTGCGGAATGCCCGTTGTTCAGAAATCACTGAGGCTCACGCATTGTTAGAAGCAGCAGCGTTCTGTGTATTGCGGAATGCCCGTTGTTCAGCAATCTCTGAGGCTCACGCATTGCTAGAAGCAGTAGCGTTCTGTGTATTGCGGAATGCCCGTTGTTCAGCAATCTCTGAGGCTGTCGCATTGTTAGAAGCAGCAGCGTTCTGTGTATTGCGGAATGCCCGTTGTACAGCAATCTCTGAGGCTCTCGCATTGTGAGAAACAGCAGCGTTCTCTGTATTGCGGAATGCCCGTTGTTCAGAAATCACTGAGGCTCACGCATTGTTAGAAGCAGCAGCGTTCTCTGTATTGCGGAATGCCCGTTGTTCAGCAAACTCGGAGGCTCTCGCATTGTTAGAAGCAGCAGCGTTCTCTGTATTAAGGAATGACCGTTGTTCAGCAAACTCGGAGGCTCTCGCATTGTTAGAAGCAGCAGCGTTCTGTGTATTGCGGAATGCCCATTGTTCAGCAATCTCTGAGGCTCACGTATTGTTAGAAGCAGCAGCGTTCTGTGTATTGCGGAAAGCCCGCTGTTCAACAATCTCTGAGGCTCACGCATTGTTAGAAGCAGCAGCGTTCTGCGTATTGCGGAATGCCCGTTGTTCAGCAATCTGTGAGGCTTTCGCATTGTTCGAAGCATCAGCGTTCTGTGTATTGCGGAATGCCCGTTGTTCAGCAATCTCTGAGGCTCTCGCATTGTTAAAAGCAGCAGCGTTCTGTGTATTGCGGAATGCCCGTTGTTCAGCAGTCTGGGAGGCTAGCGCATTGTTAGAAGCAGCAGCGTTTTGTGTATTGCGGAATGCCCGTTGTTCAAAAAGCACTGAGGCTCACGCATTGTTAGAAGCAGCAGCGTTCTGTGTATTGCGGAATTCCAGTTGTTCAGCAATCTCGGAGGCTCACGCATTGTTAGAAGCGGCAGAGATCTGTGTATTGCGGAATGCCCGTTGTATAGCAAACTCGGAGGCTCTCGCATTGTTAGAAGCAGCAGCGTTCTCGGTATTGCGGAATGCCCGTTGTTCAGAAATCACTGAGGCTCACGCATTGTTAGAAGCAGCAGCGTTCTGTGTATTGCGGAATGCCCGTTGTTCAGCAATCTCTGAGGCTCACGCATTGCTAGAAGCAGTAGCGTTCTGTGTATTGCGGAATGCCCGTTGTTCAGCAATCTCTGAGGCTCAGGCATTGTTAGAAGCAGCAGCGTTCTGTGTATTGCGGAATGCCCGTTGTTCAGCAAACTTGGAGGCTCTCGCATTGTGAGAAACAGCAGCGTTCTCTGTATTGCGGAATGCCCGTTGTTCAGAAATCACTGAGGCTCACGCATTGTTAGAAGCAGCAGCGTTCTGTGTATTGCGGAATGCCAGTTGTTCAGCAATCTCTGAGGCTCACGCATTGTTAGAAGCAGCAGCGTTCTGTGTATTGCGGAATGCCCGTTGTTCAGCAATCTCTGAGGCTCACGCATTGTTAGAAGCAGCCGCGTTCTGTGTATTGCGGAATGCCCGTTGTTCAGCAAACTCTGAGGCTCACGCATTGTTAGAAGCAGCAGCGTTCTGTGTATTGCGGAATGCCCGTTGTACAGCAAACTCGGAGGCTCTCGCATTGTTGGAAGCAGCAGCGTTCTCGGTATTGCGGAATGCCCGTTGTTCAGAAATAACTAAGGCTCATGCATTGTTAGATGCAGCAGCGTTCTGTGTATTGCGGAATGCCCGTTGTACAGCAAACTCGGAGGCTCTCGCATTGTTAGAAGCAGCAGCGTTCTCGGTATTGCGGAATGCCCGTTGTTCAGCAATCACTGAGGCTCACGCATTGCTAGAAGCAGTAGCGTTCTGTGTATTGCGGAATGCACGTTGTTCAGCAATCTCTGAGGCTCACGCATTGCTAGAAGCAGTAGCGTTCTGTGTATTGCGGAATGCCCGTTGTTCAGCAATCTCTGAGGCTCAGGCATTGTTAGAAGCAGCAGCGTTCTGTGTATTGTGGAATGCCCGTTGTTCAGCAATCTCTGAGGCTCTCGCATTGTGAGAAACAGCAGCGTTCTCTGTATTGCGGAATGCCCGTTGTTCAGAAATCACTGAGGCTCACGCATTGTTAGAAGCAGCAGCGTTCTGTGTATTGCGGAATGCCCGTTGTTCAGCAATCTCTGAGGCTCACGCATTGTTAGAAGCAGCAGCGTTCTGTGTATTGCGGAATGCCCGTTGTTCAGCAATATCTGAGGCTCACGCATTGTTAGAAGCAGCCGCGTTCTGTGTATTGCGGAATGCCCGTTGTTCAGCAATCTCTGAGGCTCACGCATTGTTAGAAGCAGCAGCGTTCTGTGTATTGCGGAATGCCCGTTGTTCAGCAATCTCTGAGGCTGTCGCATTGTTAGTAGCAGCATTGTTCTGTGTATTGTGGAATGCCCGTTGTTCAGCAATCTCGGAGGCTCACGCATTGTTAGAAGCAGCAGCGTTCTGAAGTCTCAGATATTTTCTATTTTCTTCTCTTACAGATTAATCTATGCCTGAAAACATGTTTCACTATATAGTATCATATAAGCAAACTTCCGTGTTGATGCTGTACACGATATTGTTTTTGGAGGTTCATGCTGTTGAAGATATATGCAATAATTGTTCTTGTAATATACTTACTACAGATGTAAATTGTGAATATCGCAATTTAGCATCAATACCACAACCGATTCCGACGAATGTTGAGCTTTTGCAAGTACTTGACACTTTCTGCGTATTTTCCACATCCAATGTTTTAAATTCCTTATTGATTATGTTTTCAGCCGAACGCTTATGTTGTTGACGTTATACCATTAAGCACAATATATATAACATATACATACATTCATATATATATATATATATACACACACACACACATATATATATATATATATATATATATATATGTATACATATACATATATACATACATATACATATATATCTATATATGCATTTAAATACATACATACACACACACACATATATATACATATATATATATATATATATATATATATATATATATATATATATATATATATATATATATATACTAGCTGAAGGTGACCCGCTCTACGCGCGGGTAAGAGTGTGGTTGTTACTTTCTGTTGCTTCCTTTCAGCACGTAAAAAGCACCATCCGAACGTGGCGGATTGCAGCGCCGTCTTGACTGGCTTCTGTGCCAGTGACACGTAAAAAGCACCAACCGATCGTGGCCGCTGCCAGCCCCCCTGGCACCTGTGCAGGCGGCACGAAAAAAGCACCCACTACGCTCACAGAGTGGTTGGCGTTAGGAAGGGCATCCACCTGTCGAAACAGTGCCAGATCAGACTGGAGCCTGGTGCAGCCTCCTGGCTTCCCAGACCCCTGTCAAACTGTCCAACCCGTGCTAGCACGGAAAACGGACGTTAAACGATGATGATGATGATGATGATTCTCCCTCTTTGTTTCTTTCTCCTTTCTCTCTAACTTTCCCACTCTCTTACTCTTCCTTTCTCTCGGACTCTCCCTCGCTTTCTCTTACTCTCTATCTTTATCTATCTCTCTCCCATTTATAAACAACAAAATATCTTGAGTAAGTTGAGAAATAAAATATTTAGAAAGATCAATCATAAATATCAGGCAGTTACAAAGGAAAGGTCTGCTTCAAGACAGACAGCAAAACACTAACATTTAAAAGGGACAGACGAACTTGCGAGCTGAATAAAAATAATAAAATATTGGAAACCAAAGTTTGAAGGGATAGAATTTGAGGATAGTAGAGTCACCATGGCTGGCATTTCTTAACGACGGACAGCAACGTATTGACCGTTCAACGGCTGGCGTAAAATTTTGAACTTGATGTAAAAGAAAATCCCTAAAAACCAAGTTTTGACTTGATTCTTTCTCACGACAGTAGACTCACGATGGCAAGCATTCAAAACTTCTTCATCATGGACGGCAACACATTGACGATTAAAAGGCTGGAGCAAATTTTTTAGCTTGATGTAACAGAGAATTGCTAAACACCCGCTCCTTTAAATTTTAATCCCCTTCCAGCCCCATTTATACCCCTTTTCACCTTTTGGTTAATATAACCCGATTTCATTTGGGTCTACTGGGGCCACATTTTATAAGATGAGGACTCAACCAAGTTTCCCAAGTTCTGGTCATAGACCATAGAACACTCAACCAAGTTTCCCGATTTCTGGTCATAGACCATAGAACAGTCAAGCAAGTTTCCCGAGTTCTGGTCATAGACCATAGAACACTAAACCAAGTTTCCCGAGTTCTGGTCATTTGCAGAATAAATAGAGACGGCGGAGGTGGCAGACGTCGTTGCAATGTAAACATGATTTGTTATAAGAGAAAGATTGTCCAGATTGTGTGTTGGTGGTGTTGGTGGTGGCGATGATAATTATCATTAGGAAAAAGAGTGAGTGAGTGAGGAAGACATACATAAGTTGTGGCGATGATAATTGTAGACCCCTTTTCACATTTTGATGAAGAGAACCCGATTTCATTCGGGTGTACTGGGGCCACATATAGGTGTGTGTGTGTGTATGTGTGTGTGTGTGTGTGTGTGTGTGTGTGCACGCTGTAGAAATTAAATTAGAGATAAAACCACTAATAGGGAAATGAAACAGTAAAAAACCAAAAACAAAAACATAAAAATAAAAATATATTAGATATATGTATATATATGTGTGTGTGTGTGTGTGTGTGTGTGTGTGTGTGTGTGTGTGTGTGTGTGTTGACAGGTAGACAATAGAATGCGATGGCGATGGGGATGGCTATGTAATATTTGTTACTGTCCATGAACGCTGATAGATACATGAGTAAAAAGTATAGGAAGGTAAGAAATAAGAGTG
This sequence comes from Octopus sinensis, assembly GCF_006345805.1. Classification (NCBI taxonomy): domain Eukaryota; kingdom Metazoa; phylum Mollusca; class Cephalopoda; order Octopoda; family Octopodidae; genus Octopus; species Octopus sinensis. Next base: position 17,342,781 of record NC_043014.1, on the reverse strand, counting down.
AGTGAAAATGTTCTTGGAAGAGAGTAAATAGCGACAGAGTGATTTGAGGAAGACTTTACATTAAATAACGGTAGTTGCATTGTCAAATGAAGAGGAGTGACAGAGTACTGGAGGAAATAGGGTGAGGTAGGAAGATGGCCCCTAGCAACCACAGCTTTTAAGATAGGGATTTCTAAGGTAGCCCACGCGCATCGTCACCTCATTCTACATGTCCGTGTAAATTTTGGAGCGAATGGGACGGGATGTAGTGGCATTGAAAGCGAACCAAGCGGTAAAAAGGCATTTCAGTTTTATATATAGAGATATATATATATATACATATATATCTATATATGCATTTAAATACACACACATATATATATATATGACGGAACGTCCCATACTTTCGGACATCCCAGAAACAGCTGTAAGACTGAAAGTTTCTAATAATAATAGCGTATATGACTTGAGATATTTGTCTTGCCCTAACGCATAATTTCAAAGAATGGACGATGGGCGCTTTTCTAGAAAATGGTGGGCGATTTGAGATTTTGGTGGGTGACATGAACATTTTGTGGGTGACAATGTATTTTTAGAAATTAAGTCTGCATTTACTGATATCTAGGCATGCCTAGAACAAGGATGCACTTTTATCGATTTGATTACTCGCAGCGCACTTGTTTATCGATCGAATATTTTTGTCGCAGTCATTGGGATGATTGTCATGCGTGCTAAAAATAACAGCCAAATAGGCTTAGGCCTTAAATCACACTTCACTACAATTTGTTTGTATAATCGTATGAAGGCCCGTGTGTAGAATTCAAATTCGCAAAGATTTTCTGAAAATTCCGAAAAATAAAAAAGTTAGGAGGGGTTATATGTCGTGCGTAATTCTGTGGTTTCATATCAAAGCACAAGTGCTATTTTCAGGATGTTGACAAAATGTGCAGTCACGCACAAAATGACAGCTTTGAAATCATATTTCTTGACTGGGTGAAAATGATCAAACTTTAAACCTCTATAACTTTCTAAAAACTTTTTTTCGGGAAAAAGTTGAATAATTCCAGCAATTTAACTTGGAAAGGTATATTAATGTACCAAATTCTCAAATTTTCGATAAACGTTTGAAATGCTGGCAGCCAAACGAACTAGATCCATATTTGCTCCAGTACAGTTGTGTCTTCTGACTCTGCTCTACTGACTTCTTCTTCCCTTTGGGATTACCATACTGGCTTTCTGATGCCGTCTATAGAAAACTTGTCGACAGTACAGTAGCGATTATTTATCATTTGGATTTATTTCCTCTCCTCAGAACTGTCAGTCACCAATGTGCCTTCTTTGACCAACGAAGCAATGAAGACTTCATGCTTGAAATATCACTTTGATGCAAAGCATTCTGACAAGAAAGATAAGCCGTTATCATACATTTTGTAACTGAGCTCTTCTTTCAAAAAACAGATACAAACATTCAACACGCAACTCCAGGAAACTAGTAATCAGGAGAATGACGGGTTGATTGCATCGTACAGCAATGCATTGCTTGTTGCTAAGTCTGGGACGTCTCCCACAACTGGAGAAATAATATTTCGGCCCCAGTTATCGAAGGGGTTTTGCCGACCGTTATGCACGAAAATATTCTTGACTGTGCGTCTGATGAAACACCTTCAGTGATAGGAAGATACAGAGGTTTTTCATGTCTGCTAAAGCGTGAAATTTCTCACCAGATACTAACTGTTCATTACTTGACACACCAGCAGTATTTAGCGGCAAAAAATATGAACATAAAATTGAATGATGCGCTAGAGTTAGTTATCAAGACAGTGAACAAATTGAAGTCCAGTCTCTTGTCTGATTTAATTTGCCGTCAACTCTGTCTGAGAAATGACGAGGACCATACTAAACTCTTATACCATACCGAAGTGCGGTGGCTGTCAAAAGGAAACTGCTTTATACTTTGTTGAAGTGTTTTATATATCTTTTTCTTTGAAAATACGCCACTATCCGCTTCATTGAAATTGGTGTTGTTTAAGACTAACATCAATTTCCACAACTTGATTCTTTGAAAGATGAATTGATCGATGAGGTTTTAACTACATATCACAACTATTTACAATCATTGCACGATAATATGGTGAAGCGATTTCAAGATATTATTGCGCTGAATATTCCAAATTGGTATAGCAATCCGTTTGAGATCGATGCAGTCGATTGCGAGGATGATATTCAGGAGGAATTGATAGAATTAAAAATGGCAATGACACTATGTCAAAGAAGGTTTGTGGTACAATCAGAGTATATCGAATTCCGACCCCAATCTGTGGAAACATCTGAAATTGCTTTTGCTTTCCATCCCTTACCACATACATGGTTGAATCTGGTTTTAACCATGTTGGAACTTTACTTTCCCATTAAAGAATTGGACTGGTTGTGACACAACAAGGAAACTTGTGGCTAAAGTTGACAAGTTTGAAACCGAATGTATCTGCTCAAGCTGCATCGCACCAGACTCATGGTTCTCATTAAAAAGTTTTATTCTTTTCCTTTATAATACAATCATTAATTATTTTTGCATCGGTAGTTCTGATCACTGGTTCATTTGAGGAAAACGAAAATCAGTGTAAAAGAAAGGCGCAACTTTCCAGAAGTTAATCTGTATGCATAATATAAGTCAACGATAGAATTTTATTTACACTAATGGCAAAACTAAACCCCAATAAAGGATTTGTAAACAACCGCATATTTAGTCCAAACAGCACAAACCGGGCAACAGGTCTACGATATAATGTGTGTGTCAAATGATACCGGCAGAGGAGGTCGTAGGGAATTTTGTGTTGGGGTTGTGTCACGGTTTTTTTACACAGGTGGGCGATGGAACATGTTTTGGCTGATAGGTGGGCGATATTGCAATTTGGCGCGAAAAGTTTGGGAAACACTAACGTTTGTTGTCCTCTTTAATAATTATATATCTATAGGTGATATAAAAAAAAACTTAAGTTCAATTATATCACAATATATCACAACCTTGAACTAACGTTTTAACCACCTAATAAATACTACTATAACGGTGGGTCACCAATTTATAACGGCCTTGACTTGGAATAGATAATAAATATATCAGTGTCTTGAGTAGGAATCTATGGTGATAAACCCGTCACTTATAACTTAATCATAAGTATTTATCACCATACATAAATCTTAACTTAGGCTGCGTCTAATCTCTGGTTGAGAAGTTTCCCGACCTTTTTTTGTTTAGAAAATCAAATGAGCATGGTTTAATACAACGATAAGATTTGTCACCCAATTTTGAATGGTACCAGAATATAGCGTTTCTTCTGGGACTTTTCGATCGTCCACGCCATCTTGTATTATTTGTTATGAGAACGCTTATCTCTTCAACGTTGAAGACTTTTAATTTTGTCTGTTAATAATTTTAATTGCTTTTCATAAGTTTTTTTCATCTTCTGTAATTCTGAAGAAATAGTTGGTAAGGCATTAACAGACTCTCTAGATGATAATTCCAATATACCATCTGCCAAATCTGCTAATTGTTTGAGAGAGTTTTGCACTTTCACTGCTGAAAGTAGAGTTTGAGTGCTATGAGGCAACTTGCCAAAGAAAACTTCTTTAAAATAAAATTCTTCTATCTGTTGATTTCCGAGAAGTTCTTTCATTCTTCGAAAAAGTTGAGTAGGTTTTCTGTCACCTAGTTGTTGGTTATTGAAGAATTTAGCGAATTCTTTTTGCTTGGAGTTGGAAGTCCTCTTTAGTATCTCTTCCTTTACGGAGGAATACTAAAAGGGTTCGTTAGGATCTATTAATAAGTCTCTAATTTCATTGCTGAGAGGTGGTGGTAAGTTGCTTAACATAATGTTATACTTTTGTGCGTCTGTTGTTATTTTGTTTGCTGCAAAACTTGCTTCTAATTGAGCAAACCAGATAATGGTGTCACCTTCCAAGGGGGAGGCAAAACTGTCACAGACGCTTGCATATATCCTCTATCGAAATAAGACACTTCAAACTCTTTAATAGTTTCTTCCATTCGAATGTATTAGAATTTCCATGAAGAAAACTTTTCACTTAGTGAAATAATGCTTTCAACAGCTACGAAGTATAAATTTAGCTTGCTAGAAAGTGCAGTTAAACCTTTTAAAGAATATTATTATTCAGCGTTCTTCTTTCTTCAACCTTTAATATCAAATATTTCCGTTAATAAAATTTTGTATAATGAAAAGGTCAAATATATTCTATATGAAATTATATATATTTTTCACAAGTGTCACCAATTTATAACGACCTTGACTTGGAAGAAATAATAAATATATCAGTTTCTTGAGTAGGGATCTATGGTGATAAACCCGTCACTTATACCTTAATTATAAGTATTTATCACCATACATAAATCTTAACTCAGGCTGCGTAAACGCTGTGGTGAATTATACACACCGACGCTGAACGTGCATGTATGTTGAAGATAATAAAGTTTGCTCCTTTTCACTGCTATAATAACAGTTTCATAGTTACAGAATAAACTTCCTCAACAGGTTGAAGAAAACGAAGAAAAAGAAATGATTTACTAAATTAGTTTATTTACGCACATTTAATATTTACAGTGCATTTTTAAAAGTCAAAAGAAGATTGTCGTAGAGTTACGACATAAAATTTATATTAACAAATTCTTCCATAACTAAGCTACAAGAGTTTTAAACAACAATTCAAAATAGCCTTGTTGAATTAGATAAAAGACTTGACATGGCAATAGCCAATATCTCAAGAGAGAGTGAGTGTCTCGGAATTGAGTGAGAACCAACGAACACTGATTAATATCCCCCAAATCAGGGTTTTTATAACTGCTCATACCTGAATTCTAAAGAACCGTATTTCGTGAAAGTTAGAATTCAAATATAGGCAGTAATTTTAACCAATGGGAAACTAATAATCATACCTATTCGGCCAACATGACCACAACATCAGATTACCGCCGATAAAGGTTTATGACTTGCTACACTACACTACGTTACCCCTACCGTATGTCATTCTCTTTCCCCAGTTTCTTTCTTATTTTTCTCTCGATCTCTTTTTCTCTCTCCCTCCCTGTCTTTCACCATGTTTTTCTCTCGCTCTTCACCTTACACACTTTTTCCCTCTACTTCTTCTTTCTCCCTCATTTTCTCTTGCTCTTTGCCTTTTCCTTCAACTCATCTCCTGACAGTGTTACAGACGCACTAAGTAAATAACTGACGGAGGAAGAAGCAGAATTATTATTAGATGCTCATTACAGCCTTAACAAATAATCTATGTTCTAGGTGGTTATTTCCAATTAAATGGCTTGCATCATTACATTAATCACTTTAAACTTCCAGTTTTGATCGAATATTCCAATACTAAATTGGATCGATTAATTCGATCAGATCTATTTCTCGACAAATTTGGAAAAGTTTGACCAACCGCTCGTATGTCTCAAGATGTTGAATAGCAAAGTCAATGTTCTATTTCATAGGTTAGATATTTTCCTCATTCCTAATTTGAGCGCGAATTGAATGAAATCTTTTGACCATCGAATAGAATATTTTGCGGTATTTGTTCTGACACTTGGCAACCTAACTTCAAATCTCGCCGGGGTCAACCTTACCTCATACATTTCCAGATCAATATAGAACTATTACAAAAGAATAAATTAATGCAATTATAAGGACGTCGCATAAAACACCTTGCAGTATTTTGTCCAGTTGTTTGTCATTTGAGTTAAAATCTCACACGTTTTATTTTTCCGATTTTAGAGAAAGGCTCTGACAGATTCTATAACCCCTGCCAGATCTCCAGTACGGGTGAGATAGATACCATTAATACTCCACTTAAGTTGCTGCAGGTCAACATTTGCAGAAATGATGGAGAGGGTTACTGTCAAGGGGATGAAGTATTTAGCATAGTGGTTAGTCCTGAAAACGTAATGAGGTTTAAGGGCGAGGAGCAAAGGCATAGACGACTGAGTCTGTAGTATCTGATTGCTGGGGACAAAAGGTTATTCAGGTCCTAAAAGAAGAGTCCATAATATAAGAGCGGCAGACAAGATGTGCAGAGAGAAGATATCCCGTTTGTAAAAGAGATATTTGAGCGTATCTATTAGGGATAGAGTACCATATAGCCACGTTGACCTTCTGTAGATGTAATCCCGGAAGTCTATGGGTAGCACCGTCCTACATGTAGAAAGATTTCTTTATTGTGGGCATCATGTGAGCATTGTAAACGGTTAGCAGTAGTTTGGGACTGAGATATCTTTTGGCTAAAGATCCTTGTTGCTAATAATGCCCAGCATTTTCAATGACAAGTGAGCCAAGGCTAACGTTTCAAGTAACACTGAGAGGAACACTTGGCTAATTTTCAGTCCTTTACTAATGGCCGTATTTCAACACCAGGCCCACGGGTATTATTTATCCTTTCTCTGTCTCTAATGTCTCTATTATAATGGCCTCTTTGAATGGTAATCTTAAACCACATCTCGGTTGAAATCCACCACCTGGTACTTTGAGTGCCTTTAGTTAAGTCCATATTATCTTAAACATTCTGATCAGGTCTTTAGTAAAAAAAATACTATCTTTTCTCCTGACTAGATTCGGCCTCTTGAAGGGTGCCTTTCCTCCTAATCAAAAGTAAATATGAAATTTTTATGGCTGTCACAATTCAAAGATTTGTATATTATTGGTGTATAAATAAGTTGAACTTTATTCAAGACAATACTTTGGAAATCTTGCCAAGCCAACGAAATAACTGGAGATGAATTGGGAGTCTTTTGACACACAGAATCCGAAAAGGACCTCGATTTAATACGATCATGTCAGGATTTTAAGATATTACATCCACAGAATTTCTTTGTTTTGTTTTGAGTTTTTTCCATAAACCACCTTATGAGGAACGTACTTAATATACATGGAAATTGTATTGTCGTCAAAACTCGAAGGATTTTTTGAAATTCTACTGAAAAACTAGCAAATATCTCTAAATCTCTACAGACAATTCACGCCATTATTCATGCCTTATTTTTTAATGAGTTTGCGTTTGGATGATTGTCATTAGTGCTGAACCTCAAAAACCCGCCACCATATGCAATTCTAATCTGCCTTGATAAGAAGTGGAATTTGGATGACTTTTTTTCTGGCTGAACTAAAGTCTATTCATTCACATTTAATGGCTCTGGAACTAATGCTCGCCGCGGCCATTATTTCATTGCCCGATGTGTACCCCGGACCTTTAACAAAATAATCCATAGGCATTCATGCTAAATTTTACAATATATTTACTTGAAATATGAGGAAAATAGTGAAAATTGTGAGGTTTGGGTATCTTGAACTCTAGACGTAATCCTAAAAAATGGATTCCACATTTGAATTCAACAAAATACCAGTTGGGTTGTGTAATCCATGAAGAAGTAATCTTTTACAGTCTCTTGTCCCACTTCTGAGAATTTGGCGTCACCCAATAGATTAAAATTTAAATTATGTTTTGCTTGTTTAAGCTGATCTGAGATAATTTGACTGTACAGGTTCCCATCCATGGCATAAAACAGGAGTTATGCTTTAATAGAGAGGTACTCTTCTATAGCTTGTTGTCGCATATGAGGACTTGATTTCAATTTCTGCTCGGAGTATCTCAAAAAGATAGTGTGGTGGAGTGTGTATGAAGATATACGACATACATGTTTGGATGTTCAGCTGATGATCATAATATCCCGGGATCAATTCCTGAAATGAGAGACGTTATTACTTTGATCAAGTCATATACTAAAATATATAAAAGGAGCAAAAACACTAAAGATTCAGTATACACCACGTTGCAAAATTATGAGTTGAAAATATGTGGAAAACATATATAAAAAGTAGAAGAGAAATGCCTTCGTTTCACATAATTTAATACATTTTTATAAGTAATTAAAAAAAATATATACATATTGTATGGATGTAGTGATATTCAACCGTTTTCGCTATTTAAACTAGCTTTTGAAGGGACATTGTGAAGTAATCAATTCTTGTGACAAGGGGTCTTGCCATTCTGGATACTTGAAAAATATGAATGAATTTAGAGAATGGACCAAGGGAGGTAACAAATGGCTAGAAAGACAACTAACACCTCAGTATAACTTTTGAAGTGGTCAAGTTTGTAAGTAAGGAGTTATCTGTACTTTTCTATGAACAGTTTTTCTTGTTTAGCCGTTCTTGTAAGGAGATTGAATCTTTGCACTGGTATAATGGAAAGATATGGAAATTTGGCTTTCTATTTCTTGCGCATTTGTCGATATGATCGCCCAGGGCTATCTGCCTGTATTGAGGAAAACGATTCTGTTCTTTATGTAGCGTGACTCTTCGTTTCAAAGTAAGGCTCGTTTGGCCCACATAAACAATTGAGCAGATTAGGACATAGATAAGTTTCTGGGAAGCACATGTGAAGTTGGTCTTAATTGAGAATATTTCTCCTTGCCGGAATGTGAATTCGGAGACTTCAGTTAGGTATGGGCATGTACCACAATTAGGTCGTCTGCATTTTTGAACTGTTGGTATCGTATGTATTGGGTATAGTTTTGCATTTGTTAGGAGTCTCTTGAGTGATTTGTGTTGTCTTTTGCATTTGAGGAGTTTGTGTGTATTTAGGATGTTGTTCATTGTTGGGTCTTGAGTGAGCAGAGGGATATTTTGTACAATTGTGTTGTATGCTTCATTGTTTCTGAAGTTGTAGGTTGACATGTATGGGAGTGATTTAAAGTGAGGTGTGGTGTTCTGTGTTGTGGTCCTAAATTTGCTTGTATCCAATTTCTTGGCACGTTCAATTCCATGGTCTATAAGTGCAGGTGGGTATTGTCGTTTAATGAGTGTTATTTTGAGGTCTTGTAGGCGAAGTTGCCGAGTGGTTGTGTCAGATACAATTATACAAATCCTTTTAGCTAAATTGAATGGGATATTCCTTTTGGTGTATTTAGGATGGCATGAACTAAAAAGGAGATACTGTTTTGAGCCTGTTGGTTCGTAGTAGATCTCAGTTGCAATTTGGTTGTTGGATTTTGTTATAATCAAAATGTCCAGAAATGGGAAATATTTCTTGCTATATTCCATTGTAAATAGAATATTGGAGTTTATATTGTTCAGCGTGGATTTGACATCCAGGAGTTTATCATAGGTTTCATTCCAGATGATAAAACAATCGTCTAGGTACCTTTTCCAGTTTTCTCTTATATACTGGTGGAACAGGGGTCCAAATGTTTGGAGCGAAAGTTCATATAGGTCCTAACCTGCTCAGATTGTGGCCACAATTATGTGGGCCAAACGAGCCTTACTTTGAGATGAAGAGTCATGCTACATAAAGAACAGATTAGTTTTCATCAATACAAGTGTGACAAGGGGGTTTCGCCAATTCAGATGCTTGAAAAATAAGAATGAGTCTAGAGAGTGGAACAAAGGAGGTAACAAATGGCAAGGGAGACAACTAACTCCTCAGTATATGAGCGAACATATCCACAGATGCGCAAGAAATAAAACGCCGAATTTCCATATCTTTCCATTATACCAATGCAAAGTTTCTAATCTTTTTACAAGAATGGCTAAATAAGGAAAACCTGTTCATACAAAAATCCAGGCAACACCTTCATACACAAACTTGACCATTTCAAAAGTTATAGTGAGGAGTTAGTTGTCTCCCTTGCCATTTGTTACCTCCCTTGTTCCACTCTCTAGACTCATTCTTATTTTTCAAGCATCCGAATTGGCGAAACCCCCTTTGTCACAATGTAATTAGCGATTACTCGTTGGAAACTACTACATCCATAAAATATGTATATATTTAAAAAAAGTTTTATAAATGATATGGCATTCCTTCGATATGACTCGAAAAAATCAAAACACTTCAATTCGACTGTTTCCATGAAAAGCTGAAAAGCACGTGGTCAACTCTCATGAAATTGGAGAAGAAAGGTAATGGGTTGTACGTGCGTGCTTGTTCCTCTGTCTGCGTGTATGTACTTCTTCTTTGTGTGTGTTTGTGTGTGTGTATGTGCGTGCTTGTTCTTGTCTGTGTGCACGAGCATATTTGTTCTTGTTTGTTTGTTTGTTTGTTTGTGTGTGTGTGTGTGTGTGTGTGTGTGTGTGTGTGTGTGTGTGTGTGTGTGCCTGTTCTGTATTTATGTGGTGTGGAATATAGATATAACGAAAATATGCCAACAATGTCGAATTTTAAACTTGAAGAAAAAAGAGGCCTTGCATATTTGTTCTTACCTGCTCATTTTGTAGACCCCCAACGATCCTACGGTCCACACGAACTCGGTAGATAGGTTGTAGAGCCACGTAAAGACGAAATTTCGCAACATGCGTGGCACATCAGATGCGTTATTTTCAACGTGTGACCGGATTGAAAATTCTCATAGAGTGAGAGAGTCCGGAAGTGAATAGTATTAAATTTATATCTAATATAGGATAAAATTTTGGGAAAAATGTTATGAATGGCCAGAATATTTAAAAAATGACTTTAAAGGTTAAATGGGTATAAGTGTGTGGGTCATTTATTTTCTGATCGTATTTATCGCTGATGAGGAGAAAATTCTAAATGAATTAACTCAGAAATTGGGACCGGTCCGATAATAACGAAATGTTTTTGGAAATTTCTACCGGCTTGCTTTTGGGACGCGTGCTTATAGTGCTAAATTATACGGTTATTGACGATTAAGTCAATTTTCGGCGTATTTGTATTTATATTCTTTTATTCCCACTTGTTTCCCCATTCTGATATTCCACCTTATTTTTCTTGTCTTAATATATCTTCTTTTCCTGCATTTATCGTATTCATCATAAATTTTTCTCTTCATTCATCTTGTTCATCATTTTCTGGTTCTTCTGCTTTTAATCAACTGCTTTCTCCTCTTTTCATGAATCATTTTTGCTTCTTCTTCTTCTACTTCTTCTTCTTCTTCTCTATATTTATACGTTCTATGATTTATTTTCCTTCACCTTTCTCGTTAGTCTTATCAATTTCTAATTTTTCATCATCATCATCATCATCATCATCATCATCATCATCATCATCATCATCATCGTCATCATCATCATCATCATCATCAGTATCATCTTCATCGCTATCATATTCATAGTCCTTCTGCTAATCATATTTTCGTATTCACTAATCGTTATAATTTATCTTGTCATCATAACTATTTCCTTCCACCATTTACTCTGCTATTTCTAGCATGCAGAATCACCATCACCTTCGTTATGAACATCATAATAATCAACGTCGTCATCACCAATTAATCAGTAGCGTTTGTCATCGTTTTCGATAATAATCATCATCATTTTTCCTTCTCCCCGTCCTTATTACAACATTTACAATCAACATCGCCATCCTCCTCCCCCTCATCATCATCATCATCAACATCATTTCTGCCATTCTCTCCTTCACCGTCCTCTTTTTCTTAATATGATTCTAAAACTACAAGATTTAATATTTTATCAGAAATCTTTTTAATACTCTTTCTTTTGACCCGTGTTTTATGTTTCAGAATTCTCAGAGAGAATCAGATCAGAACCATCCCACAAGGATCCTTTCAAAACCTTCCAAGTTTAAGCTTCTTGTAAGTTGGTTAAGTTTTTTGATATTATTTTATTTATGAATTTTTTCTAGGAACTGAATGTCTTCTCATCTTCCTTTTTCTCTCTCTATCTCTAACTTATATTCTGCTACTATTTTCATGTTAGAGTGTTTATGAAGGTGTCTATGATTGTTTGTGTCTCTATGTGTCTGCATTAATGTCTAACATTTTGTGTATGAGTGTACAATTGCACGTGAATATCTATGTTTGTATTTGTGTCTATAGGTGGGTATATTATGAAATATATATTATGCAGAGTTATACTCACTTCAAGAAAAGAACTTATATATTCATCCTCACATTTTTGAGATACTGATTCAATAACATGAGTTATTTTAAACTCTACAATTACATGACGTGCTGAAGTTGGTAGTCGTCATTTTCTATTTGTACAGTGAGCTACAGCTGGGGCAATTTGGTCAAACTGTCCAGTGTGATGGCTGCGTATGCCGTTTCAATTTCTTTCGGAAGGATGTTAATGTAGCTAGTCGTCCACAACATAAAACAACGTCTGCTGTGTCCCTCGTACGTTTGTGTCTGTGTGTATGTCTGATAATTTTACTTATGTTGATATATTTTTATTATCATTTCTATCCTCATTCCCAAATTTTCTTGTTATTGTTTTGCTTGTCCATCTTGTCTGTTTTTTTGCTACTTATATTACTTTTTATTCATCACCGACTTCTTCGTTGTTATTATTGTTGTTGTTGTTGTTGTTGTTCTTCTTCTTCTTCTTCTTCTTCTTCTTTTTCTACTACTACTACTACTTCTTTTATTACTTTTTCTTCTTCTTCTACTTCTTTTTTTTTTCCTTTTCTTCTTCTTCTTATCATTATTATTATTAACTAACGAAATACATTATAATCGAACCAAGTGAAACCGAGTTTATTGAGCAGAGAACTTTTTGAAATGTCGACTGATGAGAAACATCTGCAAAGAAAGATGCACCGCGGCCAATCGACCATTATCTCATCCCTGAGGGGCCGATTGAAGACGGGTTGAAACGGCAGTAATGATTAACGAATCTCGTAAAATCCATTTCCCATTTCCCTCATTTATGCGTGTGTGTGTGTTTGCGTGTGTGTGTGGGTGTGTGTATTGTGAGTGTGTGTGTGTGTGCGTGCGTGTGTGTGCGTGTGTGTGTGTGTGTGTGTGTGCATACGCGTAGGCGTTGGTATGGCTGTGTGATAACAATTTTGCTTCTGTATTCTGTCCCTCTGTGTGTACTCTGGTCTCCAACCGAACAAACCCGAGTATGTTAATTAATTGGGTACACGGTAGCTGAAGGAAACCCGTCGTATATATAAAGTTCCTGGTCGAGATATCTCTTATTATAAAAGGCAGATTTTATCTGCCTCCCTTTGTCACTTATAGAAATCTACAATATAGGATTTCTTCAATTACAATTTACCTAGCATTTTTAAGAGTAGAATGCATCGGGTCATGCCAGGTCCAGTTTTTAAAATTTAAACTCCAATTAAGCAAAATTTACAGATAACTCACATTCTGGTGTGTATGTCAAATGCTTTTCTTAGTCTGGTTTACAGCACACGCAAACGCACACACACAGTGTGCAACGAATAAAGTGAAACTAATTCACTGTGTGTTTGTTGACAGGTAGACAATAGAATGCGATGGCGATGGCGATGGCGATGTAATATTTGTTTCTGTCTATCACGCTGATAGATACATGAGTAAAATGTATGGCAAGCTAAGAGATAAGAGTGAGTGAAAATGTTCTTGGAAGAGAGTAAATAGCGACAGAGTGATTTGAGGAAGACTAAACTGAAAGTATGAAACAGTGTTTATGTATAAACAGACGACACTTATATATAGTTATTAATAAATGTATGCATCCGTTTAACCCTTTCGTTACCAAACCGCCCGAATTTACCTATTCATATTTAAATGAGAATATCAGAGTAAATCTCTTTAGTACATTCGTGAAAACACGTATTATACTTCGTAAACACTTCAAATACAGTTTTGTACAAAATCGAAGTGTAATTTTAATTCCGTGAATTATGGGAGATTTTTTTCCGAAATTTGTTCCTATTGTGTTTTCAAAATTTGTAATTCTGACAAAATATGGATACGAATTTCATTATATCAAGCAGCGAGTCAGAATTCGAAGGATTTTCTACTGAAGACCTTCATAAATCTAACTCTATGACTGAAAAAAAAAAGCATCTTTATATAAGAGTGAAGTTGTGTGTCTGTCTCCTACGATTTAGATTCGTAACTACTCCCACATTTTGCGGTGCAGTTTAACCAAAAGCGGGTATCTTATAGTCGTGATTCATATCGAGCCCTTCTGGGTATTAGTGCGCGTCTACGATGAGTCTACGATTTAAAAAAAATTACCATCATATTTTTCCATTTTAATGCATTTTTTTCGCTTTTATATAAGGAAAGTAACTCTCTAAAAATATCTACGATGTGTCAACGATTTAAAAAAAAATTTACCTTAATTTTTTTTCAATTTTTAATGCATTTTTTTGCTATTTTTTGGCTATAACTCTCTAAAAATGCTTATATAGTTATATAGATTTTTCATCTTGAGGAACAGATGTAAGTCAGCAGGTGGTAAATCTGACGAATAGGGCAGGTGCGGAAGCGATAGCATGTTGTTTTTGGCAAGAAACTTACGAGTGAGGTGATAGGTGCATTGTTGTCGTGAAAAATTCAATACTTCGCGAATCACAGATCCGGTCATTTTCCCTGAACGTCCGCCCTGAAAAATCCCAATGCACAATACCGAGGATGTCGGAAAAAAGTGATGAACTTGCTCTTGATTAAGCTGTGATTTTTTCGTGCGCCCATACACTCGAAACATTACGTACGATCCACTGTCTCACCGCCATAAGTTTGCCAAAGCATGCTCAATCTCTCTGTAGAAGACTTCCCAATTTTAACGCAAAATTACACTTTCTTCATTTCTTCCAATTTCCTGTTCATGACAAAAATCGCAGATTACAGTATCACCAAAGTTCAAATGCCACATCTTGCGAAATATATAGAGCGATGTCACTCAGCAGGCTGCATCATGAAGGTCACTGCTAGCTACCACCGCGCATACAATCGTATGCAGCCATCTGTTTGCGCGCTATAGAGCTCGTTCGGGAAATTTTGAAACGACCTCGTACATGCATATATATATGTATATATATATGTATATATATATATATATATATATATATATATATATATATATATATATATATATGCACTAATAAATATTAATACATGCATACATGTATCTCATATACATATATCTGCTTGTATTTGTGTATTTATATATATATATATGTAAATATATATCTATATCTATATTATGTCTCTCTCTCTCTCTCTCTCTCTCTCTCTTTCTATTTGTCTATCTATCTGTCGTCTACGAGACGACTATACTGCCATTTAACCAGAGGAACACATCAGTTGATTTATTCAGTTCGCTTCTCACACTCGATATTTGGTGCAATCGGGAGATAACACCTGCTTCCCTAGCTTCAAGACTCTACCCCACAGGTTTCGATCTGTATTTCACCTCCTTGGAGGTGGGTAGCCGTCGCCAGGCATGTCAGGAGTTTACTTCGATTGCAATATATAGAAAATAGTGTCATTGATTGTGTAACTAGGACACTAATATGTTGGAAAATCTCTGTTCTTGAAAGAAGCAGTATAAGAAGCAAAAAATATTGCCTATGATCACTTTACAGTGGGTATATATATGTGATATATATACATATATATATATATATATATATATATATATATATATATATATATATATATATATATATATATATATATAAGTAGTTGAATGAATTATCCTAGTATGGATAATTCGGTTAACCGATACCTGGGTAGCAAATTCACGTCAGAAAATCACGGTTGAAGCTACATGCCAAGGGCAGAGATCACGTGCTTTCGTGTGTTTTTTAATACAAATAAATGAAAGAATGGAGTTGAACGACGATTTAACAAAATTCCTTTATTCTCGCCATATGTTTCGAAGGCTGCATATTCCTAATTTCGAAGGAATAAGGGGTGCATTATGCCGTCTTCTCATCAGGAGAGACAAGGAACTTATGTCAGCATCAAGATGAACAAAAACTCTTAGATGACTGCCCACTTGGAGTCCATAGCGATAATGAGTGTTTATTTATAAAATGAGTGTTTATTTATATAATGAGTGCTTATTTATCGCTATGTACTCCGAGTGGGCAGTCATCTAAGAGTTTTTGTTCATCTTGATGCTGACATAAGTTCCTTGTTTTTCCTGATGAGAAGGCGGCATAATGCACTCCTTATTCCTTTGAAATTAGAAATATGCAGCCTTCGAAACATATGTCGAGAATAAAGGAATTTTGTTAAATCGTCGTTCGACTCCATTCTTTCATATATATATATATATATATATATATATATATATATATATATATATATATATATATATATGTATGTATGTATGTATATATGTGTGTGTATATAGTTAATAAAAGGAAATAGAGAAGAAATATAGATGATACTTGGCTATTTTTTTTATCTCGATGAAAACAGTAATACGTACAATATTTAAGATGTAAAGGAACCGAATCAACAAATGACATAAACATAAAGCAATCCTACAATTGTTTCAATCGTGCTGTTAGGTTTCGATCATCACCGTTTCAGCGATGATAGATGTAAAATAACCCCGCATTATATGTCCGGATATCATCAGTGAGAATGTTTACTTTCTGGTGGTGAACAGCGAAATAACTAAGATGAAGATTGTATGATATATATATATATATATATATATATATATATATATATATATATATATATATATATATATATATATATATACATGTATATATATATGTGTGTGTGTGTGTAGGCGCAGGAGTAGATGTGCGCTAATAAGTATGCCACCGAACTACATGGTTCCAGGTTAAGTCCCACTGCATGCACCTTGGGCAAGTTTCTTTTGTATGTTTTGTAGTATTTAATACATTTTACATTTATGGAATAACTGAACGTCACGCATCCCGACTTTTGTTAACAGTAAGTTTGCATATACATACATGTGTAAGTATAGGTATACTAGCAGCTAAGCCTGGTTTCACCCGGTTGTTTGGATGATGTGGGTGTGATCGTTTTCGGCTTGGCATAATCTATAACAGCCTTTCATTTCGGGCCCCCTGTTTCGATTGGAGCCTCCAGCTATATGAAAATTTCTTTCCATCATCACCGCTCCCGCTGTCAGAAAACAGCTTCAGGAGTTGTGAAGACAGAATTTGTACGTAGTCTGTTTCTGAGAGCTATTGTATTGGACCACTGTTTAATCATTAAAACATTTATTTAGTTATGAAGATAGAAAGAAATTATACATTAATCCCTATTTTTGTAAGCAGCTGTATCCATAAACATTTTCTTTGCAGAGAGCAGAAATTGAAAGATATGTGAAATGGACATGTGTGTGTGTGTGTGTGTGTGAGAGAGAGAGAGAGAGAGAGAAAGAGGGTGAGAAAGACGGAGGGAGTGAAGGTGTGTGTCATTGAGTTACGTTGGCTGGCACGGCGGCTACGAAGCTTTTGAGGTGGCAGATGATTGGAGTGATTTGAAAGATGTGAAGAAATGCCATCTTTTCAGTGGAGCGCTTCTTTGTAGGCCATATTTCTCGTTTTCCCTTCTGATGCACAAATGTCTAGACTTTGTGTGCTGCCAAGATGGGAGCATCCAAGGAAGAGTTGACCGTGCGAGAACACTTGCTCTGTGAGATTTAAACAAACCATTTGCAATGATTGACCCTGTACCTTATTTATTGTCATTGCAAAGGAGAGTTTGATAGGAAATTGAAGCCGCTTAAATTTGTAGATCGTATCGGAGGGAGTGAGGGACATTGGGGTTATAAGAACATCTTGACCAGTGGCTGGTCCATTCAAGATGGTTGCCTGCAGAACTCGTGAGTATATATTTTTTATTATCATCCGGGTTCCGTTACACATTATTGGAGCATCTAGTTTCAGCAGCAGCATGATGGGCGCGCCATCATTGAGATGGAGTTCGTGAGGCGGAAGTCCTGTGGGCATTTGGGAATTCAGAAATTCTGTTGTGACAACGGTCATATCATCCGGGTTTTCATGCGTGTCAATGGACTTGAAGGAGAGTTTTTCTCCAGGAAGGAGATCGAAAAGTTTATTATTGATAGCGTCGACTGTTTTATTGTGAGGCGCCAAAATTGCTATTCCTTGTAGGCAAGTTTTGTGAAGGTTTTGGCTTGCAATGTCAAGAAAAACTGCAGAAATCAAATCATCTTTGGTAGGCACGAAGTTACCAAATGGTAAATGGATGAAACTATCAGTATCGCCAGCTACAGTTCCATTACTAACATCGAGAAGCTGCGCCGAGAATGTGGCCGCATTTTCGTCGCCAAACACGTGAACTCTCATGTTCGTACTCAGGTGAAGTTTCTCGCTGTGGTGCCATAAGTAGGATGATTTTATGGAAGCATTTACCTCGTCAGCTCTTGTCCCCCATGGAATGACAGGTAGAGTTTGTCGGAAGTTGCCAGAAAGCAGAACAATCACTCCACCCATCACTCTCATATTGCGTCTCAGGTCTTGAAGAGACCGCTCGAGCGCCTCAAATGCTGCCTTATGACACATGGCTGCCTCATCCCAAATGATAAGGCTGCACTCAGTGAGAAGATTCCCCATGGCTGAGCCACGACTAACATTGCAAGTTGGATTTCCCTGTTTGGTCAAGTCTAGTGGTAATTTGAATGGTGAGTGTGCCGTACGACTACCATGCAGTAGAGTTGCTGCGATGCCGCTGGATGCAACCGCTATGGCAATGCGATTTTCCTGTAGAATTTTGGCGAGTAGGAGGTTCATGAGAAAAGTTTTTCCGGTTCTGCCGGGAGCATCCAAGAAAAAAAGTTGTCCTTCGTTGGAATTAATTACCGTGGAGATGGCAAACTGAAATCTGAGGACGCCAACTCCTCCCATAGCTTGCAGTCGCGATTGCAAATCGAGGAGGGCTGTGTTGTAGATGACGTTATTGAAGTCGAATCCAGCCGTTGAATCTTCGGCTTGAAGTTGTCGGAGATGATCTTCGGAAAAACTATCTTTAAATGTGTCCCACAAATGAAGAAGGTTAGACACATTACTGAATAGGAAGATGAGACAAAATATTCGGCGCATTGCTTCTGGTGTCCTGCATTCAGAGGCCTCTTGCAATGCCGTGTTCCAGAGTCCCTCATCCTCGAGTAGTCCCCGTCGCAAGCAAGCTTCCCTGTAAGTGCAACACATTTGTCCTTCGAATGATCTGACGTGGGCAAATGATGTTGGGTCTTTCATATGAAACAGAATCATCCGCAAAAAAGCACTCCTGATCCTTTGGGTGTACAGTGTGGACACGACCGATCATGTTTCTTTTGTATATTACCTCGCCGACCTCATTGTCGATTCGCACACCCTGCCGCCGCCTTTGACATTTTTTGTTAGTCCAAGTGAAGTAGGACGGTACATCGTCATAAAGTAGAGTTTGCGCAAAGGAATCGGAAGTACACGACTTAAAGAATCATGTAAGCGTTGTTTCCGGTGGCTTTTTGAGTACATTTGCGGCGGTGTCCTCAGTGAAGTAAACACGTTGCTTATTTTCTAAGTGTACATCTAGGCCAAAAACAGCTGCAGAGGACTGGTGAATATCAAAACCTAGAATGCGCCATGCCGCCATATTGGACGAAATATACCTGCCCATAACGTATTGAAGGATTTCATCGTTGGCTGTCTCTTCATCCTGCACACCCAAAACAGCCATGTCGCTGCCCTTGTTTACATGTTTGCATATGTCCTTGATGCCTTTAATCGTGGTGCAAGATTCAACGTTGATGTGGGCGTTGAAAGTTTGAAGGAAGAAAGGGCTGTAGGGAACAACCATACTGTTGTTGATGTCAATGTGTTCGCCCTTTATCCTTTTTTTCGCCGAAATTCCTCCAAAATCAGGGGCAAGTCGTCAGTAACTTGGGTAGCCATCAATACCAGTACGTATAGCCCTGTTGAAAGCCCTGGGATAGTTCTTTGAACATCTATTTTTTTCATTACATGGAGACATGTAATGCGCCGACACTATTTGGAATACCTGCAAGTTGACATTAGGGTCAGGCAGCTCTACACATATAATCTGATCGATGTTCGCAGGTCTGATTATTTATTGGCACCAAATCAGTATATGGGCGTGTGGAAGACCCTGCTTTTGCCATTCTACAGTGTACTTCCACGCATTAAGTTTTCCGTAGACAGCATCATGTTTCAATAGCCACATAAATTTCTGCAATTTTCCATGGACAAATCTGGCCACTAAATCATGCCTGACGCATGCAGCCTGGCCTTCGAATACGTTTTCCTTTATCTCCCTCCAAGTTGAGTTGCACGTAAAGGCGATGAAGAGGTCAGGTTCGCTAAACTTACGGACATATGCCATGGCATCCTGTGTCCGCTGATGCATGTACCGTGGAGACCCGGTATGGCTGGAAGGAAGTATCACCGGAAGGCCAATGTTTCTTGCATTACCATACAGCTGGACATGGACAGTAAGATATCGATCCACACGCAATTTCTTTTGATTTTGACGACTATAAAGAAGCCTTTCACCTTCAACCTTGGCAAACATGTCAACCAAGAATTGATTTGTGACTTCCTTGTACCGTAGCAGTTTGTTGAACTTTTCTTCTCTGACGGAAGGCATAGAATTCCTTGCAGGAAAGAGCCTTAGTTAATTCAGCACCCGTGATAGGATCAACATGGCGTTGGTGAAAGCTGTAGCCATCCTCTCCAAAGGGGAAACAGTAGGGGGTACTGCAGGCAGTTTCCGAAACAAAGGACAGTCGGCTATCGCGGTGCTGGAAGACAATATCACGCTTGCCATTTTCTTCGCCGACTATGATTGCTGCAACCTTGTTGGTGGTTGGAGCATTGAAAGGTCGCGGGTGCTCACCAGCTGGTCGTCTCTAGGCTTTAATTATCAATTTTAGCTCAGGTTGGGCTTCCAAAAGCTGCAACGCATCATTCTTCAATTCGTTGACATAAGGGTGTGTTGCATGAAGCATATGTTGGAGTTCAGCAACAATTGCTGCGTCAACATCTGAATTTCTGTTGCACCGTTGGATACCTTCTGCGTTTGAACAACCCATGAAGAAATCTGAAAGAACTTGGGTTCCTTGGTAGGCTGAGGGTAATGACTTCCCAAGCGATGATAACATTGACCTTGAATCTTGAAGGTGTAATGCAACTCTTTTTTGTTTGCAGGATTAACCGCCCAATTTCCATCAATATTGACGTTGTTGATGTTATGTTTGTCGTGGATGTTCTTTACGGCAAAAGAGGTCATAGCGAAGCAGGAGTTATATCTCCAAATGGCTTTTCGGAATTTCTTGGCGTAGTCGGAGCTATTGAGGAGGAGATTTTTCAGAACTTCAGGTGGATCTGCGAGCGGCTGAAATCGAACCTTGCCTCCAGAACAACAAAGACCAGCTGCCTCACCAGCCCACTACTTAGCTTGACAAAATCGGCATTCCCTGTCCATTTTACCAAGACTCACGTCCGGGCGATTGGAGAAATCATCAGCAGGACTGTATCTGAATCCAGCTCTCATCCAAAATGCGCCCCTTGCAGCAGCAACATTTCTTTGACGTCGACCTGCCAACCTGTTTTCCGTAGCCTCCGATGATTCCTAAAGACTTGATATCTGGCGTTGACTATGTTGGGCAGCGGGGCGGGCCTCTCTTGCTTCAGCAGGCTCCTGAAGGAGTGAGCGTTGATTATGACTACGCTGGGCGGCAAGACGAGCTTGCCTTGCTTCTTCTGACACCACAAGGAGTGAGCGCTGATTTCGAATACGCATGAAAGCAAGACGGGCCTGCCTTGCTTCAACAGGTTCGTCACATAGTGAGCGTTGATCACGACTACGCTGATCATCAAGACGGGCCTCTCTTGCTTCTTGTGTTTCCTGAAAGGAATAGTAGAAAACATATGAAAGTGCAATATTGAAATGGGATACAGGAGGAGAATGTGTAGAAGCAAAATCGAAATGATATGAATGTTGAAAAACGTACCTGTGAACGCAACTCCCTTTTTCGCTGTTTTAGGAGGGCATTCCTTTTGGTACAGAGCATTGATTGTTTTCGGTTAGGCATTATCTGTAAAGATGGTTTTTACTGAGGCAAACGTCATGAGATTTTTTGAAGAAGCAAAAAATAATTGTAACGAAAGTTAAGTTTTTTTTTGCGACTTGAACCTGTGTCTGAAAGTGAAACGTTAATGTTTTTGAACAAAGTATTAATCTTTATCGCTCTATATATAAGCGGCAGTTTGTCTGTCTGTGTGTCTGTCAGGTTGTACCCTCACCCTGACCACGGCTTTCCGCCGATTCTCATGAAACTTGACACACACATAGCCCAATGTCATAATTCAAAACTAACGCAGTGAAATCTTTGAAAAGTTCCCCCAGTTCTGAAAAAAATCGATAAATTCGACATGGGGTCGAGAATCTAAGCTTTTTATATGCAACACATTTTCTGTTGTAGTTTTCGCAACTTGCAATCGATTTTCACCAAACTCATGGTGAAGCTTAATGTTACCCTAAGAAACTTAATTCTGACGTTAGTTTTCCATGCAATACCTTACCATCAGAAAAAATCGATAAAATCATGCCATTTTGGGAAATCGCGTTCAAATTCAAGATGACATATTTTCAACAATATCTTTAACAAATTGGCAGGAATTCTTTTTTTAAATTCACAGCGAGCATCATGTCTGCTCCAAGGAGCTATATGGCCCTTTTTATTCCAATAGGATACTTTATTACTGGAAAAAATTGGTTAATTAAATCATATGTAGCACACATAGCAAACCGATTTGTGTATTAAACAAAAACCACAGACTGTCTAGGGGACGCAATTCGACTTTGCACCACTGTCGACACACCTGCTAGCCTCCGGGACGCTGTCTTCCACGACCTACAAAACAATTTACGCGACCTAAAATGGCTGGCAGGCAGAGTTATTCTCGCACCCAAAAATACAACCGTCAGCTCCATCAATATCCAGCTACTTGAAGCTATTCCTGGTGATGTCCACGTCTACAAATCTATAGATAGGACAGCAGACCCCGCCGAGCTTGCCGATTATCCTGTTGAATTCCTGAATTCACTTGAACCGCCGGGCCTGCCGCCACACATCCTGAAGTTAAAAGTCGGTGCGCCCATTATGCTCATCAGGAATTTGGTTCCACCTAAACAGTGCAACGGCACACGTCTGGTTGTGAAACATTTGCCACCACATTTAATAACGGCCACAATACTTACCGGTTGTGGGAAGGGAGAGGACGTCTTCATTCCACGCATGCACCTTCAACCGTCGGGCGCTGACCTACCAATCCACTTCAGGCGTTCTCAGTTTCCTGTTAAACTCTGCTTCGCAATGTCCATCAATAAATCCCAAGGCCAAACACTACAAGTCGCTGGGTTACAGTTGGGCGAACAGTGCTTCGCCCACGGTCAACTCTACGTGGGATGTTCACGCGTTGGGAGGTGCAATGATGTTTTCATGTTTTCGCCCAAAGAGACAGCTAGGAACATCGTATACACAGAAGTATTCAAGTGAAGAGAAGACATTGCAACCTACACATGCGCCTTCGTTCCCTAGAGGGAAAGGACTAGATTGGGATTAGTCGTTGCCTACTAGGGGGCTCTTACATACCCGGGCAACGCCGGGCTATGCTGCTAGTCTGTTATTATAGGTGGAAATGTATAACGATAAATAAGAAAAAAATAGTGAAATGTTTCAAAAAAAGCATGCAGCTTTGAAGAAGATATATGAAATGGACGTGTGTGTGTGTGTTTTCCGGCTAATTTGGCAGGACTTTTGCAGTCAGCAAGAGGTGGTTTGTGTTTATCTCTGGAGTGGAATTGTTGTTAATTTGTCTGTAATAGCAATGCCCGGACAAGTGAAAATATCTTCGCAGAAAACAGCTTCAGGAGTTGTGAAGAAAGAATTTGTACGTAGTCTGTTTGTGAGAGCTATTCTGTTGGACCTCCGTCTAATCCCGTCTTTTAAGGTACACACACATACATAGAAAATGTGAGGTCATGGTAGAAAATTTTTCGATAGTTGATTTATGGAAAAGATTATGTTAAATTTTTGAAATGCAAATCTGTGAATGAAAATTAAGTTCCGACGTCTACATGGTAGGTAGACCTAGTAGAAATAGCAGCGAAATCTCCCACAAAATACCCCACTGTATTAATCCAACAATTGTGTGTAATATGTAGTTTCAAGGAGAAAAGGTAACTAACGTTGAAGATAATTAACCCCACGAAGAGGTGAAAGAAGAGAGACAGCATAGGGAAAGTTTTAGCTAACTCATCCTGTAGTCCCCTTGTTGCTCGCGGAAAAGTATATGGTGGCTGTGTGAACAACTGGTTGTTTGAATGGAAGAACAAAGTGGGGAAGAAGTCATTGGTATACGCTTATAAGAAAAATAGACACGTACCTTCTTTAGAGAACGAAAATGTAGCTGAGAGCTATTGTATTGGACGTCTGTGTAATCAAGAGAGCAGAAAGTGAAAGAAAATATATGAAACTAGCAGAGATACCCGGCGTTGCCAGGTTACATTCAACTGAATCAGACTTTTCTGTTATATATCTATATGGATACACCACACACACACACACACACACACACACACACACACACACACATATATATATATATATATATATATATGTATATTAATATAAATACATGAAAGTACATGAAGTTTGTTAAAAAAAAGGGATCATGTATACACCTCCTGGCTGTTGAGATTATAACACCTCGTTGTAAACAATGTTCCTTGTTTTTCCTTGTGGAGCATATACAAAAAGGTTTCTGTTGGTTCCTACTCTTGAGCAGCCAACATACAGTTGCCCATGCGAGAAGCAGGGCTCTTCCAAGAGAAGACCAGCTACAGAGAGGGTTTGACCCTGAGATTTGTTAATGGACATGGCAAAGCTGACACGAAGGGGAAATTGCAGTCTTCTGAATGTAAATGGAATTTCTGCTCCTGATGGAGTAAGAGGAAATCTTGGAATAAAGACGTCATCACTTTTTCCACATCCAGAAAGAATGATCGCCTTGATAACGTGTGACATCATTTTCTTTATCACTAGTCGTGTTCCATTGCAAAGTCTTGGTGGTTCCAGATTGCGGAGTAGCATTACAGGAGTTCCAACTTTAAGTGCTAATATGTGTGGAGGTAGTCCGGGAGGCTCCAGTGAATTGAGAAATTTAGGAGGATAGTTCACGACTTCATGTATAACTGGAATTGTATCAACAGACTTGTAAGTGTGTATAGTGCCAGGAAGAGAATGCATTAGCTGTTGATTAATTTTGTTAACAGCGACGTTTTTTGGAGCTAATATTGCTCTTTCACACAGCCAATTGTGATTTTGGTAGTTAGTGTGAAGTTGGGAAAGACTTTGTTTTTGAGGTCATCTACAGAATTAACAACAGAGGAAAATGACCACACTTCCATTTGTCCTGCAGCATCGAGAGGCATCTTGCCTTCACCAAGTGTCAAAATGTCCTGTGCAAACTTTGCGGACATTTTGTCGCCGTGTAGCTGAGCTCTCATGTTAGTGGTGAGACTGAGGATTGTAATATGATGCCACAGGGTAGAGGACTTTAGGCATGCTTGGACTTCATCTGCTCTAGTGCCTTTCGGAATGACAGGAAGAGTTTGCCTGAAATCACCTGACAACAGAAGCGTTACACCTCCCATTGGAGCCTGACAGTCTCGGATGTCTTTCAGGGCTGTATCTAACGCTTCCAAAGCTCCCTTGTGAGCCATAGTGCACTCATCCCAGACAATTAGATGACACATTTTAAGTACTTGTCCCTGATCTGAGCTTTTGTTGATGTTGCATGAAGGCATTTCGGATGCTGCTAAATTGAGAGGGAGTTTAAAAGTTGAGTGTGCTGTCCTGCCACCGGGTAACAAAGTAGCTGCAATGCCAGAGGAGGCTACAGCTACTGCAATGTCCTGATGCTGCCTAACTTCTGCAAGGAGAAACTTTGTAATAAATGTTTTTCCTGTCCCTCCAGGAGCATCGAGGAAGAAGATTATATATATATATATATATATATATATATATATATATATATATATATATATATATATATATATATATATATATATATATATATATATATATATTACATTATATAATTAGGGCTTAGTAAAATAAATTACTTTGCCACATACTGAACTTAGTAGAAATAGCAGCCAAAAAAAATTTTCTTAGCATTTCTACTACTTAAAGAAAATTTCTCTCAGATAATGTTTACTCAGATAATGGAGTAAACATTATCTGAGAGAAATTTTCTTTAAGTAGTAGAAATGCTAAGAAATTTTTTTTTGGCTGCTATTTCTACTAAGTTCAGTATGTGGCAAAGTAATTTATTTTACTAAGCCCTAATTATATAATGTAATATTTTGAATTCGCCTTAAATGGTCCTTTTAGATACTGAACACTTGGTGAAATTAATTAATTAATTAATTTTACCCTCAATTGTTGATATATATATATATATATATATATATATATATATATACATATATATATATATATATATATATATATATATATATATATATATATATATATATATATATATATATATATATATATATATATATATATATATATATATAAAAGGGGCAGGCAACAAGTTGCTTGGCCGCATACCGAAAAATTAGAAATAGCAGTCAAGACTGTTTATTTCTATTATCTACAAGTGGGGCTCCACATACGACATACCCTTTGTTTTCGTTATCTATTCCTTCTGTTTTGCGTATGTGAATTACAGGGTATGTCGTATGTGGAGCCCCACTTGTAGATAATAGAAATAAACAGTCTTGACTGCTATTTCTAATTTTTCGGTATGCGGCCAAGCAACTTGTTGCTTGCTCCTTTTATTTATATACAATATATACTGAACTTACAGAAGTTCCCACCGTTAATCGGCTATATTTACATACCGAATTCTACCAGTAAATAATTGTTGGTTTTTAAAAAACCATTATAGGAATTATTATTAGATTATATATATATATATATATATATATATGTGTGTGTGTGTGTGTGTGTGTGGTGTGTGTGTGTGTGTGTGTGTGTATGCATGTTTTATTTATTAAATTGTTATTATATGATTGAACGCCACGCGTTGTTTTTCTTTCCAACTAATTTTTTATTTCAATAATTATGACGCGCACTCTTAACTCTTTACTTGACCTTTCCTCCCCGCCTATCTGTCTTCCTCTCTACCTGTCTCTCTCCTTCTTATTTTTCACTCTTTCTGGTTTCTTTTCCTCTCTCTCTCACTCCTCCTCCTCTCTCTGGCCTCTTTTCCTCTCTCTCTCACTCCTCCTCCTCTCTCTGGCCGCTGAACGGAGTGCTACTAAACTTTCTTTCCGCCCACTGCTTTCAACAAGTCAACATCAGCTTTCTTCTGTCTTCCGCAAGCCGATCTTCAGAATGCGTTCTAACGAATTTTCCCACCGTCTAGGCATAAAAAAGCCCTTATTGTTGGTTTCCCTATCCTGTTATTCTTCATTTGTACTGTTTTTTCTTCCTTTGTATTGCTTTTACGTCCTGTTTTTGTCACTTGTTTTACCCCTCTGCAAAATAATTTTATTTAATTCATTTTGCAGGAAGGATTGCTTCGGCCGGATTGTGTTCTGCCCTTACCTTCGAAACACGCATTGAGTCGAAACAGGGGCAGCTGATGAAGGGGAATTTTCCTTGTACCCTGTTTTTTCGTTGTTAAAAAAGTCCGTTTCCTTGTTTGATTTTATGTTTTCGTTTCTCGTTGTGTTCTACGTTTATTTGTGGTGTCCTGTACTCATATATACATATATGTACATATATGTATGTCTGCATATATTTTATTTATTAAATTGTTATTATACATATATACATATATTCTTTTATTCTTTTATATGTTTTAACCCTGAGGCTGTGTCGATGCTGGGGTCCCACCAGTGTAAGCACCTTTCGACTGGCCAAGTTTATGGGATTAGCCTTTGGTGAAGGACGGAGTTCGCTTTCGCTGCCCTCGTTTGAGTTTCCTGCCCCGATATTGGTTCATTTGGTATCTTGGATAGCAAGAGATAATGTTGTATCTTGAAACATCTACACCCACTCCATGGAGATACCTCAGATGTGTTGGCAAGGCGTTAAATAGTTGTGGGCATTTGAACTCCAAACTATTGCCGTAATTTCCTAGATGTCACCCTAGATCTACAAAGACAAATTTTCTACCCATGCCATAAACTTAAGGAGAACCTCAACTACACCAACTTTCCCCCCAACCACAACGCCAGTTCTCCTAAACTCTATCGTAGATATCGTATCCAAACGGGTTTCATCACTGTCCGCAGTAAGGAAATATTTGAAATGAACGGGATAGCATAATATTTACTTCTCGACACAAATTATGCCATTCATATTCTAAATCCAAATAACAACAATCCCCCACCCACCCCTGTGTCATCCACTAACTAACTCCCTTGCACCCCAACTGATATCCTGCTCCATATATCTATGCAGTAAACAACTTTTATCTACCTTTACATTTCCTAAACATTTTATTCTTTCATTTTTTAATTCCCAACCTGTTTTCCTTATCGGTTATTCGTCATAAATTTTCTTAACTCTTCTCTCTCTACACACATCCCTCAGTATATGATAATATACAAAGACCCTGGCACGCGTACACAAATACTAGATTCTACAGACGCACACCATATACGCGCGTGTGAACTAATACGCACTCACATAATAATCTCAGATGAAAGCTACTACTACTACTATCTCACACTTCACTCGCTCTCCTTAGATTTTAAAGCAAAATTAGTTCTACCAACTCGACGAGCAAACCGTGGTCTATTATTTTACAACCTAAATACACTATCTTCCGCCTTCCTCTCCTTCAAACACCACTCTATCCATTTCAAATACTACACCTATATTTTCATCCTTTAATTCTGTTTTAAATGGCTATATATAATACAATATGTTTACTTATCTATCCTACAACGGACCCGTGAATGACCCCGGAATACGTGCATAAAGCATCTCGCCAGCCAATTTCCATATCAAACCTTGTCTTCGTACACTCCTTAATCAGTAACAAACGTTCTCATTCTTATACATAGGATTTCTGGTATTTTATTTGCATTTTCCTTCTGCTCAACTGTTTTCCTCCCGAACTGTCCTTTCTTTGCATTTTGATCAAATTCCCAACGAGTTTTCACCGGGATTCTAACGAGAATGTAAACTTCACATAATCAAGATATCCTTTGACTGAAGAGTAGCTTGTGGTATACCCCATGTTAGAATAATATGCTACTTCCGTGTTTCTCTTAGCTATGAAGCTTATGTAGCCTGGATTGTATCTACGCCATTCCCTACACACACATACGCATATATATATATACTCTAGATAAATATTCCTTGGTTGCCGAGCGTATCCCACAACAGAATATTTTGGTATTCTTTTGTTACAGCATTCCCTCATAAGATACCTTTTCTACGTTATGGTGAGGATTTTCCACCTTTTTCACCTCAACGTTGCAGATGATGGCAGGAAGCTCTTTAAAAATTGTTTTAATGTGTGTTGATCTTTTTTTCAAATCCCCAATCCCAATCGGTACCGATTTTGGCCAATGCTTTTGAACGATGCATTTAAAAAGGTTTTGAATGAAAATTTTGGGATTTCAGCGACCACCATTATAATCCATACTTTCTTTCTTTTCAAACGAAGTGAAACGTAATTTGAGAACAATGGCGACATCTTAAATAGTTTGTTCAATGTCCTCGCTTTTTCCTATACTGATGTTATTTTTCTGCAGCTTTTGCATGTTTTTTCCGATTTTGATGAAAATCGATGAGTGATCGTGGCTGACGGCAGTAAGTTGATCTCAGTATATGACGTTGAAAAAATCGCTAATTGCGCCTGAGCAGTAGTTTTCTAAAATCAATAGGTGTTTAGCATGCAAATACCAGTAGGGGCTTTATTTTTGGCCGTAAATTTCATGTTTTTTATCCGATTGTAATGAAATTTGAGATATATGTTTGGTGGGGGAGAGGGTAAAGGTATTTATTTAATTCAAAATGGCTTGAAATAGGCATAAATGCAAATAAGCATTTTCTTAGACACATTCTTATCGATTTTGTAGAAATTTTATACGTGATTATAGTTCATGTGTATTAGTTGATGCCAGCATGAAGAGTTGACAAATAATCGATAACTGCATGTGAGCGGGAGATTTTAAGAAATCAATAGGTTTTTTGCATGCAATCACTCATAGGATTAATATTTTATACATTAACTTTTACAGAATTCATCAGATTTTGATGAACTTTGAATTTTAAGTAAAGTTTAATGTCGGAGACATGTAGAAGAATTAAAATTAAACTAGTGAGAGACAGGAATCCTCAAATCATTCACAATAAAATAAAGAACTTATTTTGAAGAAAATTTTAACCGTGAGCAAAATTAAGCACTTCGACGTATGAAACAGCTGTTATTCATATAATGTACTGAGATTTAAGTGTCAATGGGATATTTTCGTGTAAATGGTCACATGGATTCTGTTTTATGACATAACCTTAACACTTTTCTTCAGATTTTGCTGATCAATTTTATAAAGAGAGTGGCATTAAGGGGAGGGAAATAAAGAAACATCGAGCAAATCGACCCCAGGACTTACTCTTTGTAAGCCTAATACATATTCTATCGGTTTCTTTTGCCGAACCACTAAGTTACGTGGATGTAAACACACCAGCATCGGTTGTCAGGCGATGTTGGGGAGACAAACACAGACACACAAACATATACACACACATACATATATATATACACTTATATACGACGGGCTTCTTTCAGTTTCCGTCTACCAAATCCACTCACAAGTCTTTGGTCGGCCCGAGGCTATAGCAGAAGACACTTACTTAAAGTGCCACACAGTGGGACTGAACCCGGAACCATGTGGTTGGTAAGCAAGCTACTTACCACACAGCCACTCCTACGCCTATATATATTATATATATATATATATATATATATATTGAGAGAGACAGAAAGAGAGAGAGAAGAAATAATTATTTATGCAATTAAAAGTTATACTGATGGTTTAAAGTGCAGATAATAAAGAGATGCGCTCAAACTGTCAAATTCTTAAATACGTAAATGAAGAATGCGAAAAAGTGTTGTATGAGCACTTAAGAAATGTTATTTGTAATAGAATGTCATAAGTGAAATTTACGTTATCACAAACAGTAAACACATATCAATTATTAGTCCTGAAGAATTATGCAAGTGCCACACAGTGGGACTGAACCCGGAACCATGTGGTTGGTAAGCAAGCTACTTACCACACAGCCACTCCTACGCCTATATATATATATATATATATATATATATATATATATATATATATATATATATATATATATATATATATATATATATATATATATTATATATATATTATATATATATATATATATATATATATATATATATATATATATATATATATATATATATATAGATAGATAGATAAGAAAGTTTGTTTGGTAAAGCACGTGGTGAATATATAAGAAAATAGTAAAGTGTGAAAAACGACAGAAGGCTTAAATGTTAAAAATATATATATTTGTGTCAAAATGTCTGGAGAATTGGAAAAATTTTTTCCCCCCCTTTCCTTAAAATGACATAATTTAAAATTTTTTAAAGAAATTACCGGTTTCGCGTGTAGCTTTCAAATTTCTTGTGACGTTATGTTATATTGCATGGAGTTATCGTTGTTTTTATTTCCAGGAGATTTCTCTTTGTCAACAAATTTGGAACGTTTTGACCATTTAAGAAATCCTAATGTAAAGCAAATTGCAATGTTTTGTTAATGTTATTCTTTAAACCTCGTAAATCTGAAGATGTGGAATAGCAAAGTCAATGTTCTGTTTAATAAGTTAGGTATTTTCATCTTTCATAATTTAAGCGCGAATTGAATGAAATCTGAGATAGATACCATGAACGTTCCGTTTAAGCTGCTACAGGCCAACATTTACTGGAATGATGAAGGGTTTGAAGTGTTTAGCACAGAGGTTCATACTGAAAACGAACTGAGGTTTAAGATCGAGGAGCAATGGAATAGACGAGTGAGTCGGTAGTACCTGCTTCGTGGGGTCAAGAGCTCAGCCAAATCCTACAAGAATCTGTAGCATGACAGTGACAGTGGCAAAACAAAGAGAAGAGATATCCTGCCTGCGAGATAGCTGTTAGAGTATGTCTATTGGGGATAGAGTAAAATTTAGCCACGTCACCCTTCTTTCGATGCAATCCCGGATGTGTATCACCGTTCCAGATGTAGAAAGATTTCTTCATTGTGTGCTTCACTTGAGCATTGTAAATGGTCTGAAGTTTTGGCTGCAAAGAGAAGGATTGGACTTTAAGATACCGTACTATCTATGCAAAGGATCTACTTTCGCCATGAAAGATCTTCGCTGCTAATAATGCCCAGCGAAGCTTAAGTTTTCAAGTAACATTGTGAGGGACACTTGCCTAATCTTCAGCCCATTACGAATGGCCGTGTTTCAACACCATGTCCACGGCTATGCTGTATCCTTTCTCTGTCTCTACTGATCTATTTCAATGGTAGTCTTAAACCACATCTCTGTTCAAAACCACCACCTAGTAATTTTAAGTGCCTTTAGTGAAGTCCATATTCTCTTAAACATTCTTCAGATGAAGAATACCATCTTTTCCCCGTCCCTCTAGACTTTGTCATCCTGTGAATCGGTTTCAAGCCTGCTTTACTCCTATTCGAAAGAAAATATGAAATCTGTCAGAATTCAATGGTAGGAAAATATAAATCCCCGTTCTTGGTGTATAAACAATTTGAACTTTATTCAAGACAATACTTTGGAAATATAGTCAGGCGAACGAAATAACTGGAGACGAACTGGGAGTGTTTTGACACACAGAATCCGAAAAGGACATCAATTTAATATGATCACATCAGAATTTTAAAATACTGGATCCAGAGAATGTCTTTGTTTTGTTTTTGAATAAACCAGCTTATGAAGAACGTACTAATATACATAGAAATTGCATTGTCTTCAAAACTAGGGTATTTTGAAATTCTACTGAAAAGCTAGCAAATATCTCTAAATTTCTACAGACATTATTGTTCATGTCTATTTTTTCATGAATTTGTGTTTGAATGGTTTTCATTAGTGCTGAACCTCAATAGCCCAGCATCGTATTTAATTGCAATCTGCCTTGATAAGAAGTGGATGTTGGATGATTTTCTCCGGCTGAACTAAAGTCTGTTTATTCACATTAAAATACCCTGGGACTAATGCTCGCTGCGGCCATTATTTCATTACCCGATGTTTACACCAGACCTTTATAAAATAATCGATAACCATAATAGACATTCGTACTACCTTTCCAATATATTTCCCTGAAATATGAGGAAAATAGTGAAAATTGAGGTTTGGGTATCTTGAAATCTAGACTTGATGCTAAAAAATAGATTCCACATTTGAATTCAGCAAAATCATTTAATAGAGAGGTACTATTCTATAGCTTGTTGTTGCATATGAGGACTTGATTTCAATTTCTGCTCGGAGTATCTCAAGAGGATTGTGTGGTGGATCATGTATGAAGGTATATGGTATACTTGTTTTGGAAGTTCAGCTGATGATCATAATATCCCGGGATCAATTCCTGAAATGAGTGACGTTATTACTTAGATCAAGTCATTTCATTTCACGTTGCATCAGTCTACTGAACTTTAAATAAAGTATCAACCGAGAGTTAGTTGTGATAGTTAGATACAAGGGTGGGCAATACGAAAGGATGTCAATGTCAACTCGCGACTACTTCGATAGCTAAAACAGTTAGTAAAATTAAGATGCATGTTATGAACTCGTATTCCATAGCGAATTATGCCCAGTTATGAATATGTGTAATTTGAGAGAGTATAATGTACGCGATAGAGTGAACAACCTCCAAATATAGGGTTATGGTTAGGGTTAGGGTTTGGGTATGCTTAATATGGATAAAACATTGTACTGGACCAAACACAGATTGCACTTTGGCAAGGCATAGCACCT
>NC_043014.1:17273966-17303966 GCF_006345805.1 Octopus sinensis | reverse complement strand
AGTCTTGTCCCAACCTCCAGGAACCTCTGCATAGAAGCAGGAACATTCCAGCACCTCACCTCACCTTTTCTTATCAACTGTCTTCAATGACTGCATCAGCGATCACTCTCTGCTCATCGGTAACGGTTGCAATGCCGGGGTGGTTCATGTCATGTTTATGCCCGACCCGATACACTCGAACTGGTTCAGACAAGTCAATATTAAGACCGCTAATGCCATTTTCAATTTGCATAGAATTTATAGAGTGTAGAGTATGCATTCAAAACTAATCGGAACGGAGAAATGCTCAAAGACTTCTTGGAGGAATTTAATCTCTACACCTCCAACAATTCTTTTATGAAACCAAAAGGTCAACTTTGGACATTTGAGTCCCCACTTGGTGATAGGGCACAAATTGACTACCTCATCTTTCGAAAGAAGTGGCGCAATAGTGTCAAAGACTTGAGATCCTACCCTTCCTTTAGTTCTGTTGGCTCTGACCACAGAATTGTATCAGCTACCGTTAAGCTTAGTCTTCGCTCATCCAA
Source organism: Octopus sinensis (assembly GCF_006345805.1). Classification (NCBI taxonomy): domain Eukaryota; kingdom Metazoa; phylum Mollusca; class Cephalopoda; order Octopoda; family Octopodidae; genus Octopus; species Octopus sinensis. The sequence continues at coordinate 17,303,439 of NC_043014.1, read as the reverse complement.
AAAAGCTAAGCCTCACCCGATGAAAATGATCGACTGGGAGGAAGTCTTGTCTAACCCCGATATGTCCAAACAATTTACTATTGAGGTCTATAACACATTTCAATCTTTGTCTACTTCTGAAATAGATGCTGAGAACATTGAAGAAGTCTAGAGCAGCCTCATCAAATCAACAGAGGAAGTTGCACTGGCTACTCTTCCCAAAAAGAAGAGTAGGGGCCAGAGCAAACCTTCTAATTCCCCAAATGTCATCGAAGCCAGAAACCATCTAAAGTCTATATCACTAGCTTACCACCGTTCTCCATCCCAGTCACTGAAGATCCAACTCATAGCTGCCAAGAAGAATCTTGATGAGGCTTACTTGAACGCCGAGGTCGACTTTATCAATGGCAAAATTAGTAAACTATCCAAAGAGCACATTAGTAAAAAACACCATCTCGCCTGGAAATCCATCAAAGACCTATCAGGCAAAAATTCTGGGTCATCAATTAGAATTAAAGAGGGATCAGCTAAGAAGCGTTTAGAAAATTAGTCAACCCATTTTAAAAACCTCCTTGGGAAGAATGCCAAAATCCCTGATAACCCCACTCTTCCAAGTGTGCCTATATCAGACACACTGGACATCAACACCTCCCCTTTTACCATATTTGAACTAACAGCAGCCACGAAGCAACTAAAAGCCTCGAAAGCATTTGGTCCCGACAACATTCCAGCTATAATTTGGAAGGATGATAGATATCACACACTTTTGCTCAATCTCTGCAACCACACACTTTCCACCTTTGTCGCTCAAAAGATTTGGCACCAATCTCAAATCATCCCAATACCCAAAAAAGGCGATTTATCCCTCGTCACCAACTACAGGGGTATATCTCTAATGTCAATTGCTGCAAAACTGTACAACAAACTGATCCTAAATCGTCTTGTCCTTTTTGTTGAACCTTTGCTCCGAAAGAACCAAAATGGATTCAGACATGGGCGCTCAACGCTGAGCCAGATACTATGCCTACGCAGACTTATTGAAGAATCAAAAGCATTTAATCGCGATCTTGCAATGGTATTTGTAGACTTTTCTAAAGCGTTCGATTCTGTAGATAGGTACAAGATGTTTGAAATCCTTAAGCTCTATGGGATACCAAACAAAATCATTTCTGCCATCAAGGTCCTCTACACAAATACGTCTTCAACCATCTTAACCCCTGACGGAGAAACATCATCTTTCTCAATCAAAGCCAGAATACTGCTGGGAGACACACTCGCCCCATTTCTTTTCATCATTGTTGTTGATTATGTGCTACGTATATCAGTTGATACCATCTCTGGCAAGGGCTTTGAAATAAAACCTAGAAGAAGTTCCAGACACTCAGCTGAATACTTGACAGACACTGACTTTGCTGACGACATCGCTCTTATCAGTGATTCTCTCTCCAATGCCCAGTCTCTTTTGCAATCTCTCGAACAAGCCTCAAATTGTGTAGGTCTTTACCTCAATGAGGCCAAGACTGAATATATAAACGAGTGCCTGTCCAACAGTGATTGCATCATCCATACTCTCAACAATGCGCCCTTAAATATGGTTTCTGATTACAAATATCTTGGGTCGTACATATCATCATCTGGAAATGACTTTCTAACTAGAAAGGGTATGGCCTGGTCAGCATGTAATGATATGCATAAGATCTGGTCATCAAATCTAAGTAGAGACTTCAAACTTGAAATCTACAAAGCCACAGTCGAACCAATTCTACTATATGGCTCAGAAACCTGGACCTTATCAAAGAAGCTTGAGAGGCGGTTGGATGGAACCTACACTCGCCTCCTTATGAGAGCTCAAAATCTCTCGTGGAAGCGTCATCCAACCAAAGTGCAAATATATGGGAAACTACCACCTGTATCATCTCTTGTGAAAGGTAGGAGAGTCCAGTTTGCTGGACATTGTTGTAGAGCTGAAAAAGAAGTAATTTCTACTCTTCTCCTCTGGAAGCCATCTACTCGCAATACCAGAGGGCACACACTCTCCTACCCTGATGTAATCTCCAGGGATACAGGCATCCAGCAACAGGACCTCCGTAATGCCATGATGGACCGTGAAGTCTGGCGTAACATAGTAAATTCCATTGTCTCGATCACGGTCGAACAATGATGATGATGATGCATTCAAACTTCGCTGAGCATAATCTACCATCATGGTATTCTTGTGAGTGTTCCTCAGTCGAAGGACATTAGAAGGATTTGAATAGGTGCAAAGGACAACAAACGTGATACGCGGCTGAAATGCCATCCGATATGCAGCACCTTTAGTATGGCATGTTCCAACATCACATAATTTTGGAGAAGACCAAGTCATATGTACGCATCTTTAAGTATTGCATAGATTTCACCTCCTACAGTGTTCACTTCTTCAAAGCTCTTAGCATCTGGAAAATCCAAAATAGCAATCGTAATGAAATGTTTCTACGTCCTTAGGACTCACTGTGTTCATTCTGCTGCCGATGTTATTGTTTCTTCTCCCGAGTGTTCATGATTTTGTACGTACATCAAATACATAACGTAAAGGAATGTCAGGGCACAAGTATTTCCGTTAATTTTCATCGTGCTCATTCAGTTTGAATGTATTGTCACGATCGATCTCTGTTCTTGAGTAGGTTACCGAGTGTTATCTCTGTGAAAGCACAGTCTCTCCTGGTCTTCAAATTGAGCTGCTAGTCTGTAAACAGTGAGAGAGGAGTCATGCAGCTTGTACTGAGATATTCTCCACATCGCTTCAAGAGGTGAAACGTATCAACACACAAAATAATTTCTGATTTCACCATGGTTTTCGTGAATTTGTTTGCCTTCTGCCACTGCATCATTCCTTACTTCAACTGAAGCGCTATTGTAACATTTATAGACTTATTTGTAGATGTACTTGACACTTTTTACAGAGGAGCCAACTTCTATATTAATATGAGCTCGGAATTGCTTTAATAGGTAAGCATTGTATGGTAAGACATACCTGTTTTCGACTTGTGCGACGATCCCATTATTGCGCCTCCTGTTCTATGGATATCCATTATTATTTAGTAGTATCTCATTTCTGTAGTTCTTGGGAAACATTTTGGGGCCAGAGCCATTCTACATACAAAGGCCATGTATCATGAATTTCTCAACTATATCATCTCTGATCTTCACTTTGTCTACCAGCATATGGCAGTGTGGAAGCCTTTTCTTTTGAAACTCGGCGACATGGGCATGAGCTATTAATGCATCAAATACGTGTCTGTCCGTTATATCCTTCAGACGTTCAGTGAGATACAACTTGTACACTCTTGCAACCAAATCAGGTCAGTTTCCTGCAGATTATTTTCTATTTCATGGCACTTAGGGTTGGATGTATATGTGACAATTAAGTCAGGTTTACCATACCCTGATGCAATCGGCATTGCATCCTGATTATATTGATGCATATTCCGAGGACAGCTCCTGGCTCAACATTCTCATCAGCTCCTCTCTGCAGGTAGTCCATATGTCCCCTGTACTGCTCTACGAGCAACTGGGCCTGATGGTCCCCAAGGTACTGCAATCAGCAACCCTAAATTACATCGTGAGTCGTCTGCGAGCGGATGTTCTGCGTTTCGCCACATGTAGAATCCCACAGTGCCATCCAGACTTTCCATGAGGGAATAGAAGTGGATATCCCATTGGGACTAGATGGCACAATGTCTACGCGATTCACTCAGCAGGTGAATTCCATGGATAGACAAGAATGTCTCTGTTTTCACGGTGCAGCTATTTCATTGATTGTGGAAAAATTGTAACGCCTTATATAATCCCTTCTTCTGAAGTGTAGTTCACACTTTCGCAATTGTACATTTACACACCTGGTACTTTCATTATAATATATATATAATTGTAATATATATATACACCGTACATATGACACTGTATATAAGTGTGAATATTTCATGGAATTGCATTTCTGATCATGCGTTAAGTGATAGGGGATTTAAAATACTTACTACCACCACACCCACCACCACTACCACCATCTCTCTTAGCCTCCCTTTTTATCTACTAATACACACACACACACATACATACATATATATGTTTTTCTTTAATTTCACCATCAGAACGTCACCCCTCTACCTAAATTATATTCCTAACCCTCCTCAATATCACTACCTTCAACTTGCTTTTTCATCGTGTAATAAATATTACGTTCCCCCTACCACATGCCCTCTTCCTCTTTTTCTCTCTCCTTTTTCTTTCTCTTGGTCTCTCTTTGCATTCACCTATCACGTGAAAGCGTTACAGTTACGTTCCATCAACCTCATATCATGGACACTTCACTTTCCCTCTTATCCTCTAATCACGTGAAAGCGTTACCGATGGACTAATTAACATAATGACAAGCAGAATTATTATAAGATCGTCATCACCTTTGTTATGAACATCGCAAAAATCAACGTCGTTTTTGAGTGGAGGTAGTTTTGAATTTATCGTAAGTTTTTGAATTTATCTTGTTGAAAATATTGTTGTTTGAAGACTTGTTTTGCCTGAGAGCTGTTTGTGAACAGTAACTGGTTCTGAACCAGAAGAACATTGTTATTCCCCTCCTATAAGGAGGGGAACTGCTGTGTGTGTGTGTTGTAACACACTAAACCCCCCCCCCCAAAAAAAAAAAAACCATCCCTTTCATTCTCGTTAAGAATGGAAAAAGAAAATATTACTGCAAAACAAGTTAATGTAGGTTCGCCTGCAACAAAAACCAATGAAGGCTTGCCTTCGAAAAAAGTTAACGTAGGATCGCCTACAAAGAAAACAAATGAAGGTTTTCCTTCAAATGTAGGTTCGCCTACAAAGAAAACAAATGAAGGTTTGCCTTCGAAACAAGTAGGTTCGCCTACAAAGAAAACAAATGAAGGTTTGCCTCCAAATGTAGGTTCACCTACAAAGACAACAAATGTAATGGATGCGTCCAAAGTAAGCGGTGATAGTTCACCAGCAAAAAAGACGGTCAACTTTGCTGCCGCAGCGGGCAGGAACAGCGAGGAAATCACCATGGAGGAGATCGACTTCAACATGTACAAAGGAATGTTCTCAAGGGAGGGAAACAGTATTAAGGCCACCCTCCCAAAAGAACTGAAGAGTGCAACAGAGAGGAGAACGATTATATATAAATCGTTCAATATAAAAGAGAAAAAGATCGAAAAAATCACTAAGGATCAAGCTGAGAAATGTCTGCAACCTATTTGGAAAGAAATAGACTATGTGACCTGGGGAAGGAAATTTGCTACAATCGTAGTGTACTTTAAAGAGGAAGCCCAGGCCAGGAAGAACTCAATAAGCCCGATAAAGACGGCGGAAGTGGCCCTACTACCTTCATATATGGGGAGGAGGACAACCCGCATAAGAATAGAAGAGATTCCGCCGGAAATTGAGGTGAAGTGCCTCATTCCAGCCCTATTGATGGGGCTGGAAAACAAAATAAACGTGGTCAATATTACCAGAATGATACAAGAAAACTGGAAAGGGCAAACTCTGCAAGTTTTAATTCAGGCGGCACCGGAAACGCTAGAAGAGGTGCCGGAGAACATAGAGTTTGACGAGGAGGTAAACTTGCGGGTGGTGGTGGAAGGGCGAAAGCCTAGATGCTACGGGTGTGGCGAAAAGGGCCACATCCGAGCGGAATGCCCCACTCGCAAGAAAGAGGAAGCAGAAAGGAAGAAATTGGAAGAAGAGAAAAAGAAGATAGTAGAAGAGGAAGAGGACGAAACATTCACAACTATAAGACGGAAGAAGAGGCGAAGGAACAGTGACACGAACCCACCCATGACACAGACAGGGAAGACAAGCACACAGGGGGGAAGCCTTCCCCACCCAGTTGCGGATCCCCACAAAAAGGGAAAAAAGAAAAGACCCCCCCAGCCCAACGTGAACCACCCCCACCCCCATCCCGAGATGGCGAGCAATTTCCCCCCTCCCATCGACCTCCCCGTGTTCCTCCCCTACATACTCCCCCCAGTCCTCCTTTGCCTCCCCATCCCCCACAACAAGCCCCCAAAAAAGAATTATAGAGGATGTTTTCATCTCAATTAACAAAAAAACGACAGTCTTATGAGTGACTTAATGAAAATACCGAACGCAGAAAGAATGGAGACGTACCGGATATTATAAAAAAATACAGAGGTATTCAAAATAGACGTAACGAACTCAAACATTCTAAAGAGCCAATACCCAGGGGACATAGTTGGTCCGCGACACGACTTAGACGAGACACTGTTTAAGGCGGACTTCCCCACAGGTGCAACAGGAAAATAAGAAACACGGCAAAAGGTAAGCTATGTCTCGTATTTGTGTAGGATGCATAAATGTGCGTGGCCTGATGACGAGCTGGAGGCAAGGGCGCCTCCTAAACGACATCAGGTCACGGGATTTAGATGTTGTTGTTGCCACAGAAACCCGGTTAAAGGGGCCAAGAGATCTGCTCCCGCTGTTCAACGGTTACGAGAGTATTATCTCTCCGAACCCGTCGTGCGGCGGAAGCGGGGTGTTGGTCCTGGTTAAAAAGAACCGGGTTTTTGAGAAAAAGTTGATTTTTTCAGATCCGGAATGTAGGCTGGTCGTCAGCAGTCGTAAGACAATCAGGCTGGTTGCGGTTTACGCACCCGCCGGAAACGGGAAAAGTGATTATTTTCGGAATCTGGAAAAGTTTCTGAGTACATCGTACCCTGTAGTAATGTTAGGTGACTTCAACACAATCTGCGATGTGCGGGTAGACTGTGAAGGCTCGCAAACAGACAGAAATAGAAAAGGAAATGCTTGCTTCCTGAGTCTACTAAGACGTTTTGAGCTGGTAGACCCATATAGACTGGAACGTCCGGACGCTCCACTGTGGACGTGGTCAACAAGCGACGGATCGTTAAGGTCATACATAGACAGGATATTAATTAGGAAGGTAGATAAGAACCTAGTTAAGAGTCCACAACTCCACATGGTCAGCTACAGTGACCACAAGATGGTCACCTGTAGGCTAGACGTAGATAAGATAAATAGAGGTCCTGGTTACTGGAAACTTAATACGTCCCTTTTGGCGATTAAGGAGTACAGGGACAGGATTAGGTTAATGATCCAGAGGGCTTTGACCGGTTCCATTGTTAACAACAAATGGTGGTATGCCCTCAAGCGAGCCATAAAAAACGAGTCCATTAGGTATAGTACAAATCTCGTAGCTAGAGAGGCTAGGAAGGCGAATACACTAGTTAAGGACTTAGAGGAAGCAATGCGAACTGGCAATGCAGACCAGGTGAAGGTCAAGAGACTGGTTCTTAACCAGCACCTCGAAGCCAAACACATGGGTTGCATTGTCAGGGCTAGACAACGCACAATGGGGAGCGAAGGAATCAAGGCTGCAGGATGGGCCCGAGTGGTGGAAGCCCAACGTGGCAATGATGCTACAATTCGATCTCTGGCGAACCAACAGGGTAAGTTGACAGACGAGCCCGAGGAGATGTGTCAAGCTTTTCAGGACCACTTCGCCCAGCTTTTTGGGGGGAGCGGCGGACCGGATAGGGGGAGGGGCCTTACGGACCTCCTTGACGGGCTGCCGCGCCTCTCGGAGCAGGACGCGAAGTGTAGTGAGGAGCCGATCACACCTGGGGAGGTAATGGAGGCTATGGCGGACTGCGGTGCGGGTAAGGCGCCGGGACTGGATGGTCTACCCTACGAGCTTTATAAAAGTATGCCGGACTTGTTCGGGGACTTACTGACGGGCGTCTACGCAAACTGGCAGCAGAATGGGTTCATTCCCAGATCTGTGCGCCGGGGAGTGGTGACGCTAATCAGGAAGGACCAGAGCAAGGGGGACGTAATAGATAATTTCAGGCCCATCACTCTGCTGAACGCAGAGCTGAAGATTTTGGCCAAAGTGTTATCGAACAGATTGGCGCGTGTCGCGAATGGACTGATTGGGAAAGCGCAAACGTGCACCGTACCAGGCAGAGCCATTCAGGATAATCTCCATCTTATTAGATACACGTTAGAGGGAATAAATAATGATCCCGGCAAGGGAGGGGCAGTGGTCCATTTAGACCAGTCAAAAGCTTTCGATAGGGTCGACCATCACTACCTGGTGTCTGTTCTGGCTCAGTTCGGCCTGGGTCTTGGCTTCCTCAGGTGGATCATCGAAATGTATGACAATGTCGACTCGGTTGTTCAGGTGAACGGCTTTCTTTCTAAGCCGTTCAAAGTCAAGCGCTCGGTCCGCCAGGGATGTCCGCTCTCCCCGCTTTTGTATGTAGTGGCTCTGGAGCCGCTGCTGCGAAAACTGAGCGGCATCCCGAGGCAACCAGGACGTGATATGTCGGTTTCGGCGTACGCGGATGACATCACTATCATCGTGACTGAAGTGGACCACCTACGTAAAGTAGGCAAGGCCATAGAGGTGTACGAGACGGTGACAGGAGCAAAAGTTAATCGTGAAAAGTCGGTCGGCTTGCAACTCGGCACCTGGAGAGGCAAGTCGATGCCTCCAGACAGCGTCGTGGGACGTTGGACGGAGGGCCCGATTAAGTTGCTCGGGGTTCGGTTCGGTCCAGACCTCCAAATAGAGAAGAACTGGAGCGTGGTATCGAGCAAGGTGGCTGCAATAGCCAAGACTTGGTCTTGGCGGTGGCTATCCTTGAAAGGCAGGGCGGAGGTAGCCAATGTGTTTATCGCATCGGTGATCACCTACCGCCTTGCCGTCGTGCCTTGCCCGGATTCGTGGTTGAGCAAGTTGGAGAGACAGCTCTTTCGCTTCTTGTGGAAGGGCTCGAAACCGCTTGTGCGACGCTCTGTCTGTTGTCAAAAACCGTTACAGGGTGGACTAGGGATGCCGTGGCTAATGATGCGCAGAAATGCGCTGAGGCTAAGGCACCTGTGGCTCCATCTGGATGGTGAACGGGTGTGGTCTCCGCTGTCGAAACAGATGTTCCCCAGGTTCACCAGTTTCGGTGGCCGGGAAGACTGGTATAATCACAGATCAAAGTTGGGTACGTGGTACACGGAGTGTCGCAAGGTACTCCGACTATTCCGTCGCTCGGGCAATGCCTGCGGCAGTGGTTCTACCGCTGTGTTTGTAGAGGCCGGTAACGATGATACGCTAGGGGAAACCCTAGGTTTCGACGATAATCAGCTGGCCAGTCTGTTCCAACGTACATAATCAGCTGGCCAGTCTGTTCCAACGTACATTCGGGCCGAAGACCCTGGAGAATTTCCAGAAGTCTTTGGCCTGGCAGTGCTACCGAGGAGCCTTACCTGTTCGGGACAAGCTTGCAAGGCACGTTTGCCAAGTCAGCCCAACCTGTGCGAGGTGTGGGCGAGAACGGGAAACCGTCTCGCACGCGATCGTGCAGTGTTCGGAGGTGGCAGAGATGTGGGTTTGTGCCGAACAACTGATGTCAGGTGAACGGAGAGTACAGCTATCAGCCGAATCTATTGTAAAAATCAGCCCACCAGATTTCTTAACGAAAGAAGGTAAGTTTTGTTTTCTCGCTGAGGTTGCAACTGCGAAACAGGCAGTATGGAAGACAAGGATGAAAGGGTTAATAACAGGCGACTTCATCTCTGGTTCAGGTCTGGTGGAATATTTTAAATTCCACCTGAAAAGACACATAGAACTAGAGAGGAGGAGCCTGAGCAAGAAAGTGTTTGACGAAAGGTGGAAAAATGTGGTGAGTAAAAGGTCCTTCGCAAATACGAGATAGGTTGTAAAAAAAAAAGAAAAAGACAGAAGGTTAAGTGCCGTGGCGGGGAGCGAGGGGTGCGTAGACCCGCCCCACTTCATTTTGTAAAAAAAAAAATTTTGTTCTTGTAATTGTCCCATCATTCACCATTGACCCCAAAACGCATTTATTGTTGTAAATCATTCGTGATTGTGTTGTTTGTTCTATGTCGCCCCCTGGTGGGTAATAAAGAAATCATCGCAAAAATCAACGTCGTCATCACCAATTCATCGAAGCCTTTCTCGTCGTTCTCGATAATCATCATCATCATTATCCCCCGAATCCACCTCACCGTCCTTATTACAACATTTACAATCAACATCGCCATCCTCCTCCCCCTCATCATCATCATCATCAACATCATTTCTGCCATTCTCTCCTTCACCGTCCTCTTTTTCTTAATATGATTCTAAAGATACAAGATTTAATATTTTATCAGAAATCTTTTTAATACTCTTTCTTTTGACCCGTGTTTTATGTTTCAGAATTCTCAGAGAGAATCAGATCAGAACCATCCCACAAGGATCCTTTCAAAACCTTCCAAGTTTAAGCTTCTTGTAAGTTGGTTAAGTTTTTTGATATTATTTTATTTATGAATTTTTTCTAGGAACTGAATGTCTTCTCATCTTCCTTTTTCTCTCTCTATCTCTAACTTATATTCTGCTACTATTTTCATGTTAGAGTGTTTATGAAGGTGTCTATGATTGTTTGTGTCTCTATGTGTCTGCATTAATGTCTAACATTTTGTGTATGAGTGTACAATTGCACGTGAATATCTATGTTTGTATTTGTGTCTATAGGTGGGTATATTATGAAATATATATTTATGCAGAGTTATACTCACTTCAAGAAAAGAACTTATATATTCATCCTCACATTTTTGAGATACTGATTCAATAACATGAGTTATTTTAAACTCTACAATTACATGACGTGCTGAAGTTGGTAGTCGTCATTTTCTATTTGTACAGTGAGCTACAGCTGGGGCAATTTGGTCAAACGAAGTGGTATCATAAAGTTCCCGGCCGAGTTACGTTTAATAAAAGTAACTTATACTACCTTAGTTATAACTTCATTTCCTTCGGAAAAGTCGCTTTGCGAAATAAGACACAAATATGAAACGTTTTCCTTTCTTTTTTTTCCTTTTTTTCACCTTTAACGTCACATATACGTCTCCAGTTCTAACAGATCAATTACTGGGGGCATCACGTTGAACGCCATCAACGCTCTGGCCGGGTCAATTCAATCCCCGCACATATCTCTATGTTTCTTATAGGTTTCCCTATCGACCACAATGACCTTTACACTCTCTTGGTACACGTCATCGGACAACTTTACCCTTATGATGTGCCTGAACTTTACGATTTGTTTCTACACTTCCTTGTTCTTAGAATACGTCACAAAATTCCACTTGTTCTTACCCCCTTTCGGTCTTCTCCTTTCTTCTTTTACTACTTTTCCTATTATAGGTTCCTCTATACTCTTCTCTGAGTCTGAGACCTTCTCTTTCTCCGTCTTCAGTTTCTCCATCTCACCCTCTTGTAGTTGAGTTCTTGAATCTTCCGTCAATTCACCTGTCATCTTCATACTTGCTTCCTCCTTCTCTGACTCATTGTCACACACCTTCTTAATTATTTTTTCACTTTCCTTCTCCGCCTCACTTTTATCATCTTTCTTTCTCGTTATCTCTTTCTTTCCCACCTCTTCTTTCTTCTTTTTCTAGTTAGTCGGTGGCGGGCTTACCCTACTACTCCTCCTTTTTCTTTCCACTAGCTTGAATTCTCCTTCCGCTGTTTTCTCATTATTCTCTACTGTCAATAGCTGCTCGACACCCTCTTCAGTCTCTCTCTCTGCTCCCTCCATGGGCATCTCGCCTTCATGTGTCCCTCCTCGCCACACTCGAAACACACAAGCGACCCGCCTTCCACCTTCACTCCCAGTGCAACACTATCTCCTCTGCCATTCCGTTCAAGTCCTCCACTTTAGCCTGGATTGTTAGCTCCAACCCACAGCCCCAGCAGCTTGTTTGCCCTGGTGGTCCTCAATATTCCAGCCTCGTCCTCCATATTGTACACAATGGCCGTCATCAGCCATGCCTCCTCCAGCTCAGGGGGCACCTGGCCCACCCGAACCCTCGCCACACGTCCGCCGCAACAGGATGGCAGAAGAATCCATTCTTCTGAGCGGTCCACCTCCGTAGCATGCCTCATCGCTTCCTCCTCCTATGTGAAACGCACATCCACAGTTGCATACTCCCTGCATCCTGTTCCGAAGGTTATCATCCTTTCATGCCTTCCAACATCCTCTCGATCCCCTCCACAGTTGCTATCTCGATCCTTCCTGTAGCGACCCTCACAGTCCTATATGTCAGTGTCCTCCTCATAACGCTGTTCACTAGCTCTTCGGGTGGTGTTAATTTTATCTTCTCGCCTTCCCCCCTCAGCAGCCTCTCGCCAGCCTTCATCCTCCTGGCCTCGACCTCTACTTCAAAAGTCTCCAATGTTTCTCTCCCCGCTTCTCCTCCAGTTGCGGCTGCACAGCTGTGGCCGCCCGCTGGTGCCTTCTCCATTTTCCTCAATGGGAAAAATCAACTGAACAAAACTTTAACGATATTAACAACGGTATCAACAACAGCAACAATCAACAATAAATTCACGTTCCACTCACAAATACAACTCAACTTCAACAACTCGACCTCAAAAACAACACCTATCAACTACAAAATTCTCTACTCAACTCGACTCTACTTCGACGTCTAGACTTCTCCCTCTATATCTACGTATTGAGCTAGCCTACTTCATCGTCTGGGGGCGTCCACACAACACAAGTAAAAGAGAGAATATTGCTACATACATACATACTTGCATATATACATATATACCTAATGAAGAATAAGAGAATGGTTTCAGCGACTTTCTTTATTTTATATCAATGCTATTGTGTCTACACATCACATCCGTAGTTCTTGATGAGATGATGTAATTTACATCGTGCGTCATCACTACAGTTCCTTAAAGGTGGAACGTAGGACTTATGGAAATACTCACCTGAAAAGCATGTTTTACACCTCTGATAGATGGTAAGGATTACGCAATTTATTAATTACATCATCTGAACCATGTACAATGGTTGTGAAATCATGTAGTAACAATTGTAGTATTATGGAATATAGAATATCGTTTAATTCATTCCCTCTTATTCACCTCTGTTTAAACACGGAAGCGAAAAAGGAAAAAGACTCACTTTCTGCACAAAGAAAAAAAAACGAGATACAACAGATATTCAAAACGCTTTAGTAACAGTTTTCCACGCGGGTTTCGAAATCGCAAATCCGAATCGCCATATAATATCACCATACACATACCAGTTGCTGACGTCACCTAACTCCAGAACAATGAAATTTGACTTACAATCAAAATCGAACTTCAGCAAATACAACAAAATTACCCTTTATGAGAATCAAGCAACTGGAATGGCTGATGACCGTTCCCCACAGGTAAGCCAACCAGGCAGAATGAAAATCTTGACCACCAGAAAAATAAGACATCAACAAATATCAGATCCGTTCACGGAAAAAAAAATCGTAAATACACCGGATTCTGTAAAACGCCTTCACAAGCAAAAGATCCTGCACATGTCGGTAAGAGAATCACAGAAACTGTAAACAAAAACCCTTTTTTCACTATCTTCATTTCTCCCTTGTTTTTCTCCCTCTTAACTCAGTATGGCCGAAACTTTGATGATCCACATTTCTTATCGATCACTACTAACACTATTGAATGTTGTGCATTTCAGCAAAATGATCCACATTTTTTATATATTATTGAAACTTATGAACATTTAAAATCATACTTCATTTTACCGAAACTTATAAACATAAAAACATGTTTTTCTAATTCATAATTTAAAATTTTTAACATTGATAAACAAAAAATATTGTTGAAACTAGTTTGGTATGTAAATATATTTATTTAAAAACAATTACATGTTTTTTTTTCAAATTTAGGGGCATCTTCAACAACAAATTTTCCTATATACTTTTCTGCATGGAAATACAACGCCTCTTTTGTTATACTCTTTTCTCTTTTACTTGTTTCAGTCATTTGACTGCGGCCATGCTGGAGCACCGCCTTTAATCGAGCAACTCGACCCCGGGACTCATTCTTTTGTAAGCCCAGTACTTATTCTATCGGTCTCTTTTGCCGAACCGCTAAGTAACGGGGACGTAAACACACCAGCATCGGTTGTCAAGCAATGCTAGGGGGACAAACACAGACACACAAACACACACGCATATATATACATATATACGACAGGCTTCTTTCAGTTTCCGTCTACCAAATCCACTCACAAGGCTTTGGTCGGCCCGAGGCTATAGTAGAAGACACTTGCCCAAGGTGCCACGCAGTGGGACTGAACCCGGAACCATGTAGTTGGTAAACAAGGCACCTCCTAAGCGTGACCTAGATAATTTCGAGCAACATCTTACCAATCTGATTTAGAACATCAATTTTAAACCCAGAAAAATAACAATCAAATCCCACCTAACTAAAATCAATAATATCCTCAAGAGTCTTCAAAAATACTCTGTAATTCTCTTCCAAGCCCGGCAACCTTTATAATTCTCCTCTAGATAAATACCGAGAGCTAATACAAAAGAACTACATAAATGATACCGTATTGCACCGGTCTCCGTTCTAAAAGACATTTACATCAAGAATCGTGATCTCGTTTTTAAACGCGCATTAAAAGATAGGACCGGACGTTCCTTAACTCGCTCACTGCATATTAACGTAGAATAAAATTTGCCGAGAACTCTTCCGTTCGCCTCTTTTGCCCCTCCAGTTCAGATATAGGTAAGATTTGCAAGATTTCATCAGACAGGATTATACCCCCATCTACACCTATGGACTGAAATTACTCAAGCCGTCCAGTGGTTTAATTCCTAAAGCCCTAAACATACTTTTAAATTCATCCAGATCGACATAGACCAAATTACTCTAGTGTATCCCCTATCCTTCTCAACAAAGTCCTCATGTTTGCAATGATACGATCTAACCTCTCTTGTGACGATATTGATATCATCCTTGCTGCCCGTCGACATATGATGAAACTGGGTAATTCTGGGCCAATAGAGACATTTGGGATTCTCGCAACCGCCGAATCGAACAGATTAGAAAAAGACTAAGACATCTTTTTAAAAAGGTGGGCCTCTGCATCACATTTTGTAGCAGCCTTAAAACTTCTAATTTCCTAGATGTCACCTTTTCTGCCCATGCCATAAACTTAAGGAGGACCTCAACTACGCCAACTTTTCCTCCAACCACAACGCCATCTGTCCTAAACTCTATCGTAGATATCGTATCAAAACGGATTTCATCACTGTCCGCCAGTAAGGAATTATTCGAACAATACGCTGCCTCCCTTTACTAAACTCGGAACCAAGAATACACCCGTCCTCCAGATAAAACAAAAAATATCCCGCATAACCCATCGTCCTACTACTCTCCCAAATTTTAAAGTAGTATATGATCTAACAAACAATCTCTCCACTCGGTGACCCTGCCTTCTCTGCCTGCCGATATCAACACCCGTATGCACTTCCAACACCCTTTATATACTCGGATAAACCTATCAATTGGAATAAGATAACAAGAACACGTGAAGTTATCTGGTTCTGGTTCTCTAAAACATTCTTCTTTTTTTCCCCCAACAGAAAAAAACGAGGTATTGAACCTCTCACTACAGTTTTTACAATTCTTGGACTTAATAGTCCATAACAAATAATAACATACAATAATATACAATAAAATATTAACTATACAATCAACACTAGTCCATTTACAAATGAGGCACTGAGCTTCTTACACATTATATCACTGAGGCTTTTCAACCTCTTGTCAATCCTCATCATCGCTTGTGTACGTGTACTCCACCATATCCCATGCTTGCTTTAAAATCAAGGTATGCTCCGAGTAGGCGTCACCCGGCCACGAGCGATAAACCTCTTTTAGTCCCCCCAGCCTATGTAACATGCGTAACGTTATGACCTCCACAGCCATCTGCGGAGGTCATTCGGGTTACCGTGCGAAGGTCAAAGGTACTCCCTTGTAGTGTTCTTTCACCACCTTTTTCACCACTCCCACTCTATAACAGAAGACCAACAGTTCTTCCTCCTCCGGGTCCGAGGTAGTCAATTCTACTGTTGGCGGCACAATTCTGACCAAGTGTGTCTCCCCCACCACCACCACCGATGAGGCCCCATGTCTCCGACTGTCGGCAATATCCCGTTTCTCCTCTTCCTCTTTTTTCTTCTTGACTGGGGACATGTGCCTCCCCTCCCGCATTCCCAGAATCCTTCGGTGAGCACCCATTATTATTCACCTTCTTCCTTTTGCGGCTCTTCTTTCAGGCATCCTCTGTCTCCTCGGCCGCCTTCATTCCCTCTTCTACAGAGGTCTCCGTCGACCGCTCCAGGAATTTGCTTTGCCGTTGAGGACAATTCTTTTTTATATGGTCAGGCACCGATGACACTTGGTGGGAGGAGCTCCCTCCAGCATCAACGGATACTTCGACCCGCCCATTCTTAAAAAGTCTGGAAATACCAGACTTTCGGCTGACTGGGTCCAGAGGGTCAAAACAGCTTTTGACCCCTCCCAGTCAGCCGCAGGCAGAATAATTACATTGAAGATCTTGGTGCTACTGCCACGCAGACCCCGGCGGATAGTATCTCCTATCCACCCGGGCTCAGCACCGGGTGGCAAGCCACAAACCCAAGCCCTCGTCAACTTCTGCCCACAATAAGTGGGAAGAAACAAAATTTCACTGCCTTCCAGGAGCTGGCACGCAAATTCACAATCCACTTTTGAGGAGTCAAACAGCAACCACACGGTTGCATATTTGACCCTCCGAGTGATAAACTTAATAGCTGGCTTAAATTCTGCCATCTCTCTTTCGATTATATTTTTTGAAAACGGCAATGGCGTCGAGGATCCTGGAGTAGGTCCTCAAAACCACCGTCTTACTTTCAAGTTCTTTTAATCATCTTTTGGGTGGTATAAATTCCCACTCCATCAACTTTCCATTGTTCTTTGCCATGTTTCTTTTAAAAAAAAGTCAAAAAAACACCTCATAAAATACAAGATAATTAAAGAAAAAGAAGGAAGAGAAAAAAGTCCAAACAAAAAGGAAGGAGAAATAATTAACAGTTCAATAAAGAGTCATTTTTTTAAATAAAAGAGAGACGAAGAGAGAGCAGCAGTTCAAAACACTGCAAAGGCCACTCGGTACTCCAGGAAAAATTTTAATGCAAATCATTCCAATTTTCTTCTCATACGTACTCCTTAACAGGAACAATATTGTTGAAATCTTTTTTAAAAATTCTCACGGAGTTATTCCTGGACAAACACTATTTCCAAACAAAATTTTGCGGCAGGATACGCCCATCAAAACAATAATTTTCACAGTTAAGTGAAAAAATATTCACTCAGCTACAGGTAGACTAGAATCCAGTGAGGACTTCTTGTTTGTAAAAAATAATTGCGGCAGACAACAGGCCCCCACTAGACCCCCAAAAAAGTTTTACCTTACAGCTGAGTTTCAAAACTCTTCTATTTAAGATGGCTTCAAAAACACGTCGTTACAGCTTCAGTATCAAACACAACTCTGATTCGCACATGCTCAATGAGGTAAGCAAGCTACTTACCACAGAGCCACTCCTGCACTCGTTCTGGTGATGATTTTCATTTTTTTTTTCACTTCAACGTTGGAAATGATGGCAGGAAGCTCTTTAAAAATTGTTTGAATGCGTTTTGATTTTTTTCAAATCCCCAAATCCCAATCGGTACCGATTTTGGCCAATGCTTTTGAACGAGGAATTAACAAAAGTTTTAAATGAAAAACTTTAGAAATGTGAAACGTAATTTGAAAACAATGGCGACATTTTAAAATTTTGTTCATTAACCTCGCATATTCCCATAACGATGTTATTTTTCCAGCAGCTTTTGCATTTTTTATCCAATTTTAATGAAAATCGATGAGTGAGCAAGGCCCATGGCAGTGAGTTGATTTCAGTATATGACGTTGAGAAAAAAAATGGTTATTGCGCCGGAGCAGTGGTTTTATAAAATCAATAGACATTTTGCGTGCAAATACCCATATGGGTTTTATTTTTGGCCGTAAATTTCTTATTTTTTATCCGATTTTAATGAAATATGAAGCGTAGGTAAATGTTTGGTGGGGGATATGGGAAATGTATGTATTTAATTCAAAAGAGCTTGAAAAGGGTACAAATGTACATAAGCATTTCTTTACAGACATTCTTAACGATTTTGTAGGAATTTTACACGTGATTACAGTTCATGTCCATTAGTTGATATCAGCATTAAGAGTTGACAAAAATCGATAACTGCGTGTGAGAGAGAGACTTTTAAAATATCAATAGGCTTTTTGTATGCAGTTACCCATAGGATTAGTATATTATGCTGTAACTTTTACACAATTCATCCGATTTTGATAAACTTTGACTTTTAGGTAAAATTTATGGCCGGAGTCATGAAGTAGAATTAAAATTAAAATGATGAAAGGCAGCAATCGTCAAAATCATTCACAATAAAATAATGAACTGATTTTGAAGAAAATTGAACAGTGAGTAAAATTAAGCACTTCGACATATGAAACGTCGATTATTTATAAGATGTATTGAGATTTAAATGGCAATGGAATATTTTCATGTAAATGGTCAAATGGATTCTATTTTATGACATAACCTTACCACTTTTCTTCGGATTTTGCTGAGAGTGGACACGCTGATCAATTTTGTACCGAGAGTGACATTCAGGGGAAAGAAATAAACAAACATTACGCAATGTGTCGACGTACACCCAAACGTTTCACTGCGATTTCAGACGGTGCAGTATGGAGTAGTATGGCGAAAGCGTTAAGCGGGTAAAATACCTGCCGACTCAGATATAACATCTTAATTGGTAACAGTTGGTAGAGGGAATGTAGAAGATTTCAATACAAGGCCAGAGGTGGGTTTAACTTCAACACAAAAAACACGAGCAATATATATATATGGAGGCACATGAGCATATATATATGGAGGCACAAGTTCTAGTGGTTAGAGAGCAGTCTAAAGCGAACTAAAGAAAAATGAATAAGAGAAGAAACTTGAGAAAACTGAGAAGACAGCATATAGAAAATGTAGAAAGTTAAAAAAAAAAGAAAATGAAAACACAAAAAATCTAAAATTTAAAAAGTAGAAAAGGTGAAAGTGTAATCCTTCTTAGCTATTAAATTAAAGGGCTGGAAATATAACAAAATGTTAATAAAGAATAGGTAGCGAACTTAGAAGCTTTGCTTGTGTCCTTATGTCGGAAGGAGGCTACGTGATTGGCATACCGATTTTTAAAAGTATTCTTTTTATTTAAGTATGTATATATATATGTATGTATGTATGTAATTATGTCTCTCTCGCTCTAACGCCAAACACGAGCTAGGATGCGTGCTCTAAGGAACGAAGGTGTTAGAGCCGCGAGGGAAGCCCGGGTGGCAGAGGCGCAACAGGGCAAAAAAGCCACAATTCATTCTCTGGTAGATGAACAGGGGCGCGAATTGCTCGAGCCAAGTAAAATGTGTGAGGCCTTCCAACAGCATTTTGCCCGACTGTTCGGGACAAGTGGCGGGTAAGAACGTAGGGTGGACTTCAGTGCCTACCTACACAGCCTACCACGACTCTCGCCGGGTTTGGTTGGTCTACCCTACGAGCTTTACAGTTGTATGCCAGACTTGTTTGGAGGCGTCTTGGCAGCGGTGTACTGCAACTGGCAGCAAAAATGGAGCATTCTTGGTTTTGTGATCCGAGGAGCCGTAACACTGCTGAAGAAAGATCTAAACAAGGGGAATGTAATAGATAACTTTAGGCCCATCACTCTGCTTAATGCAGACTTGAAAATTTTGGCCAAGGTGTTAGCCAAGAGGTTGGTGCTTGTCATCGAGAAACTGCTCGACAAGGCGCAAACGTGCACCGTGCTGGGCCGGACCATCCATGACAACCTCCACCTGATGCGCAACATCATAGACAGGGTAGTTAAGGAACCTGGCATGGGTGAGGCGCTGATCAATTTGGATCAATCGAAAGCTTTCAATAGGGTAGACCATTGATACTTGGAGGCTGTCCTGACAGCGGTTGGTTTCGGTCCCGTCTTCCGCGGCTGGATAGCCGCTTTGTACACAGGCATCCGTAGATTATTCGCGTAAATGGACTTCTATAGAGACCTTTCGACATTGCACGTTATGTCCGTCAGAGATGCCCCCTCTCGTCGCTTCTGTACGCATTGACTCTCGAGCCATTATTACGGAAGCTGGCAACTCTGAGGGTCATCCCACAAGAATTGGGATGCGTGACGAGCGTGTCTGCATACGCGGACGACGACACCGTCATAGTGTCTAGCCACGAGCACATTGAGCAGGTCGGCGAGACACTGAAAGACTACGAAGCGGTGACAGGAGCGAAAATCAACCGGGAAAAATCAGTGGGCTTGCGACTCGGCACCTGGAGAAGCAAGCCAATGCAGTCCACCAGAGCCTCCGTCGTGGGACGCTGGACCGACGGTCCGGTCGAGTTTCTCGGGGTCTGGTTTGGTCCGAACCTCCAAATGGAGAAGAACTGGAACGAGATAATGAGCAGGGTGGTCACTATCGCCCGGCAATGGGCCCAGATGAAACTGTCCCTAAAAGGTCGGGCGGAGGTGGCGAACTCGTACATCGCGTACGTCATCTACTACCGCCTGACCGTCGTGCCTTGTCCCGACCCTACCATCGCCAAACTAGAACGCATTCTCTTTCGCTTCTTGTGGAAAGGATGCGTCCCGATGGTCAGGCGATCCATTTGCTGTCAACATCCGTTAAAAGGAGGACTGGGCATGCTGTGATTGATGAAGCGCAGACACGCGCTGAGACTGCGACATCTCAGGCTATTCGTAGACGACGGTGAACAGGTGTGGTCGCCGTTTGTGAGGCACGCTTTCCCGCAGCTCGTCTCCATGACCGAAGTGCAGTCGTGGATCAAAAAGAGGCCGAGAAAGGGCGAATGGCACCGCGAGTTTCGCGTTGCTGTCAAGCAACTATGCCGTCCCGGGTCGACCATGAGTGACTTCAACACAACCCAAGCATTCTATAGGGGATTAGTGGAGGGGAGGTACGACGACGAGCTCGGGGCGAACCTGGACGTCGTCGAGGAATACCTGACCCGAATGTTCAGGCCGACTTTCGGGCCAGGGCCCATTGACAACTTCCTGAGATCACTGGCCTGGCGGTGCTACCGAGAAGCGCTACCCCTTCGGGATAAGCTCTACGGACACTGCTCGAGGAACACGGGGCCGACCTGCCCGAGATGCGGTCAGAGCAACAAAACCGTTCTGCTCGCACTCGTGCAGTGTCTAACCATTTCCGACCTGTGGGCTTATGTCGAACAACTGCTGTCACGTGTGGGACGAGTCGGTTTAACAGCTGAGTCTATCGTCAATATTGTCACGCCTCCTTCCTTCAAACGGGAAGGAAGAGCTATTTTCATAATCCTTGTGGCTATGGCGAAAGAATGTATCTGGTTGACGCGTCT
The DNA here is from genome assembly GCF_006345805.1 of Octopus sinensis. Taxonomy (NCBI): domain Eukaryota; kingdom Metazoa; phylum Mollusca; class Cephalopoda; order Octopoda; family Octopodidae; genus Octopus; species Octopus sinensis. The sequence goes on along the minus strand of NC_043014.1, from coordinate 17,282,076 downwards.
GAAAGGATTGGAGACAAACACTTTCCTCTCTGGTCAATCTCTCATCAACTTCTTCAAGTACCACTTGAAAAGGAAAGTGAGAGTAGAGAGGCAAGTTTTGTCTAGCGAATGTTTTAAAAAAAGATGGGTGAATGTAGCAAGGATGGCACGTATGAATGACGAAGCCACCTTGAGCATGATCCTATGAACCCAGAAATTGAAAACAGAGGGTTACCCACTTGCAAACAAATGTGGTAACATATAACAATATTGACCAAGGTTACCGTGGTATTTTTCGTAGGCTTTTCTTCCCACGGATAAACCTTATCTGCTTCCCCCTTTACACCTTACATCATGACACTGTGATACGCGATCCCTATTGATCGTTTTTTCTTTTGTTTCTTTTCTTTTTTTTTCTTCTTCTTCTTTCCCTTTTACGATCCCTTTTGATCGAAAACCTACCCCACCTTTTATTTCCTAAAAAAGAAAAAGCTCTACATTGTAATCTGTCCCGTCTGTGTGCAGCCTTGTGTGGCTAATAAAGAAACATGTCTATCTATCTATCTATCTATCTATCTATCTATCTATCTATCTATCTATCTATCTATCTATATATATATATATATATATATATATATATATATACACATACATATATATATATATATATATATATATATATATATATATATATACACATACATATATATATATATATATATATATATATATATATATATATATACATATATATATATATACATACATATATATATATATACATACATATATATATATATATATATATATATATATATATATATATACATATATATATATACATACATATATATATATATACATACATATATATATATATATATATATATATATATATATATATATATATATATATATATATATGAATGAGTTTCGCTTAGCATCCCCAGCCCTTCCACGTGTGTCTTCAAGTAAACTACTACAGAAACGCGCGTCCATGGACGACCAGATATTGATTGATTTTCGTTGCTTTACTCTCTGCCTGTGTGAATAACCTTCAAGTATTTTGGTTTCTCCGGGAGACCCCCTTTTAAAGTAGAAGAAATAGCTAAGATTTTTGGCTGCTATTTCTAAACTTCGGTGTGTGTTGAAGCAAATCTTGGTTGAACCCTTTTATTAGTATTACTTAAGTTTGCCGTGAAACGGTCCTTTTTTCATACCGAATTCTACTTGGTGAAATTATTGATTACTTCTTAATTAATTAATTTTACCCTTTGTTATTATATCTATCAATCTATCTATCTATCTATCTATCTATCTATCTATCTATCTATCTATCTATCTATCTATCTATCTATCTATCTATCTATCTATATATATATATATATATATATATTTAACAATAACAGGGTAATAAAAAAGCTTAGAATTTTTACTACCAGTGGCCTAACGTGTAAAAAAATTGTCAATAGACTATATATATTATTCATATAAATGCATTGTACATTTAAACTCCGAAGAGGTATCCGTCTTATGTGTTTAAACACATTTAAACATATTTAAACACATAAGAGGTATCACATAAGAGGCAATGCTGGATTGCATCATGCTTATAGGCGTACCTGCTGGTGAAGACTTCGCCTAGCAAATAAGTATATTTGCTAAAAAAATGTCTCAATCCGTTGTCTAGGAGACAGAGGTAAATGTTTTATAATTTTCATTCCCTTCGATGATTATCCCTAATAGCGGTTTGGATTTTAGCTGTTCCTTCTAGCGTGCAATGAACGGATGACGGATACCTCTTATGTGTTTAAATGTACACTGTATTTATATATATATATCTATCTATAGACATATATATATATATATACATAGTTGAAATTTGCAGAAAAACAAAAGACGAACACAGATATATGAACAAGGTGTGTATTAGTTTGACACTCCGAAAAGTGAGAAAGAGCTTTATGTTTCGGCCCTACGATCTTCAAAAGTAAAGAAAATGAGGAAATCACAGAAGTTGAAAAAGGATTAAAAGTTGTAGTGTATTGGAGGGACTTTTCATTAACAGATGTGTCCCGTGAGATCCATAATTATATCCAGTGGCAATCGGAGAGGTGTAGAATCGGAGAGGTGCAGAAAGTTCAGGCAGTAGTGAGTCCAATATGTAGGTGTTTAAAACAGGATAAAACAGGTGTGACCACTTGAGCGTACAATACATACATATATATATATATATATATATAATATATATATATATATATATATATATAATATATATATATATATATATATATATATATATATATATAAATATATAAATATATATATATAAAATATATATATATATATATATATATATATATATATATATATATATATAATATATATATATATATATATATATATATAGTAAGTAATGTTTTCTTGATTGTATTATGAATATATTCATTATAATCGTAAGAGATAATGATGAAATTGTTTTATCTGCTAAATTACGTAAATTTCATGAAAAATCAATTCTCTAACATCTTGTTTGGTGAAGCTTGTCTTTTGTGTTGGAGGTAGATTTCGGATATACAAGATAAAAATGCATGAAAAAAATATGAAAATATAAAGTGATATATCCAACCCATGCCAGCATGGAACATGGATGTTAAGTGATGCTGACTGATATGGAAATGTGTGACTTTCATCCAAATTAAGATATACTGGGATGTTGTACGAAGTTGTCGAGGTGTTGTGAATTCAACATATTTTACTTACATCAGTTGTCTTATTGTTGGATTATATTCACTACTGCTAACCACTATTTTGAAGCAGGAATGAAATTATTGCTTGACAGATACCTAGTTATGTTGTTACTTTATATATATATATATTTCTTTGCTGCCCGCAGGGGGCTAGACATGGAGGGGACAGGCAGGGACAGACAAGGGGATTGGGTCGATTATATCGACCCCAGTGCGTGACTGATGCTTGAGTTATCGACCCCGAAAGGATGAAGGGCGGGGTCGACCTCGGTGGAATTTGAACTCAGAACGTAATGTGCGGGCGGCACGTAAAAAGCACCATCCGTCCGTGGCCGTTTGCCAGCCCCGTCTGGCACCTGTGCCGGTGACATGTAAAAAAGCACCCACTACACTCACGGAGTGGTTGGCGTTAGGAAGGGCATCCAGCCGTAGAAACACTGCCAGATGAGACTGGGCCTGGTGCAGCCTTCTGGCTTCACAGACCCCAGTTGAACCGTCCAACCCATGCTAGCATGGAAAGCGGACGCTAAATGATGATGATGATGATGATGATGATGATGATACATATACATATATAAATATATATGTATATCTATATAAGTGTATGTGTGTATAAAGTCAATGGCGTGTCTGCGTAATAAGAAGCTTGATTTCCAACCACATGGTGTAGGGGTCATTGTTAATACGAGCTGCCTTCACCAAGTGTCCAATTCCATATCCTCGTGTCGTGAGTAGATTTTGTTGTCAGAAACTGAAAGAGGCCTGTCTTATGTATATACATATATACATGGGTGTATGTGTGTGTGTGAGCTTTGATTATAGTGGTTGTATTAGTCTCTGGAGATATTCCATCCCCGTAACTTAACAGTTCCTCAAAAGAAACCGATATAATAAGTAACAGACTTTCAAAATTTAAATACCGTGGTGAATATATTCGAATAAAATACCTTCTAGGAGTGTTGCCATCATGGTTGCTGATTAATGACTTGAATAATTGGAAGATAATATTCTTTATATATATATATGTATGTGTGAGTGAATGTGTGTGAGTGTGAATATATGATATATACTGGTAAGCATGGATATACGTATGCATGTATATATATATATATAGGTGTGTTTACACACACACACACACACACACACACACACATATATATATATATATATATATATATATATACTTATACATATATAAATATAATTAAGAGACAGACCCTCCATAAAGTAATTCAATTAAGAATGAAAGATATTATCTATAATAAAATATAACTATAAGTATATTATTAATAATATACTAAAACATATTATACTAAATAATGCACATTAAATCGACGAGGCGCATTTCGTGACGATATATTATATCGACATTATCAAAATTGATAATCTGAAAAATTAATATTTCTTCGATCCAATGATACAACGCTACTCTTCAGGGCTAAATAGCAGAGAATAAATCTACAACATAAGTGAAGACATTATGATTAAATTCTTAATTCCATATATATATATATATATATATATATATATATATATATATATATATATATATATATATATATATATATATATATATATATATATATAAATGAAAGAATGGAGTCAAACGACGATTTAACAAAATTCCGTTATTCTCGAAGACTGCATATTCTCAATTCCGTAGGAATAAAGGGTGCATTATGCCGCATTCTCATCAGGAAAAACAAGGAACTTATGTCAGCATCATGACGAACAAAAACTTATAGATGACTGCCCACACGGAGTCCATAGTGATAATGAGTGTTTCTTTAAAATATTCCGTTATAAGCAGTGACGTAAAAATTGGTTGGATGGAGAAGACTCTAAAGAGTTCAAAAGTTCAAAAATGGTTGGAATGGGAAGGTTCTAAGAATAGGAGGGTGACAGAGTGCAAGTCGTATGTATGGTGATGCGTTGTTGTTTGCTTTTGCTAATAAGATTGAGTGCCTATGTGAGTGTATGTATATAACTGCATTCGTGTCTATGTGTGTGTATGTGTGTTCGTGATTGTGTGTGTGGGGGGATAAATGTCAAACACATTTAGTGGTGAAGTGACAGTTTTGTGTCTGTGTGTTTGATTGTGCTTATGATAGAGAGAGGGAGACAGAGAGAGAGGGAGGAGAGGTAGAGAGACAAAGGTAGAAATACCCCAACGAGTTTAGTAGTAGCTCTCCATGTAACTGAGTATTAAAATTTTTTTTTTTCTATGGCGTTGTTGTAGAAGTAGAACCACTTTATTAAATTCAAGGAGGTTAACTATATTATTCATCATTCATATGAGTGGAAGGTGTGCTTCCTCCAGTGCATGCACCAATAGGATTTTTCTACCATTGTGTTTACTAAAGGGAATTTGGCGAAAAGTATATAGAAAAGTTCGGAATTACAGACGGCACAATATTTTCTGCCCTTATCAAAAGGAAAGGATACAGACAATATGGACCAATCCAGTTTGAAAGTTATATTGTTGTCCTTAAGACGCCAAACTAATTTACTTAGACCTGCACTTTGTTGTTTTCTCTTATCTCGGAAAGTTCCTTGTTTTTCTTGATGAGAATGCGACATAATGCACCCTTTATTCCTACGGAATTGAGAATATGCAGTCTTCGAAACATATGTCGAGAATAAAGGAATTTTGTTAAATCGTCGTTCGACTCCATTCTTTCATTTATTTATAGTAAAAATAACACACAAATTTCCACACGAAAGCACGTGATTGCTGCCCTTGGCATGTAGCTTCAACCGTGATTTCTGACGCAAATTTGCTACCCGGGTATCGGTTAACCGAATTATCCATACTAGGATAATTCATTCAACTACTTAAACATATATATATATAAGTATATGAATATAATTCTTATGCACATACGTATACACACAATAACGCACAAAAATACGCACTCATTCTTACATCCACACACGCAGACACAATGGCACACACAGAGACACACCTATATATATCATCATCATCATCATCGTTTAGCGTCCGCTTTCCATGCTAGCATGGGTTGGACGGGTCAACTGGGGTCTGTGAAGCTGGAAGGCTTCGTCAGGCCCAGTCAGATCTGGCAGTGTTTCTACGGTTGGATGCCCTTCCTAACGCCAACCACTCCGCGTGTGTAGTGGGTGTTTTTTACGTGCCACCTGCACAGGTGCCAGACAGAGCTGGCGAACGGCCACGAACGGATGGTGCTTTTACGTGTCACCGGCACGGGGCCAGGCGATGCTGGCAACGGACACGAACGGATGGTGCTTTTACGTGCCACCGACACGGGGCCAGACAGAGCTGGCAAACGGCCACGAACGGACGGTGCTTTTACGCGTCACCGGCACGGGGGCCAGCCGAGGCTGGCAACGGACGCGAACGGATGGTGCTTTTACGTGCCACCGACACGGTTGCCAGACAGAGCTGGCAAACGGCCACGAGCGGACGGTGCTTTTACGTGTCACCGGCACGGGGGCCAGCCGAGGCTGGCAACGGACACGAACGGATGGTGCTTTTACGTGCCACCGACACGGGACCAGACAGAGCTGGCAAACGGCCACGAACGGATGGTGCTTTTACGTGCCACCGACACGGGGCCAGACAGAGCTGGCAAACGGCCACGAGCGAATGGTGCTTTTACGTATCACCGACACGGGTGCCAGACGAGGCTGACAGCGGACACGAACGGATGGGTCACTTAACCCCTGCTTTCTGATATATGATTTGATTTTGATTGTTCTCACTGGTCTTCTCACGCACAGCATACTTCCATAGGTCTCGGTCTCTGGTCATTTCCTTGGTGAGACCTAGAGTTCGAAGGTCGTGCTTCACCACCTCGACCCAGGTTTTCCTGGGTCTACCTCTTCCACAGGTCCCCTCAACTGCCAGGGTGTGGCACTTTTTCACACACCTATCTTCATCCATTCTCACCACATGACCATACCAGCGCAATCGTCTCTCTTGCACACAACATCTGATTCCTCTTAGGTCCAACTTTTCTCTCAAGGTACTTACACTCTGTCGACTATGAACACTGACATTACACATCCAACGGAGCATACTAGCTTCATTTCTCGCGAGCTTACGCATGTCCTCAGCAGTCACGGCCCATGTTTCACTGCCATGTAGCATGGCTGTTCGTACACATGCATCATACAGTCTGCCTTTTACTCTGAGCGAGAGGCCTTTAGTCACCAACAGAGGTAAGAGCTCCCTAAACTTTGCCCAGGCTATTCTTACTCTAGCCGTTACACTTTCAGCACACCCACCCCCACTACTGACTTGGTCACCAAGATAACGGAAGCTATCAACTACTTCTAGTTTTTCCCCCTGGAAAGTGACGGAAGTTGTTTTCTGCAGATTTTCAGAGGTTAATGCTCCCGAGCATCTGCCACATACAAAAACCATCTTCCTAGTTAGCCTTCCTATGACATTGCTGCACCTCTTATGTGTCCATAGCTTACGCTTGGTGCATCTTATAGAGTTTCTACCTACACCTTTTCTACAGATCGAGCAGGGCCATCTACCTGAAGGCGTTTGTGATTTGTCTACCTTCCTACTTATTAGGACTTTGGTTTTAGCTAGGTTGACTCTAAGGCCCTTCGATTCTAATCCTTGTTTTCACACCTGAAACTTCTTCTCCAGTTCTGATAATGACTCAGCAATTAGAGCAAGGTCATCAGCATAGAGGAGCTCCCAGGGGCATCCTGTCTTGAATTCCTCCGTTATTGCCTGGAGGACTATGATAAATAAGAGGGGGCTGAGGACTGAGCCTTGGTGGACCCCTACCTCTACCCGGAATTCTTCACTGTACTCATTTCCAACCCTCACCTTACTAGCAGCTTCCCTGTACATGGCTTGCACAGCTCTCACTAACCATTCATCTATTCCTAGTTTCCTCATTGACCACCATATGAGGGATCGGGGGACCCTGTCGAAGGCTTTCTCCATGTCAACAAAAGCCAGGTACAGGGGCTTATCTTTGGCTAGGTATTTCTCCTGCAGCTGCCTTACCAGGAATATAGCATCAGTGGTACTTTTCCCTGGCACGAAACCAAACTGCATCTCATCTAAACTAACTCTCTCTCTCTAATTAGTTGGCTTATGACCCTCTCTGTAACCTTCATCACCTGATCCAACAGCTTGATACCTCTGTAATTATTTGTATCTAGGGCATCACCTTTACCTTTGTAGCAGTTGACTATTATGCTGCTACACCAGTCATTGGGTATGACTCCTTCATGTATCACCTGATTAACTATACAGGTGACTAGGCTATAGCCGACACTACCAGATATTTTGAGCATCCCTGCAGTGATACCTGATGGGCCTGGGGCTTTCCCTGTCTTCATGCTTCTAATTGCCTTAGCTACTAAGGAAC
>NC_043014.1:17253966-17268966 GCF_006345805.1 Octopus sinensis | reverse complement strand
TTTTAGTTAGTGTTGATCTAAGTTCAAGGAGTCTTTGTTCACGAATATATGTATCCAAAACTCTGGTACTGATTCTTTTCACTAGATTAAAAGGTGTATTAATTTTTATGTGTTTTGGGTGGCAAACAATAGGTATTGTTTAGAATCTGTGGGTTTATAAAAGATGTGTGTTTCTATGTGGCTGTTAACTATTTTAATTATCATGTCTAGAAAAGGGAGTTGTTTACTGTTGTGTTCCATAGTGAATTGTATATCGCTATGTATGTTGTTAAGCATTACTTTCAAATCAAGGAGCTTGTCCAAAGTATGAAGCAATCATCCAAATACCTCTTCCAATTCTCCTTTAAATAGCAATTAAAAGAGGCGCCATAATTTTCTAGTGATGATTGGTATAACTTATGTTCTAGGTAACCCTTTACAAGGTTTGCAATCACTGGAGCAACTCTGGTTCCCATTGCAATTCCACATTTTTGTCGATAGTAAGTTGTATAGAACATGAAATAGTTGATCAGCAAGATGAATTTGAGTGCTTCGATTATGAATCTGTGATTAATGCGTCTTGGGATCTCTTTTGGGTATTTTTCTAGCCAGAATGTGATTGCTTCTATACCATAGTCATGTAGGGTATTGGTGTACATAATCACCACATCGAAAGATACAGTAAAGGTTCCTTCCTTTACTGTATTCGGGAGGTGGTTAGTTAGTTAGTAAGTTAGTTAAATTTTTGGCCCAAAAAGCAAAAAGCAAGGCCATGTAGGGGGACATGGAGTTATGTACAGGGTGGTGTTCATGTAAAGAGTTCAGGCCATTTGTGGTCAAGAGAGACTTCGAACCGAGCGGTCGTCGGCATCTTCACTATCTCGTCCAGCAGCTTAATCCACGGATCCGCAACCCGGACGGAGAAAGCCCCTCTCCTTCGGTTGAGATTAAATCGTCGCAGATAGAGCTTTTCGGAGTGACCCCGCAGCCGACGCTCTGGAGCAGGAGTGAAGAACAGCTCTTTCGAGAGGTTACACTTTCCGCTTATGATGTTGTGGGCGAGAATGAGATCTCCACGGCGTCGTCGTTTTTCTAGAGAATAAAGATCAAGCGTCTTCAGCCATTCCTCAAAAGACAAATTCTTGAGACCAAGAACCATGCGGGTAGCCAGCTTCTGAACTCTTTCGTGATGCTGTATGTCTTTGAGGAGATAAGGAGAAGAGGCTTGAATCCCGTACTCCGATATGGGTCTCACCAGCGTGACATAGAGCGGTAGGAATATGGCTGCTGTGAGCATTCCGAATGACCGTCGAATCAAGAACAGAACTCTGCGTGTTTTGTTGGCAGCATGGACGCACTGGGCCGAAGGCGAAAAGGAAGAACCACGAAGATACACAGGTCCTTTACCTGGTCGGTCCTCTCCAGCAGCAGACGACCCGGCTCGAAATCAAGTTGAGTTGCAGGAGGAGAGCCAACAGGCAGATGACAGCACTTTGACACGTTCAGGCACAGGTCCCATTCGTTGGACCATCTCCAAATTTGGTGGAGGCATCGACGAAGATCCTCTATATCACCGCGAGGAGCGACCAGTTTGACATCATCGGCAAATAGAAGGGTGTGTTGCGTGAGGTCGTCGGGCAAGTCATTTATGAAGACTAAGAACAATAAGGGCCCAAGCACTGAACCTTGAGGCATGCCACTGCTCGCACTGGAGACGTCGGACAGCAAACCATTAACTTGGACTTGGAAGGAGCGATCTGAGAGGAAGGCACCAACCCATCGTACAATATCCGGATGGAAACTATATGCTTGAAGCTTGACAAGTAATAGGCGGTGGTTTACCGAGTCAAAAGCTTTGGCAAAGTCCAATAAAACGATGTCAACAGCATCATCATCATCCCAGATACGCATCACCAATTCTTCCATTACCAGTAAGTTGGCCAAGCATGATCTCTTCGGCACGAAGCTGTGTTGGGAATCAGAGATAGAGACTGTGTTTTGGAGGTGGAGCATCAAACTTTTCTTAAGGATGGTTTCGAACATCTTGCTGATTATTGAAATAATCAAGGTAACTTAAAAATAATTAAGGTAACCAGACTAAGCTTAGGAGAAAGTAAATTTAGCCTGAAGTGCAAATTGCAGTTTGAAAACAGATTTGAAGTGGTGCATAGAGGGAGCTTTAAACAGATCCATCAATGCGACTTACCATCATTCGAATTAGTTTGAGGCAGATGGAACTATTCAAAATGTGCAGAAGAAACGTTGACAGAGTTCAAGAAAACCTGGTAAATGTGTCAGGAGATAGGAATTTCAAAACAAAATGTCCATCACGTTTTAAAGCACAGTTATTGTAAAAGTGACATTTCAAGAATCATCCAAGCCCTCAATGAAGATGATGCAGAGTCAAAGAGTAGGGTCTTGGCAAAATGTGTAGAAGAAATGTTCCAAAAGACTGTGGCATCTTAGGCAAGTGTCTTCTACTATAGCCCCGGGCCGACCAAAGCCTTGTGAGTGGATTTGGTAGACGGAAACTGAAAGAAGCCCATTGTAAACATGTATATATATATATATATATATATATATATATATATAGGCATAGGAGTGGCTGTGTGGTAAGTCGCTTGCTAACCAACCACATGGTTCCGGGTTCAGTCCCACTGCGTGGCACCTTGGGCAAGTGTCTTCTGCTATAGCCCCGGGCCGACCAATGCCTTGTGAGTGGATTTCGTAGACGGAAACTGAAAGAAGCCTGTCGTATATATGTATATATATATGTAAGTGTGTTTGTGTGTCTGTGTTTGTCCCCCTAGCATTGCTTGACAACCGATGCTGGTGTGTTTACGTCCCCGTCACCTAGCAGTTCGGCAAAAGAGACCAATAGAATAAGTACTGGGCTTACAAAAGAATAAGTCCCGGGGTCGATTTTCTCGACTAAAGGCGGTGCTCCAGCATGGACGCAGTCAAATGACTGAAACAAGTAAAAGAGAGTAAGAGTAAATACCAAACAAAATATTTCCTGATGTTTGCAATTCCACTGCTTTGCTTCATCAGCAGTGTCTGAGACCAGAATGACCATCAGTTTGAAAATAAAATCTGTTTGTCGATTCTATTAAATTTTGAAAATGGAATGTAGCTTAATAAACATCGACTTTATAATTATTCAGTGTGTGTATAAAATTTTTGGTGACACTGTATATATAACTAGCAGTATCGCCCGGCGTTGCTCGGGTTTGTAAGGGAAATAACTATATAAGCATTTTTAGAGATGTAAAGTATAATCGCCATCTCAATATGGCTAACCACAAAGGGGGGTGTTACTGTAGCTTTTTACGTTCTGAGATTTAATAATACATTTTTAGAGAGTTACTTCCCTTATATAATAACGAAAAAAATGCATTAAAAATAGGAAAAACTGATGGTAGTTTTTTTAAAATCGTAGATTCATCGTAGACACGCGCTAATACCCAGGAGGGCTCGATATGAATCACGACTATAAGATACCCGAATTTGGTTAAACTGCACCGCAAAATGTGGGAGTAGTTAGGAATCTAAATCGGAGGAGACAGACACTCACACAACTTCACCTTTATATATATATATATATAAACCTTACCTCAAGTTCATCTTTACGTCGACGATGCATTCTCTCAACATCCTCACTGTCGTAGTTACGTATTTCCATTGGCTCTTCTTTAAGTTTCTGAATTTGTCGTGTGTCGACCCAGGCTTTTGATGAAGGACTAGGTGGGATCTGTTGGCCGTTGGCATCTACCTTTAAGCCACAAAGTGGACTGCCCGATGATGACCTAGCCGGAGCAGAACGACTACGCCGGGACCCTGAAAATATAATAGATCTAGTTATGATGTTTTGCCATCACCTACGAATCTAGTAAGATGGAACGTCTTAGAGAATGACGTCTGCAAATGTGGAAAAGTCGGTACATTAAAACATATTCTTTCCAACTGTTCATTAACATTGAACAGGTACACATGGAGGCACAACTTGGTCCTTAAGGTTATCTTCAATGCTATAAAGAACCAAATTCATCTCAACAACACCGAGGAAAAATCGTTAAAAGTACCATCAAGAGAGTTCATTACCTTCGTGCGACCAGGTCAGCAGATCCGTTTCAAGGAGAAGATCAAGAAACTTCCTGAGAAAAATGAAAAGTGGAACGGCTATTGGGAGGTAACTGCAGATTTACCTGGGTGCCAGGTTTTCTTTCCCATCCCAGTTTCGAAAAAACCAGATATTTTGATGTCGTGTGAAAGAAAGAAAGTTGTAAATATAGTCGAGCTAACGGTTCCTCACGAAGATAATATGGACGCTGCTCGGGCTCGAAAATTAAACCGTTGTGAAAACCTCCTCGAGGAATGTGAAGACGCAGGCTGGAAAGCGGAACATTTTCCTATCGAAGTCGGATGTAGAGGGTTTGTAGGACACAGCGTGAGACGACTGTGGTGTGAAAGAAAGAAAGTTGTAAATATAGTCGAGCTAACGGTTCCTTACGAAGATAATATGGACGCTGCTCGGGCTCGAAAATTAAACCGTTATGAAAACCTCGAGGAATGTGAAGACGCAGGCTGGAAAGCGGAACATTTTCCTATCGAAGTCGGATGTAGAGGGTTTGTAGGACACAGCGTGAGACGACTGTTGTTATCGTTAGGCCTAACTCATCTTAAAGTCAATACCACCATGACCGATATCCAATCTACAGTGGAGAAGGCTAGCCACTGGATTTGGTTAAAAAGAGACAATGAGCGATGGCTAGAAGGATATTGAGTTTAACTTCATAACCAGCTGATCTAGCAAGCGGGGCCTCATATCAGTGAGGGGGGGCTGGTGCGCATTGATGCCGTCGAGAGGTAGGCCCCGAAACGGCGCGCATTCTCTCCTGATGACCCCATACACTTGCTAGCTTCCGATATACGGAGCTTTTAACTGGTAGCACTTGCATGTGCAAGTTGTTTGCAAGATATCGAGGGAAATCTCAACAATCCAAATACAAGAAACCTGTATACTCTGTATTCCTCAAAATCCTCTTTCGCAATTTTGACCTATCAGCTGTTTGGTGCCGCCATGATTACTGTCATGATAGTGATAGTGAAGATGTGCCAGCAGCACAGGTGCCAGACAAGGCTGGCAACGGTTGGATGGTACCTTTTACATGCCGCCGGCACAGGTACCAGACGAGGCTGGCAATGGCCACGATCGGATGGTGCTTTTTACGCGCCGCCAGCACAGGTGCCAGACAAGGCTGGCAACGGTTGGATGGTGCCCTTTACGTGCCACCAGCACAAGTGCCAGATGAGGCTGGCAATGGCCACGATCGGATGGTGCTTTTTACGTGCCGCCGGCACAGGTGCCAGACAAGGCTGGCAATGGCCACGATCGGATGGTGCCTTTTACGTGCCACCAGCACAGGTGCCAGACAAGGCTGGCAACGGTTGGATGGTGCTTTTTACGTGCCGCCGGCACAGGTGCCAGACAAGGCTGGCAACGGTTGGATGGTGCCTTTTACGTGCCACCAGCACAGGTGCCAGACAAGGCTGGCAACGGTTGGATGGTGCCTTTTACGTGCCACCAGCACAGGTGCCAGACAAGGCTGGCAACGGTTGGATGGTGCCTTTTACGTGCCACCAGCACAGGTGCCAGACGAAGCTGGCAATGTCCACGATCGGATGGTGCCTTTTACGTGCCACCAGCACAGGTGCCAGACAAGGCTGGCAACGGTTGGATGGTGCCTTTTACGTGCCACCAGCACAGGTGCCAGACAAGGCTGGCAACGGTTGGATGGTGCCTTTTACGTGCCACCAGCACAGGTGCCAGACAAGGCTGGCAACGGTTGGATGGTGCTTTTTACGTGCCGCCGGCACAGGTGCCAGACAAGGCTGGCAACGGTTGGATGGTGCCTTTTACGTGCCACCAGCACAGGTGCCAGACAAGGCTGGCAACGGTTGGATGGTGCCTTTTACGTGCCACCAGCACAGGTGCCAGACAAGGCTGGCAACGGTTGGATGGTGCCTTTTACGTGCCACCAGCACAGGTGCCAGACAAGGCTGGCAACGGTTGGATGGTGCCTTTTACGTGCCACCAGCACAGGTGCCAGACGAAGCTGGCAATGTCCACGATCGGATGGTGCCTTTTACGTGCCACCAGCACAGGTGCCAGACAAGGCTGGCAACGGTTGGATGGTGCCTTTTACGTGCCACCAGCACAGGTGCCAGACAAGGCTGGCAACGGTTGGATGGTGCCTTTTACGTGCCACCAGCACAGGTGCCAGACAAGGCTGGCAACGGTTGGATGGTGCTTTTTACGTGCCGCCGGCACAGGTGCCAGACAAGGCTGGCAACGGTTGGATGGTGCCTTTTACGTGCCACCAGCACAGGTGCCAGACAAGGCTGGCAACGGTTGGATGGTGCATTTTACGTGCCACCAGCACAGGTGCCAGACAAGGCTGGCAACGGTTGGATGGTGCCTTTTACGTGCCACCAGCACAGGTGCCAGACAAGGCTGGCAACGGTTGGATGGTGCCTTTTACGTGCCACCAGCACAGGTGCCAGACAAGGCTGGCAACGGTTGGATGGTGCTTTTTACGTGCCGCCGGCACAGGTGCCAGACAAGGCTGGCAACGGTTGGATGGTGCCTTTTACGTGCCACCAGCACAGGTGCCAGACAAGGCCGGCAACGGTTGGATGGTGCCTTTTACGTGCCACCAGCACAGGTGCCAGACAAGGCTGGCAACGGTTGGATGGTGCCTTTTACGTGCCACCAGCACAGGTGCCAGACAAGGCCGGCAACGGTTGGATGGTGCCTTTTACGTGCCACCAGCACAGGTGCCAGACAAGGCTGGCAACGGTTGGATGGTGCCTTTTACGTGCCACCAGCACAGGTGCCAGACAAGGCTGGCAACGGTTGGATGGTGCCTTTTACGTGCCACCAGCACAGGTGCCAGACAAGGCTGGCAACGGTTGGATGGTGCCTTTTACGTGCCACCAGCACAGGTGCCAGACAAGGCCGGCAACGGTTGGATGGTGCCTTTTACGTGCCACCAGCACAGGTGCCAGACAAGGCCGGCAACGGTTGGATGGTGCCTTTTACGTGCCACCAGCACAGGTGCCAGACAAGGCTGGCAACGGTTGGATGGTGCCTTTTACGTGCCACCAGCACAGGTGCCAGACAAGGCTGGCAACGGTTGGATGGTGCCTTTTACGTGCCACCAGCACAGGTGCCAGACAAGGCTGGCAACGGTTGGATGGTGCCTTTTACGTGCCACCAGCACAGGTGCCAGACAAGGCTGGCAACGGTTGGATGGTGCCTTTTACGTGCCACCAGCAGAGGTGCCAGACAAGGCCGGCAACGGTTGGATGGTGCCTTTTACGTGCCACCAGCACAGGTGCCAGACAAGGCTGGCAACGGTTGGATGGTGCCTTTTACGTGCCACCAGCACAGGTGCCAGACAAGGCTGGCAACGGTTGGATGGTGCCTTTTACGTGCCGCCGGCACAGGTGCCAGACAAGGCTGGAAATGGCCACGATCGGATGGTGCCTTTTACGTGCCACCAGCACAGGTGCCAGACAAGGCTGGCAACGGTTGGAGGGTGCCTTTTACGTGCCGCCGGCACAGGTGCCAGACAAGGCTGGAAATGGCCACGATCGGATGGTGCCTTTTACGTGCCACCAGCACAGGTGCCAGACAAGGCTGACAATGGGCATAATCGGATGGTGCTTTTTACATGCCGCCGGCACAGGTGCCAGACAAGGCTGGCAACGGCCACGATCGGATGGTGCCTTTTACGTGCCACCAGCACAGGTGCCAGACAAGGCTGACAATGGGAATAATCGGATGGTGCTTTTTACATGCCGCCGGCACAGGTGCCAGACAAGGCTGGCAACGGCCACGATCGGATGGTGCCTTTTACGTGCCACCAGCACAGGTGTCAGACAGGGCTGGCAAACGGCCACGATCGGATGGTGCCTTTTACGTGCCACCGGCACAGGTGCCAGACAAGGCTGGCGAACGGCCACGATCGAATGGTGCTTTTTACGCACCACCAGCATGGGGACCAGGCGAGGCTGGCAAACGGCCACGATCGGATAGTGCTTTTTACGTGCCAGACGAGGCTGGCAACCAGCTGCGGTCGGATTGTGCAGTTTACGTGCCACTGGCACAGGGGCCGGACGAGGCGGGCAAACGGCCACGATCGAATGGCACTTTTTACGTGCCGCCGGCACAGGTGCCAGACAAGGCTGGCGAACGGCCACGATCGAATGGTGCTTTTTACGTGCCACCGGCTCAGGTGCCAGAGGAGGCTGGCAAACAGACCACGATCGGATGGTGCTTTTTACGTGCCGCTGGCACAGGTGCCAGGGGAGGCTGGAAAACAGGCCACGATCGAATGGTGCTTTTTACGTGCTACCGGCACAGGTGCCAGGGGAGGCTGGAAAACAGGCCACGATCGAATGGTGCTTTTTACGCGCCACCAGCATGGGGACCAGGCGAGGCTGGCTAACAGCCACGATAGGATGGTGCTTTTTACGTGCCACCAGCACAGGTGCCAGATGAGGCTGGCAAACGGCCACGATCGGATGGTGCTTTTTACGTGCCCCCGGCACAGGGGCCAGACAAGGCTGGCAAACGGCCACGATCGGATGGTGCTTTTTACGTGCCGCCGGCACAGGGGCCAGACAAGGCTGGCAAACGGCCACGATCGGATAGTGCTTTTTACGTGCCAGACGAGGCTGGCAACCGGCTGCGGTCGGATTGTGCTTTTTACGTGCCACCGGCACAGGTGTCAGGGGAGGCTGGCAAACAGGCCACGATCGGATGGTGCTTTTTACGTGCCGCTGGCACAGGTGCCAGACAAGGTTGGCGAACGGCCACGATCGAATGGTGCTTTTTACGCACCACCAGCATGGGGACCAGGCGAGGCTGGCTAACGGCCAGGATCGGATGGTGCTTTTTAGGTGCCAGACGAGGCTGGCAACCGGCTGCGGTCGGATTGTGCATTTTACGTGTCACTGGCACAGGGGCCAGACAAGGCTGGCAAACGGCCACGATCGGATAGTGCTTTTTACGTGCCAGACGAGGCTGGCAACCGGCTGCGGTCGGATTGTGCATTTTACGTGCCACTGGCACAGGGGCCGGACGAGGCGGGCAAACGGCCACGATCGAATGGCGCTTTTTACGTGCCGCCGGCACAGGTGCCAGACAAGGCTGGCTAACGACCACGATCTAATGGTGCTTTTTATGTGCCACCGGCTCAGGTGCCAGGGGAGGCTGGCAAACAGGCCACGATCGAATGGTGCATTTTACGTGCCGCCGGCACAGGTGACAGACAAGGCTGGCAACGGCCACGATCGGATGTTGCTTTTTACGTGCCGTCGGCACAGGTGCTAGACGGGGCTGGCAACGGCCACGGTTGGATGGTGCTTTTTACGTGCCACCGGCACGGAGGCCAGGCGAGGCTGGCAAACGCCCACGATCGGATGGTGCTTTTTATCTTCGATTGAGATGAAATCGTCGCAGATAGAGCTTTTCGGAGTGAGCCCGCAGCCGACGCTCTGGAGCAGGAGTGAAGAACAGCTCTTTCGAGAGGTTACACTTTCCGCTTATGATGTTGTGAGCAAGAATGAGATCACCACGGCATGGTCTAGGGAGACATGGAGTTATGTACAGGGTGGTGTTCATGTAAAGAGTTCAGGCCACTTGTGGTCAAGAGAGACTTTGAACCGAGCAGTCGCCGGCATCTTCACTATCTCGTCCGGCAGCTTATTCCACCGATCCGCAACCCGGACGGAGAAAGCCCCTCTCCTTCGATTGAGATGAAATCATCGCAGATAGAGCTTTTCGGAATGACCCCGCAGCCGGCGCTCTGGAGCAAGAGTGAAGAACAGCTCTTTCGAGTGGTTACACTTTCCGCTTATGATGTTGTGAGCGAGAATGAGATCACCACGGCACCGTCGTTTTTCTACAGAATAAAGGCTGAGCGTTTTCAGACTTTCTTCAAAAGACAAATTCTTGAGACCAAGAACCATGCGGGTAGCCAGCTTCTGGACTCTTTCGAGATGCTGTATGTCTTTGAGGAGATAAGGAGAAGAGGCTTGAATTCCGTACTGCAATATGGGTCTCACCAGCGTGACATAGAGCGGTAGGAATATGGCTGCTGTGAGCATTCCGAATGACCGTCGAATCAAGAACGGAACTCCGCGTGCTTTGTTGGCAGCATTGACACACTGGGCCGAAGGCGAAAAGGAGGAATCCACCAAGATACCCAGGTCCTTTACCTGATCGGTCCTCTCCAGCAGCAGACGACCCGGCTCGAAATCAAGTTGAGTTGCAGGAGGAGAGCCAACAGGCAGATGTCAGCACTTTAACACGTTCAGACACAGGTCCCATTCGTTAGACCATCTCCAAATTTGGTGGAGGCATCGACGAAGATCCTCTATATCACCGCGAGGAGCCACCAGTTTGACACCGTCGGCAAATAGAAGGGTGTATTGCGTGAGGTCGTCGGGCAAGTCATTTATGAAGACTAAGAACAATAAGGGCCCAAGCACAAGGAGAAGAGGCTTGAATCCCGTACTCCAATATGGGTCTCACCAGCGTGACATAGAGCGGTAGGAATATGGCTGCTGTGAGCATTCCGAATGACCGTCGAATCAAGAACGGAACTCCGCGTGCTTTGTTGGCATCATGGACGCACTGGGCCGAAGGCGAAAAGTATGATCCACGCTAATTATTTTAGGTGCCTGAGGGGTCATGAACAGACATGGACATCTTCTTGGCCTAATCACTCTTGCTTCAGCAGACATCCTGGGACAGTTGGAAAGGGGAGAGAGAGAGAGAGAGAGGGGGAGAGTGATCGTGGGCATTTGCCAGACTCGTCTGGCACCTGTGCCGGTGGCACGTAAAAAGCACCCACTACACTCATGGAGTGGTTGGCGTTAGGAAGGGCATCCAGCTGTAGAAACACTGCCAGATCAGACTGGGCCTGGTGCAGCCCCCTGGCTTCCCAGACCCCAGTTGAACCGTCCAACCCATGCTAGCATGGAAAACGGACGTTAAACGATGATGATGATGATATATATACATATGTAGCACCCACTACACTCACGGAGTGGTTGGCGTTAGGAAGGGCATCCAGCTGTAGAAACACTGCCAGATCTGACTGGAGCCTGTTGCAGCCTCCTGGCTTCCCAGATCCCGGTCGAACCGTCCAACCCATGCTAGCATGGAAAACGGACGTTAAACGATGATATGATGATATATATATATATATATGTGTGTGTGTGTGTGTATATGTATGTAGATGTATATATATATATATATAGAAAATAGTAAAGAGTGAATATATTTTCTATATATTCACCCACGTGCTTTCACAAACCAACTTTCTTATCTATATATATATATATATATATATATATATATATATATATATATATATATATATATATATATATATATATATATATAAGCGGGATCAGCCATCTGAATGTGGCTAGGGACAGGGCGGGGTGGTGGGGGTGTTACTGATGCATTTAGCCCCAGGCGACTATAGACGTCACCAGAAGAGCCGACACCATCACGGTGTCCTTGCTAGCCTGTAAAGGGAGAGGCTGATCTCCCTTTACAGGCTAGCAAGGACACCGTGATGGTGTCGGCTCTTCTGGTGACGTCTATAGTCGCCTGGGGCTAAATGCATCAGTAACACCCCCACCACCCCGCCCTGTCCCTAGCCACATTCAGATGGCTGTTCCCGCTTATATTACAGAGCAGTTACTGTTTATACCTCGCTCAGAGATTTATTATTATTATTATATATATATATATATATATATATATATATATATATATGTGTGTGTGTGTGTGTGTGTGGTGTGTGTGTGTGTGTATATGTATGTAGATGTATATATATCTTTTATCTTTTACTTGTTTCAGTCATTTGACTGCGGCCATGCTGGAGCACCGCCTTTAGTCGAGCAAATCGACCCCGGGACTTATTCTTTGTAAGCCCAGTACTTATTCTATCGGTCTCTTTTGCCGAACCGCTATATATATATATATATATATATAACAAGGTAAAGTTTTTTTATTTTTCATGTACTTCAGAGAGGAGGAGAGAGTGATACAAAGGGGCAAGGCACACTGGCTTACATTTAACACTAGTTTATGACAAGTGAGGGCGCGTGGCTTAGTGGTTAGGGCATTCGGCTCATGATCGTAAGGTTGTGAGTTCGATTCCCGGCGACGCGTTGTGTCCTTGAGCAAGACACTTTATTTCACGTTGCTCCAGTCCACTCAGCTGGCAAAAATGAGTTGTACTTGTATTTCAAAGGGTCAGCCTTGTCACTCTCTGTGTCACGCTGATTATCCCCGAGAACTACGTTAAGGGTACACGTGTCTGTGGAATGCTCAGCCATTTGCACGTTAATTTCACGAGCAAGCTGTTCCGTTGATCGTATCAGCTGGGACCCTCGTCGTCGTAACCGGCGGAGTCAAAAGAAAAAAAGTTTATGACAATCAATTGTTACAACATCAAATACATTTCAGATACATTTAAGAGGTCATGCACGTGACAACTCAATACATCATACAGGTATACCATAGATCAAAGCAATTAAACATGCAGGTACAATATAACAGTCCGATAACAACACATCAAGGTCAATACATCAGCATTTCAAAGGTACACGTCCGAAGACACAGTTCTATTTCAAAAGACATCAACAAGTCATATACAGTTCAAAGGACATTACAGGCCTAACACCCGAAGACATATCAATACACAATTCACGTACCTTACATTAGCCAACGCCTCATACTGTACCTCATCTCCACCGTCACCTATTCCTCTGTATATATCTCTCTCTGTCCCAATGCTCCAAGACCGCCGACTGATTAAATTCCAACCGCTCGCCTCGACTCCCAAAAACCGACTGCTCGCTTTGACGACCGAATACCGACTGTCTCTATCACTACCCTCAATCTGTCTCTGCACACTAATATCCTCTGTATCTGCTCTCAGCCCTATCTGCCTAACTATATCGACGCTGTCACTGTCATTCTCTCATGACAGCTCTCAGATCCCTTACTCTGTCTTTCTCACTACTTTCTTCTTCCTCTTCTTCACTGTCACTAGATTCTTCCTTACACTATCTTCCTCGGCCCTCACATCTCTCTGACCCCTAATCGACCGGCACAAGGCCAAAGGTCCCTCCAAAAGCCATTACACTTCCAGTAAACAAAGGGCTGTAGCTTTTTATTCCAGACTTTCCGTCTCACCTCTCAACAAAGTAGGTCAAGAATACTGTACCGGCCGAACCACAAAAATATATTATATATATATATATATATATATATATATATATATATATATATATATATATATATATATATATAACTCTATAAGATGCACCAAGTGTAGCTATGGACACATAAGAGGTGCAGCAATGTCAAAGGAAGGCTAACTAGGAAGATGGTTTTTTGTATGTGGCAGATGCTCAGGAACAATTAACACTGAAGATGCTCTGAGACCAACTTCCGTCACTTTCCAGGGAGAAAAGCTAGAAGTAGTTGATAGTTTCCGTTACCTAGGTGACCAAGTCAGTAGCGGGGGCGGGCGCGCTGAGAGTATAACTGCTAGAGTAAGAATAGCCTGGGCAAAGTTTAGAGAGCTCTTACCTCTGCTGGTGACAAAAGGCCTCTCGCTCAAAGTAAAAGGCAGACTGTATGATGCATGTGTACGTACAGCATGCTACATGGTAGTGAAACTTGGGCTGTGACTGCTGAGGATTTGCGTAAGCTCGCAAGAAATGAAGCTAGTATGCTCCGATGGATGTGTAACGTCAGTGTTCATAATCGACAGAGTGTAAGTACCTTGAGAGAAAGTTGAACCTAAGAAGTATCAGTTGTTGTGTGCAAGAGAGACGTATGCGCTGGTGGTATGTCATGTGATGAGAATGGCTGAAGATAGTTGTGTGCGAAAGTGCCACGCCCTGGCAGTTGGGGGACCTGTGGAAGAGGTAGACCCAGGAAAACCTGGGTCGAGGCGGTGAAGCACAACCTTCGAACTTTAGGTCTCACCAAGGAAATGACCAGTTGACCGAGACCTTTGGAGGTATGCTGTGCGTGAGAAAACCCGGCAGACCAGTGAGAACAGTCAAAATCAAGATCAAACCAAATTGAGGGTCGATCAACATCAGGGCCCCCGTGCAGGTGACACGTAAAAGTACCATCCGTTCGTAGCCGTTCGCCAGCCCTGTCTGACCCCCCGTGTAGGGTGGCACGTAAAAGCACCATCCGTTCGTGTTCGTTGCCAGCTGGCCTGGCCCCGTGCGGTGACACGTAAAAGTACCATCCGTTGTGGTGGCGTTGCCAGCTCTGTCTAGCCCCCGTGCCGGGGGAACGTAAAAGCACCATCCGTTCGTGGCCGTTTGCCAGCCCTGTCTGGCCCCCATGTCGTGTGACATGTAAAAGCACCATCCGTTTGTGTCCGTTGCCAGCCTCGCCTGGCCCCGTGCCGGTGACACGTAAAAGCAGCCATCCGGTTGTGGCCGTTTGCCAGCCCTGTCTGGGCCCCCATGTCGGTTGGCATGAAAGCACCATTCGTTCGTGCCCGTTGCCAGCCTCGCCTGGCCCCCGTGCCGGTGACATGTAAAAGCACCATCGTTTCGTGCCGTTTGCCAGCTCTGTCTGGCCCCCGTGTTGGTGGCACGTAAAAGCACCAGCCGTTCGTGTCCGTTGCCCGTGCCGGGGAAGTAAAAGCACCATCCGTTCGTGGCCGTTTGCCAGCTCTGTCTGGCACCTGTGCAGGTGGCACGTTAAAAAGCACCCACCACACTAACGGAGTGGTTGGCGTTAGGAAGGGCATCCAGCCGTAGAAAGCACTGCCAGATCTGACTGGGCCTGATGAAGCCGTTCCAGCTTCACAGACCCCAGTTGAACCGTCCAACCATGCTAGCATGAGAACGGACGCTAAATGATGATGATGGAGGTGATGATGATATATGTAGCAC
>NC_043014.1:17251166-17253866 GCF_006345805.1 Octopus sinensis | reverse complement strand
CCGGCGTGCTACCGATTCTGCCAACTTGCCACCTTTAAAATGCCGCTAAGCATTTCGCTTGGCATGTTAACAATTCTGCCAACTCATCACCATACTAATAATCTTTTCTACCATAGGCACAAGGCCTGAAATTTGCAGGGGATAAGAGCTAGTTGATATTCTTTTGACCTCGGCATTTGACTGGTACTTATTTTATTGACCTCGAAAGGATGAAAGGTAAATTGACTTTGGTGGGATTTGAACTTAGAACAAATACCACAAAGCATTTGTCTGATGCTCTAACAACTCTGCCAATCAACCCCCTTAGTGATGTTGACACCTCTGTGTTAGTTGCCTAGCACCCTATTGTTTGGCTGTTCTTTGACCAAGTACGTGGTTATTCTTGATTCGGGCGACATTAGGGGTGGTGATGACGGGGATTATGATGGTGGTACTCTTTCAAATTATAATCTCTCTTTTCTGTGTTTCTGTCAAATAATTCGAAGCGATGCTTTATTAAAAAAATTTGATAATAATATACTATATCTTGTGAGGCTGATGTTATAATGCACGCACGCACACACACACACACACACACACACACACACACACACACACACACGTGAAAGCCTTTAAAATTGGAAATTACAGACGATCCAAATATTAACTTTAGTAAAATGAATTAGAATTTGAAAATCTTCTTAGAGAACCGGTCCAGACATACTTGTCACCTCATCTGAGATGTGCTCTTTCTTTGGTTATACATAGAACAGATATCGCTCTCTCTCTCTCTCTCTCTCTCTCTCTCTCTCTCTCTCTCTCTCTCTCACACACACACACTCATTGTGTGTATATATATATATATATATATATAATATATATATATATATATATATATATATATTATATATATATATATTTCGAGATGTTTGAACTTCTTGTCGTACTTAAGGAGGCATCAAATGACAAAGAACCTGGTACAAACCTCTTTCTAGTAAACAAATCACCCAAATATGGAGGAGACGCACCTCAAGCAGCATTCGTTGACATATACAACAAGGTTCTCTTAAGAAGTGTGCCGCCTAGGGAATAGAGGTCATCAGTCATATGAAGGGTGATCTGTGACAGATGTCCAACTATCGCAAAACGTCTTTTATATACTTCTCTTAAATGGTGTACGTGCAAAAATAAAGATATGAGTGTCTACTAGAGAGGTTTTAGAAAGAACTGTAGTTGCATTGAACAAATTCACACGCCGAAAAGTTTATTGGAGACCTGCGTTGAGTAGTGTCTCCCAAGAGCTGCGCTGTTTATAGACTTTCGAAAACTATTCGACAGCATCCATAGGACTGCTATGTTTGCGACTTTTGAAAGGATAGGGATACCATCGAAGATAACATTGGCAGTTAGATATCTTTATGAATACCAAACAGCATATGTTCTTGTTAATGGAAAACATTCTTCTGGCTTCACACTTCAGAGCGGAATTCTGCAAGGTGATACTTTAACACCTTATCTATCTTTGGTGGTTATGGATCATGTGATGAAAGTTGCAACCCATACGGAAGATAATACCAGAATCACATAAGTTGGTCTATCTTGCATTTGCAGATGATATTGTTCTCTTTGCTCCTTACCCCATAGAAGCACAGAACTACCTTGGTAATGTCATGCAAGAAGCCAAGACTGTGGGGCTAGAAATAAACGAATCGAGGACAGAATACATCACCATTAATATAAACAGTGACAAAACAACAGGCGTCCTGGCAAATGGAAAACAGCTATCCAGGGTTGATAAATTCACTTACCTAGGATCGACTGTAACTGCTCTCACAACTCAAACTGTGACATCATAGACAGTAGGAGAGCGGCATGTCACAGCTTCAACACCTCTGGTCGTCTGACATCAACACAACAATGAAGATAAAGATGGACAAAACTTCCGACTTTTACATATGGATGAGAAACATGGGTAACAGGCAAAAAACCGGCAAAGGGCCATGGTGAATACTTTTACACAAGAAACCTAAGGAAAATATATCAGATATCTTATAGCGGCCACGTTTTCAATGATACATTGTACCAAATGGCTGACAAGAATCAAATGAGTACAGGGATAAAGGAACGCCGGCTGAAATAGGTTGGTCACCAACTGCAGCACCCACCCAATGAATGCTATCAACAGTGTCTGCTGCTTAACACCCTACAGAGTGGAAAGAGCGAGAGGAAACAACCAAGAACGACTTGCCACCGTATGATTCGTGCAGACTGCAGGATGTTGTCGCTCAATGCGGCGAGCTGGCAGAAACGTTAGCACGCCGGGCGAAATGCTCAGCTATATTTCATCTGCCGCTACGTTCTGAGTTCAAATTCCGCCGAGGTCGACTTTGCCTTTCATCCTTTCGGGGTCGATAAATTAAGTACCAGTTACACACTGGGGTCGATGTAATCGACTTAATCCGTTTGTCTGTCCTTGTTTGTCCCCTCTATGTTTAGACCCTTGTGGGTAATAAAGAAATAGATATTTCGTCGGCCGCTAATTTCTGAGTTCAAATTCCGCCGAAGTCGACTTTGCTTTTCATCCTTTTGGGGTCGATTAAATAAGTACCAGTTGCGCACTGAGGTCAATATAATCGATTTAACCCGTTTGTCTGTCCTTGTTTGTCCTCTCTGTGTTTAGCCCCTTGTGGGTAGTAAAGAAATAGGTATTTCGTCTGTCTT
>NC_043014.1:17213666-17246166 GCF_006345805.1 Octopus sinensis | reverse complement strand
GCCCAGTACTTATTCTATCGGTCTCTTTGGCCGAACTGCTAAGTTACAGGGACATAAACTCACCAGCATCGGTTGTCAAGCAATACTAGGGGGACAAACACACACACACAAACACACGCATATATATATATACATATATACGACAGGCTTCTTTCAGTTTCCATCTACCAAATCCACTCACAAGGCTTTGGTCGGCCCGAGGCTATAGTAGAAGACACTTGCCCAAGGTGCCACGCAGTGGGACTGAACCCGGAACCATGTGGTTGGTAAGCAAGCTACTTACCACACAGCCACTCCTGCGCCTATATAAAGTACGATTTATTCGTGATCAGAGGCGTTCATAAACTGAGGTACTACTGTATGAATATATATTATGTATTACATATAATTGAGAAAATTGTGTCCAACAAGAAGGGCTATGTTTGGGCATTTATTTCTTGAATCACTACAATTGTTTCCACATGACATAGTCCTCCAACAGTCCTTCAGCAACAACACGCCCTGATAAGCTCAGACTTCTACTACTACTAAATTTAGGCCACAACAGACGGATGGGATGGTCTTGAAGCCAAGAATTTTAAACTTTGGGCAGGAATATTTATATATCACCTGAGGAAACACAACCAGATCTCGTAACAGAGGAAAACGGTTGCATAATCAACTCCCTGCTCACCTGGAGAAGCAGGTTGCGTGGAAACCATTGCAGTGATTAAAAAAATAAAAATGTCCAACTCTGTCCCTTCTTATTGACTCCAATTTTTTTCCAGTTCCCTGTTCACACACGGCAGAGATGCCCAAACACAAACCTGGAAGTAAATCTATTACCACTGGACAGCACAGGATTAAATCTGAAGGTAGGCGATCTTTATACTGTTCTACATTCTTAACAGAATGTACCATAACTATTTATATGTGGCCCTCTTTCTTTTTCTAACAACTGGATGTCTTCTACTCCTCTCTTTTCCCTTTTATTATCCCCCCCTCATTTTGGTCCAACGACCCTCCACGCTTGTTTTCGTTTGGTTTCCTTCTCTGTCTCCACTTTCCTGTTTTAGTTCCCAACTTCAACCGTCCAGAAATCCCAAATTTTATTTTGGTAATTTATGGGAATAGTTGTCGTTGAATGCTAGAAATGAGGAGTAGATAGACAGCCGACAACATACGAAGGGTTCTTTCTGTGTATTACTTATCCAGTTTTCTATTCTTTCCTCTTATTATTTGTGTACTTAACTCATTTGTTTTCGTCGCCTGGCCCCCGTGCCGGTGGCACGTAAAAAGCACCATCCGACTGTGGCCATTTGCCAGCCCTGTCTGACACCTGTGCCAGTGGCACGTAAAAAGCACCCACAACACTCACGGAGTAGTTGGCATTAGGAAAGGCATCCAGCCGTAGAAACATTTCCAGAACAGACTGGGCCTGGTGCAGCCTTCTGGCTACCCAGACCCCAGTTGAACCATCCAACCCGTGCTAGCACGGAAAGCGGACACTAAATGATGATGATGATGATGTTGTTTACTGTGACATCCTGCACCTATATATGCACACACGCACAGTAATGCCTTCATATGCAAGTTGATATGTTCCCGGAGACCGCTCGTAAAAAGAGAACTTGCAAAGCAGAGCAGTAATTTCCCATAGTAGCAATAAAATTTCTATGCCATCCTTTTACTCCGTTGCTGTGTAGACATATCAGAACCAGTGTTGACTCCCCGACCCATTACAAAAACAGGAATAAATATATTTGGTTTGTAATTCCATTTGGTAAACAAATAAGATCTAATCTACCCCTGCAGTTTCGCCAAGCCATTGCCAGTAATTTCCCCAGAAATTCCAGATATTACGCCACTGTTAACTCACACAAAGTTAGGATAGCCTTCCCCAACACAAAAAATCTCTCCCAGATAATTTCCGCCCATAACAATAAGCTGCTAAATAAGACCCTATCACCCTCGTCCGGAGACGCAGCTCCGTCTAATGCCAGAATAACGCGCAGTAATAATAATAGTAATAATGATAATAGAACCGGCACAGAGATTAGCAATCTCCATACCAGCCATGGAGTTAATAATAGGAATAAGGATAGGAGCAATGGTGACGACACTAACGTTAGTAATGGTAATAGGGATGAGAGCACTGTCCGAGTCATTAATGTAGAGAGTCCTAATAACACCTTTAGCAACGGTTTTGACAACAGTAAGATCACGGACATTAGCAATCACAGCGATCTCAGTGACAGGGAATATACAGGTGATATTCCATTAAATAGTATTGATAATGGGGTGTACAATGTCGAAGACAGCCGCAGTTCTCACAATCATTATAGTAATAAGAACACCGTATTAATATCGGAAGCAAATCCCAATAGAATAAGGTTCTTATCTAGTAATTCCAAGATTAGAAATGCCATTTACCAATGCAGAGTTTACACTGAATCAGATGTCTACTTGTATATCGGAGCGTCATCATCAAAATTGGCCGTGAGAATATCGAACCACTTCACAACATTTCGCGATTTTAAGAAACAACACGCGACAGGACATAGTAAATTGATCTGGCGTTTGAGGAACGCGAATTCAGCATTTAGACTGGAATGGTCGATTTTATCGGTGTCTCTACCGTTTGATAGAGGCAAAAGAATATGTAATCTCTGCAACTCTGAACTTTTTCACATTTTGTTCGCCCGAGGGCGCTTAGTTAACGGGATTTTGCAAAATTCTTTTAGATGTCCCCACTGGCAGCGGCACACATTTCTTGCATACAATTGA
Source organism: Octopus sinensis (assembly GCF_006345805.1). NCBI lineage: Eukaryota > Metazoa > Mollusca > Cephalopoda > Octopoda > Octopodidae > Octopus > Octopus sinensis. The sequence continues at coordinate 17,243,400 of NC_043014.1, read as the reverse complement.
AACCTAAGATAATTAACACCTTGATGTCCTAAGAGAAGGAAAAAAATTTTGGAAAAAATTTTGAAAAAATCTTTGAATTAAATTTGCAAGGGGAAATTACTCCCCTTTTAGCGTATGGTCTGCTACTTTTTTAGAAGCAATATCAGGGATTATACGCCCCTTGATTTGACAAGTCATCTGTATACAAGCTGGCCACAGACGAACACACAGACACAGGCTTTTATCAGCCGCTTGACCAACAATATCAGCAGTACTCTTCCCTCTAGCTGCTTCCTAACATACTGCCACACATACACAGGCGCACACACACATACATGTAGGTAGGTTCATACACCTAAATAAGATAGCCTTAATTCTTAAAACAATCCGAACATTAACATTAGTTATACAGAATATATTCATACCATTTGGTTTTCAGTATTTCTTCCCCTACCAGGTTTGACCGCAGTTTGACCTCGATTTATTCCAACGGACTTTTACATTGGCCTCCACCCCACTGACGTCAACGCACATTGAGAGACAGTTTGTGCCATTCCATGGGCTCCTAGGGAGCGTTTTGTTCGAATTGCTTGCTGCGCATTTGTTTGGAGATTTAAATTCCTGGATTTTCCTGAAGAGAAAGCAGCAAAATGGTCTCCTTATTCAATCCGAATTTAGAAATTTGCGGCCTTTGAAACATGTGTAGAAAATAATAAAAGGAATTCTGTAGAATCTTCGTTCAGCTCCATTTCTTCCCTTCACTAAATATATCAAACTTCAATTATCCGCGCTAAGGCATGGTTGCGACACACCATGGTCGTAACTTCAACCGTGTTTTTTCTGTTGTGATTTTTGCTACCCAGGTATCGGTTAAATTTTGAATAATCCGTAACAAGATAATTCATTTATCCATTTCAATAAATATATATATATATATATATATATATATATATATATATATATATATATATTATATATAATATATATATACATATATATAGATACATATAATTACATATATATAATTACATATATATATATATATATATATATATATACATATATATAATATATAATATATATACATATATATATATATACAATATATATATATACATATATATATATACATATATATATACATATATATATATATATATGTATATACATATATAGATACATATATGTATATACATATATATAGATACATATATGTATATACATATATATAGATACATATATATACATATATATTATATATATATATATATATATATATTATATAATATATATACATACATATATATATATATATACATATATATATATATACATACATATATATATATAATATATATATATATATATATATAATATATATATATATATATATATATATATTATATATATATATATATATATATATATATATAATATATATATATATTATATATATATACATACTAATCTGGTGATAAAATGCAGACGGCTAGCTGGATGGATTCTCCAAACTTTCAGAACAAGAGAGAAGGAGACACTAATGGTCCTCTGGAAAACATTCGTCCACAGCCGCTTGGACTACTGCTCCCAACGATGGTCACCACACAATATGAAACTAACAGCAGAACTCAAAGCAATTCAAAGAAGCTACACAAAGAAGATCGTCTCAATGCAAAATATCAGCTACTGGGAAAGACTGAAAGTATTAAACCTCTTCTCCCTAGAGCGAAGGCAGGAGAGATATGCAGTGATATACATCTGGAAAATCCTGGAGGGTCTGGTCCCAAACTTTGGCATTCAAAGTTGCCCCAACCGCAGAACGGGGTGCCACTGCATGGTGCCAAAGATTCCAACATCATCATCAAAATACAGCACCAGATACTGCAACAGCTTGGGTTTCAGAGGACCACAGCTCTTTAACATCCTCCCTAAATGCCTGAGAGACTTACATGGTGTGGATGTGGGTTTCTTTAAAACTAAACTGGATCACTTCTTGTCGGGAGTCCCAGATGAACCACTCCCATTTGAGGACCTCTTTCTCAATCAACTTCTAGTTTGCTTTATGAAAGTTTAAGTTGGAGAGATGATGGATGCTTCGTATAGGCTGTGTGTCTACAGGGGCTTTTGGTCCATACATAGACAGCTCTATTATGTTGTGATCTGAGATCATTGTCGGCATCACTTTAACATTATGGATAATATCCATATTGTTTGTGAAGCAGAGATCCAGTATATTATCTGCCCTTGTTGGTTGCAGAACTATTTGCTCAATTATATATATACATACATATATACATATATATATACATACATATATACATACATACATACATATATATATATACATACATACATATATACATACATATACATAAATATATACATATATATATATACATATATACATAAATATCTATATATATACATATATATACATATATACATATATATACATACATATATACACATACATACATACACATACATACATATATACACATACATACATACATACATATATATATATATATATATATGGGTAGAAAAGGTGTAGGTAGAAACTCTATAAGATGTACCCAGTGTAAGCTATGGACACATAAGAGGTGCAGCAATGTCAAAGGTAGGCTAACTGGGAAGATAGTTTTTGTATGTGGCAGATGCTCGGGAGCATTAACCTCCGAAAATCTGCAGAAAACAACTTCCGTCACTTTCCAGGGGGAAAAACTAGAAGTAGTTGATAGCTTCCGTTATCTAGGTGACCAAGTCAGTAGTGGGGGTGGGTGCGCTGAAAGTGTAACTGCTAGAATAAGAATAGCCTGGGCAAAGTTTAGGGAGCTGTTACCTCTGCTGGTGACTAAAGGCCTCTCGCTCAGAGTAAAAGGCAGACTGTATGATGCGTGTGTACAAACAGCCATGCTACATGGCAGCGAAACATGGGCTGTGACTGCTGAGGACATGCGTAAGCTCGTGAGGAATGAAGCCAGTATGCTCCGATGGATGTGTAATGTCAGTGTACATACACGACAGAGCGTTAGCACCTTGAGAGAAATGTTGTACCTAAGAAGCATCAGTTGTGGTGTGCAAGAGAGACGATTGCGCTGGTATGGTCATGTGGCGAGAATGGATGAAGATAGGTGTGTGAGAAAGTGCCAATCCCTAGCAGTTGAGGGAACCCGTGGAAGAGGTAGACCCATGAAAACCTGGGACGAGGTGGTGAAGCACGACCTTCGAACTTTAGGCCTCACTGAGGAAATGACCAGAGACCGAGACCTTTGGAAATATTCTGTACGTGAGAAGACCAGGCAGGACAAGTGAGCCCAGCCCACTTATGAATGCCTTTCCTCCCTTGGACACAAAGACCGGTTGAGGCAAGCGAAGTCGATATAGAACCTCATCCGACGACAGACACCCATCCCAACCCCCCATGCTTGCGAAGACATGTTGGGGCAAGCGAAATCGAAACCGAATTGAACCAGCCAGGATCCCTGGCCTGGTGGTACGTAAAAAGCACTATCCGACTCGGGGCCGTGGCACGTAAAATACTCCAATGCGACCGTACGACAGGCACCCATGCCAACCCCCTTTGCTTGTGAAGACATGTTGGGGCAAGCGAAATCGAAATCGAATTGAACCAGCCAGGATCCCTGGTCTGGTGGTACGTAAAAAGCACTATCCGACTCGTGGCCGTGGCACGTAAAATACTCCAATGCGACCGTACGACAGGCACCCTTGCCAACCCCCTTTGCTTGTGAAGACATGTTGGGGCAAGCGAAATCGAAATCGAATTGAACCAGCCAGGATCCCTGGTCTGGTGGTACGTAAAAAGCACTATCCGACTCGTGGCCGATGCCAGCACCGCCTCGACTGGCTTCCGTGCCGGTGGCACATAAAATACACCAATCTGACCGTGGCCGTTGCCAGCCCCGCCTGGCACCTGTGCAGGTGGCACGTAAAAAGCACCCACTACACTCACGGAGTGGTTGGCGTTAGGAAGGGCATCCAGCTGTAGAAACATTGCCAAATTAGACTGGAGCCTGGTGCAGCCTTCTGGCTTCCCAGAACCCCGGTCGAACCGTCCAACCCATGCTAGCATGGAGAACGGACGTTAAACGACGATGATGATATATATATATATACATACATATATATATATACATACATATATAATATAATTCGAGACAAAACCACTATTTTAAAATCAAACAAGGAAAGACTTAATCAATACATAAAATTTTAATATAAATTAAATAAACCGCCACTACAATTGTTTCCTGTCTTCTACTGACATTCTTCAGGTGGATTTTTGATCTAAAAATATCAATATTTTAAAATATAATCAATATATAATCTAAAATAATCTAAAATAAACCCTATAAACAATTGAATATAAAAAAACCTATTATTAAAGTTCTCATATTTAAAGATGTACAAAAACCAAAAAACAACAAGCAAAAAACAAAAAACAAAAAACAAAAAATAAACTATATATACACACACATGCTCATACACTCAACACATTATTATTCATACTTCCTCACACACACATACAACACTCATTCATAAACAATATACATATACCCGCTCACACATACATATACATACACATACATACAGAACACGATATATACCAATATATAAACACCCGCACCCATACAGATAAATAAATTACGCAAACAATCACACACACCCACACACACATTCACACATACATAAACACTCAAAAGAAAACTGAACAATTCTTTGCACGTGGATATCAAACGTTTTAAAAAAATTATGAATGGAAATGAAATCCATACATACAAGTATAAATATAATGATACAACCCCTAACACAATACACACAAATACACACACATATATACACACACCCACAAACATAACCATATACACACTCACACATACATATACATACGTACAAAACTCGATACAAACAATCTTTAATAAAACGACCATGATAAACGAAAACTCATATTAAATGAGTGTGTACACGCAGACGGGTGCAATCACACGCACATTCAAAACTTACATGTATACAAGTGCATAAATAATCACACCCAATTACATAGCACTCATACACTCCCACATCTACACTTACACTTGTACACACGCACACATACATACACACCCATACCTACATACAAAAATTCTTATTAAAATAATCATGATAAATAAAATCCATACATACAAGTATAAATATAAAGATACAACCCCTTACACAATACACACAAATACACATACATATATACACACACCCACAAACATAACCATATACACACTCACACATACATATACATACGTACAAAACTCGATACAAACAAATACGCACACGCAAAAAGGGTGAAATATAATTAATTTAATAAAATTAATAAATTTCACCTAGTAGATTTATCGGTATGGAAAAGACCATATTTGGTAAGGATTATATTAATTATAATAAAGGGTTAATTGCAACAAGTTGCTCAAAACCACATACCGAAAATATTAGAAATAGCAGCCAAATTGATCACTATTTCTCCTTGGGATTTCGTTATTTTCTTTCTTTTTACCATATACAAGTTACAAATTCTGTTTGTTTGTGGAGACTTTAAAAAATTTTTTTTTTTATTAGTAGGAGAAATAGTGATCAATTTGGCTGCTATTTCTAATATGTTCGGTATGTGGTTTTGAGCAACTTGTTGCAATTAACCATTTATTATAATTAATATATACATATATATACATATATACACACATATCTATATTTATATTTATATATATGTGTGTGTGTGTGCGTGCGTGTATAAGTGTGTGTGTACGTTATGAACACATCCATGATTATGAATGTATACATATGTGTGTATATATGTTATTTTTTTTCTTACGCATATTGTGCGTGAATACAGTCACAGATAAACATAGATGAACGCGCAAGCTCATATGTGCATAAATATACATTCGCCAACAAATACCTATTCACGTGTAGGTGTGTGTGTGTGTACGTGTGTGTGTGTGTGAGAGACTATGAGTATATAATTGCCCGTCTCGCGACATTGCCCCGGAGAAATTGAATTCTTTCTTCAAAACTTCAAAGCAGACGACAGTATCACAACCTCCAATATCATTTTCATTGGCTGGCAGTAAACAAAATATTTACACCGTGAAGAAGTCATATAATTTCTAGAGCTATATCAAAACGAGTAATGCACATTCATATCTACCTACTTATCTATGCTACACAAACACACACACACAGACGCTCACACACACGCACACACACATACACACACACATATATACTCTTTTACTTGTTTCAGTCATTTGACTGCGGCCATGCTGGAGCACCGCCTTTAGTCGAGCAAATCGACCTCGGGACTTATTCTTTGTAAGCCCAGTACTTATTCTATCGGTCTCTTTTGCCGAACCGCTAAGTGACGGGGACATAAACGCACCAGCATCGGTTGTCAAGCAATGCTAGGGGGACAAACACAGACACACAAACACATATACACACACATATATATATATACATATATACGACAGGCTTTTTTCAGTTTCCGTCTACCAAATCCACTCACAAGGCATTGGTCGGCCCGGGGCTATAGCAGAAGACACTTGCCCAAGATGCCACGCAGTGGGACTGAACCCAGAACCATGTGGTTGGTTAGCAAGCTACTAACCACAGAGCCACTCCTGTTGTTATATTTTATTGTATTCTTTTATTGTATTTTATTCATGTACATGCATACATACACAGTTTACGAAGTATTAAAGCTTCAGCTTTGATCCTCACATCAGTTGTGACAAAAAATGATTCCCTCTAATTTTCTTGTTCCTTTTTGTTACCAATTGCCCAAAACTTTAAATGGAATTCTCAGTACTAAAGTCATTAGTATTCTTGTGAAAATGTGTAATTTCACCACATAAACAACTCAGTTACAGTCTCCAACAGTTTTTGCAAATTTTTTTTTCACATTGATTTTCTGAAATTTTTTATTGTGGATTAGAAAAGGACACCAATTTCATTTTGATTAGCAGTAAATCTGAATTTTAAGGATTCTCAGAAGTCCTGGAAAAATCTAGCAAAATATACAGCAAATATAAAAATCACCTGTGTGACTATATATTGGATTGTTTTGATTTCCAAAAGCTCCAGTAGCAACAAGGAAAATAAATTCATACCCTAGATGGTATAAGACTGGAAACTGCTTCTCTTGCTAATTTTTCATCCTTTAGAGGTTAATAAAAAAAAAAAAAATTTTAAAACAGTTGCTGATTCTAGCAAGAAACTTAAAGACTACAATGGAAAAATCTGTAGTGGCATATATCCTTGTTGATATTATTATCAAATATATATATATATATATGGCACCCATGCCATTGGAACATTAAAAGCACCATCCGAGTGTGATCATTGCCACTGACTGGCTCCTGTGCCTGTGGTACATAAAAAGCACTATTCGAGTATGATCGTTACCAGCGTTGCCTTACTGGCATGTGAAAAACAACATTTGAGTGAGGTCGTTGCCAAGTGTCACTGGATTGGCTCCTGTGCCAGTGGCACATAAAAAACACCATTTTAGCACGGCTGTCACCAGAACTGCCTGACTGGCCCTTGTGCCGGTGGCATGTAAAAGCACCCATACACTCTCAGAGTGGTTGGTGTTAGGAAGGGCAGATCAGATTGGAGCCTTGTGCAGCCATGGGCTCTCCAGACCTCAGTCAAACTGTCCAACCCATGCCAGCATGGAAAGCAGACGTTAAACAATGATGATTTCCAAAAATACTAAACCAGGAGATTTTATAAATTTTTTCCTTTTATTTTGTTTGAATTGATTACTGCAGACATGAACCATTATGCAGAACATACACAAAGAGGAAATCCAAGCATGTCTGCTATTTACATTATTATGGGGCATAACAAAGCTAATCAGGATTACAAATTGATAGATAATCCAATAATGTGTGCAATTCTTCTATATTATTGTATGTGGAGGTGCAATGGCCCAGTGGTTAGGGCAGCTGACTCGCAGTCGTAGGATCACTGTTTCAGTTCCCAGACCAGACGTTGTGAGTGTTTATTGAGCAAAAACACCTAAAGCTCCATGAGGCTCTGGCAGGGGGTGGTCGTGAACCTTGCTGTACTCAGCGTCCTGTCACTCTTCCTGTTTCTGTTGTACCTGTATTTCAAAGGCCCAGCCTCATCACACTCTGTGTCATGCTGAATCTCCCTGAGAATTATGTTAAGGGTACACATGTCTGTGGAGTACTCAGCCACTTGCACATTACTTTCATGAGCAGGCTCTTCCATTGTTCGGATCAACTGGAACCCTTGTCATCATAATTGATAGAGTACCACTTTTAATTATTGTATGCCCAATAGAATATCAGCTAATAACTCCTTTTCTGTGGTGATAATTAAACATTTAAATAATTTTAGATTTTGTTGAATTTACCTGTAATTAGATTTACTTTGAGACAAAAGTTATGAAATAAGTTAGGTCAAGGACCATTTGTTAAACTGCATTCCAAAATTCATATTAATATGTTAATATATAAATAAATTTTGTTGTTTTTGTGAAACCAGTCTACAGTCAGTTTTGTAGAATTTAATTGAAAGACATAAGTAGTGTATTTTGGTTAGAAATATAGTAATGAAAGTGTTAGACCTTATATAATTCTAATCCTCTTATTTTGTTGGTTTATCTATGTAGTAGTCTTGCATGTTGACTAATGAAATATTATTTTGCAGTTGTTAACATATGACATAGAAAGTTAATATAGTAATTACAATATAAATATAAGCAAATGCTGTCTTCTTCATTGTTGAACCATTGACAAATAAACTCACATAGTCTGGAAATAGAGAAGAAAGGAAAAGAAATAAACTACAAGAGTAGATGAATTCAACAAGCATCAACAACCATTAACAGTTCAGCATTCACAGATTACTCTGTCAAATATGATACTTATTTATTCACATTGTTTTAAATTAAACCTATATTACCTCATAGCTTTGAGATTTCAATGATGTGATTTAGTTTTAGTATAACATTGTAGGCTGGGTGTGAGAAGTAGGATCTGGCCAGTTTGAATCTAAAACAGGTAAAATATTTTGACCAGTTTAAATGCTAAAGGGTTTACTGATATTTCTTTTCCTGTTGGTCATTGATAATCAAATTTCAAGGACTTGCTTGAGCTCTAACATTCAAATTATTCTGTCAAAAGCAGGGCTGTGGAGTGGAAACAAAAAAACTTTGACTCTGACTCCTCTTTATGTAATTAAGTGTAATTAATTAACATATCTCATAAAGCATAAAGAATAAAAACATCGTGGGTCAGAGTCAGTGTAGTTTTACCAATTCCAACTCCACTGCCCTGGTCAAAAGTAATGCTTACTTATTGACATTGTTTTGAATTAATCATTTATTAACTCATAGCTTTGAGATTTCAATGATGTGTAATTGTTTAGTTTTAGAATGATATTGTAGGATAGGTATGAGAGGCAGGATGTGGCCAATTTAAATACTAAAGAGGTTAAACTTGGAGCAAAGCTCCATTAAAGCTTTTGATTCTTGCATCGTTCACTCTCATTCCAACCCCAGCACCCAGTTGTCTTGGACATTTTTAGTCTGCCTTAACTTGACTCACTGAGATCTGAATGAAAGAAATCTCATATGTGTAAAGACCACCTGAAGTGGCTCAAATCAGTTCTGGCTAGGTCATCATCATCGTTTAATGTCCACTCTCTGTGCTGGCATGGGTTTGATGGTTTGACAGAGAGCTGTCCAAACTTCAACAGTCTATTGTGGCAAGGTTTCTACAGCTGGATGCTGTCCTTCCTAATGCCAACCACTTTGTAGAGTGAGTTGGATGCTTTTTATGTGCCACTGGCATGGGTGTTGCAACATAGAACTGGCACGACTGAAAACCTGTGGGAAACAGCAATTTTACTTAGCTTGACATGTCTTATCCAGGTACAGCAAATCACCACATCGCTTGGTCCCTTTTCATTTCCACAATGAGGCCTAGCATCCAAAGATCCTTTCTCACTACTTCTCTCCACATCTTCTTGGTTCTACCCCTTCAACAAGTACCCTCCACAATTAGAACTCAGTACTTCTTTACATAGCTGTCTTCATCCACACACATCACATGACTAAACCAGCACAGTCTTCTCTCTTGCCCACCACATCTGATGCCTCTCATACCCAGTTTTCCTCTTAAATCATTTACACTCTGTTGTGTGTGTGCACACTGACATTACCCATCCAGTGGAGCATACTAGATTCATTTCTTTCAATCCTTCACAAGTCCTCTGTAGTCAAAGCCCATGTGTCACTGCCATGTAACATAGCTGTATGTACACAGGCATCATACAATCTGCTTTACACATCTTGTCTTTTCTATTGTTGGAAATGACAGATACATACCATTACTTACCTACAAGATTGCCATATGCTTACAAATAAGAAATTCTCACAAGTAATAATAAATGTCCCCCCATTATAGTTTTGTGGTTCTATTTCTTAGATCCTGAAAACCAACCGAGTTAATCTCATAAAGAAAATGAAGAAAGAAGCTGGCGTTTACCGTAGTTGGAAAATGAAAAAAGATGTGGAAGTTAACAAGCTTCTACAGAATGTAAGATTTTTTTTTTACTCTTCTTATTTTTGTTCTTTTTCTATTGTGTGAATAATACAGCTTATTGCATGTAACTTGGAAATTTTAGATCCGTATTTGTTTAATATTATTTAATCTATTTAATATTTTTAATTATTTAAAAAAATCTATACTATTTTATCTTCTATTTATATAGGACCGAAAAAGACAATTTGAAATCCAAAAGCTACAAAGAGCTCAAGAAAAGCAGCAGGCCATACTTAAAAGGAAATCTGAAGAGGTTTCTGACTTATTCTTCATAAATTTTCCTTCATTTTTTTGTTTTTTTGTTCTAATGTGCACGACTATGAGATTAACATATGAATAGTATTTTACAAAAATAGAATTGTACTTTTTAAAAATTTTTTTACTTGTTTCAGTCATTGGACTGTAGCCATGCTGAGGCACTGCATTGAAAGCTTTTAGTTAAACTAATTTACCCCCCCCCACCTCCTGACTTATTTTTAAAGTCTGGTACTTCTCCATTAGACTAGCTAAGGTGCTAAATTGTGGAGGCATGAACAAACCAATACCAGTTTTCAAGCAATGGTTGAAGATAACACACACACACACACACAATGTGGGCTTCTTTCAGTCTCCACCTACTAGATCTGCCTCACAAGGCTTTGGTTACCTGGCATTATAATAGAAGACACTTGCCCAAAGTGCCACACAGAACCCAAGACCATGTGGTAGGAAACGAGACTTCTTAGCACACAACCAAGACAAGATAAGATGATACAATTCTTATTTTGTAAAATACTTATCCTATGTAGGCTGCAGTTGCAAACAAAAGATTAAAAGAGGCATTAAAGAAGCAAGCTCTTGTCAGGAATGATCGCAACAATAATTTTGAAAGATATGACGCTAGTGCAAATGCAACAAAATTAAAGGCATGATGGGTTTTGTTTTTGTTGAATTTTGTATGAATGTAAAAGGAATTTCAGTAATTTAGTTCCTCTCCTGATTGTGAAAGGAACTTTGATATTTAACCCCGAGTCAACCTTGATTGAATAAATGGATGATGAAAGGAATTCTAACTGTGAACCATATCATTTGGAGTTTTTGTTTTTTTTTTAACCTATCGATATTTGTGATTTGTTGGTGATTTTGTCGCTTGTTCTAGCAGTTAAAGTGGGTGTGGCTAAATTTGAGTATAAGAATACAACAAAAAGCCTTTTCGCATTTAGATTACTCTGTCAAATTTAATACTTATTTATTGACATTGTTTTGAATTAGTCATGTGTTATCTCGTAGCCTTGAGATTTCAGTGATGCAATTGTTTATATTTAGAATGACATTGTAGGGTGGGTGTGAGAGGATAGATCTGGCCAGTTTGACAATAAAACAGGTAAAATATTCAATCTGGCTCATTTAAATGCTTAAGGATTAACTATTTAATATCCAGTTATAATTTTTTTTTGTTTCTTGTTTCATTTTTTAATGTATAACTTGTAGGATGATCATTATTATCTTTGTTCCTCTATGATTGCATATATAATCTCTTCTTTTATGTATACTTTAAGAAATGTCTTTTTCCAATCTCTGATGTGTTTTTATCTATACGATTGAGTAACAAAAACAAGAAAAAAAGATAAAATGTTTGTATTACTAAAGGCTTTACATGATTATTGTATCAAACATGACAGAGAAAAATGTTAAGAATTTAAGGGTTATTAAACACCCATGTTCTTGTTTAATACCAATAGTTTCCACCTATAGTGAAGTTTTCTACCAACATACACTTTTCTTCTTTACATACACACACACATCTAGTAGAGAATTTGATTATATTGACAAAACAAAGTGTAACTTCTTACAATCGTTACTAAGTTTGGGTGTAACTACTTAGAATTGTAAAAGCTATTTTTTTTTGTAATTGTTTCAATGATAACTAAATATATAAACCAATAAAAAGCATTATAAATCAGGAGTTACCTCAGGATCATTTCCTTTATGATGATGTCTATGCATAAATGTTTTTGACAAGAAAGTAATACATATAATTATGTTTATATAATGTTAGACACTATTGGAACAAGAATTGGAAGTGAAAGTTCGAGTCCAGGAAGCAAAATACCACTTAAAGAATTTGGTTGAAGACCGAAAAACTTTGTCTTTGGAGTTGAGGCGCTTGAAAAATTCAGATCCACCTACAAAGGTTGGTGTTTTTTGTTTATAATTTTACTTATAAAGTTTAAAATTTATATTAAGGAATTTAAGGTATAAAGGTCTGTATGGAAGAGAATGAGAAATTTAAATGAAGTGATCCCATCTAGCATTTCATGAAAAGTTGTTAGTGTTGCTAAAATATGTAGAACAATCATTCATTCATCTTCTCCACTTGCTATTTCTAGAAGAATCTTGGAGATAGAGTCCTCAGGCATCCCTTCCATAGGGTCCTATCAGAAGTAACCAAAATAACATGCTTCAGCAGGATTACCAAATATGATGAACTGGCATTGGATGCTATTCAACCAACTCATTCTTTGGTCTACCCATAGGTCCCCTGCCAATTGGCATGGCTTGAAGAATCCATCTTGGGATTCTTTCTTGTAACATTCACTTCGTGCTGGTGACATGTTAGAAGCACCATTTGAGCGTGGCCATTGCCAGTGCCACCTGACTGGCTCCCATGCTGGTGGCACGTAAAAAGCACCCACTACACTCATGGAGTGGTTGGTGTTAGGAAAGGCATCCAGCTGTAGAAACTTTGCCAGATCAGATTGGAGCCTGGTGCAGCCTCTTGGCTTGCCAGTCACCAGTCAAACCGTCCAACCTATGCCAGCATGGAAAGCAGACATTAAACGATGATGATGTCCATGGTGCCAGAGCTGTGACCTCCCAATGTAGAGAAGCAACAGCTCAGCCTGGAGGGAAGGAGGGAGAGACTCCCTGAACCCTTGAGTTATGCATCTTGTCAAGTAACTTTACTCTGAAGAGTAATGTTTGGAAGAATCCCATTTCAGCTAATTGCATTCACAATTCTACTCTTTTTGGTCATTACCTGGCATTCATGACCATAGGGGAGGTTAGGCATGGAAACCAAAATGAAAGTAGTGAGTTTGGCTACTTTGTATTCTTTTAACCAGTTTCTTCCCTTCGGAGGATCAGACACTGGAACTGGCACATTATTGTGCCAACACCTGCAATTCTAGCATCCCATTCAGCTTCATGTTTCCCTGTATTCTTGAGATACTTAAACTTCTCCACTTGTCTCAGTGATTCTTTCTTTTATTCTTTTACTTGTTTCACACTCTGGGATGCGGCCATGCTTGGGCACTGTTTCAAAGGGTTTAAGTTGAATGAAGTAATCCCAGTGCTTTTTTTTTTTTTTTTAAGCCTGTTATTCTGTCAGTCACTTAGGTCGAACTGCTAAGTTATGGGGATGTAAACAAACCAGTACTGGTTGTCAAGTAGTAGTGGTGAGACAAATACAAAGATGCACACACACGCTAATATGATGGGGGTTATTCAGTCTGCATCTGCCAAATTCACTCAATGCATCAGTTCATGGCTATAGATGAAACTTGCATAAGATGGCACGCAGTGGCACTGAACTCCAAATCCTGTAGTTGGGAATTAAACTTCTTACCACACAGCCAAGCTGCACCTTATGTAAAAATTAAAAAAAAAATTTTAATGAATTCCATTTTCAGAAACGTATAACAACTGATGGTGATGGCAGTCCAAAGGAGGTGAACATTAGTATCATAAAGTTAACTGATGAAATTAATGACAGGTTTGTGTTTGTATGTTAATTTTCTGAATGCTAATGTTACTATATTTCTGTTAAAATGTATTGTTTTCATTCCATTTTGTTTTCAAAACCGATGAAGAATTTAGTAAACTAACTACGAGGTGCATTCCAGAATTTTTGAGACTTTTTCAGGAGGGACACTTATTAATTTCAAAGAAATACAAAACACTATTCTCCTTCAAAGTAGTATCATCTCCCTTCAATGCTCTTGCAACTCTCCAGCCTCTTTGTGTAGGACTTCAGGGTGAAGATGTCAGGACCCTTGTTGCAGCTTCCTCCAGTTTGGGGAACAACCAAAAGTCACAGGGAGCAAGGTCTGGGTTGCACGGAGAGCGAGGGACAGTTTTGATGTCCATCTCTGCCAGGATAGAATTATGGACTGGTGCATTGTCCTGATGGAAAGTGCTCTGGCATTTTGCAACAAAATCTCTTCCTAAATCCCGCCAAACCACCACAAGGCACTTTTTGTTGAGGAAACCTAGTGGATGTAGATGATGCTGTTGCTTTTGAAAAGCAGGGATCATAACAAGCTTCCTGGTGGACTTGCTTTCTCTGGCCTTCCATTGGGCACTGTGCCTCTTGGTCGCTGGATCATAGCAGTAGATCCAGATTTCGTCACAGCTCACCTGAGACTCAAGTGCTCTTCGTTTGGAGGTAATGAGCTCAACCATCTCCCTGCTGTCACCAATGCTTTATTCCTTCTGTTCATCAGTGTGCACCTCAAGAACAAGCTTTGCACAAATTTTACTCGCGTTCAGATCTTCATGAATAGTCCTGTGTTCACTTGCTACACCAATTCCAAACTATATGCTTCTTGTCATTGTTCCTCACCTTAAAGAGCTTTGATGCACTTGTGCCAGCAAAAAGCAAATGCTCAGTTCACACATGTTAATCCATGACCAGTCTGGAGCATTTCATAATTTTCTGTAGCATTTTTGCCTAGTTTTAACACAAAGCATGGTAAGCTTCCAAATGGTCATGTCTCAACTGTATTCTGCAAACCAGTCAGCAGTGTTTTGTAGGGTGTGTTCAAAATACTGCTACAGCCATCTCCTTCAATCTGGAATAATAAAAAAAAAAAAGTTGGTGGCAGGTCAGCTTATTAGATGTATCATAATGATATACAGAAATTCAATAATGCAATATAGTTACAATTGTCGCTCCTGAAAAAATCTCAAAACTTCTGGAATGCACCATTGTGTTTGTGTGTCCTTGTTTTGACATTGTTTGGTAGTTGTGAATGAGGGCTACCGTCAAAATAAGCAGTGTCATTCTCCAATATTCTGTCAGAAATTGATGCCTTTTTAAAAAATCTTGTTGCTGGGGCACCACATTGAACTGTATCAACCCCAGTACTTTTTTGTTTTTAAAACCTGGTACTTATTCTATTGGTCTCTTTGGCTGAACTGCTAAGTTACAAAGGTGTAAACACAAACACCAGTTGTGGAGTGGGGTGAGGAGACAAAACATGCATGTAGATATACATATATATATATACGACGGGCTTCTTTCAGTTTCCGTCTACCAAATCCATTCACAAGGCTTTGGTTGGCCTAAGGCTATAGTATAAGACACTTGCCCAAGGTGCCACACAGTGGGTCTGAACCCAGAACCATGTGGTTTGGAAGCAAGCTTCTTACCACACAGCCATGCCTGCTTATACATAATTCTGTGGATATGTAATATGAATCTAAATTCCTTTATATTCTTAAACTTATTGCTATTTTCAATACTATTTCGCATATATTATAGAAATGTTCAAATTGCCACTCTTCAATCAGAAATCCAAGAGGCAGAAAATGGTAAGAATTAATTCTGATTTCTTTTATTTTTTTGTTATTCCAGTCATAATTTTTTCTTTCTATAAATTTAATTTTTCTTACATATATTTATTGCAGACATTAATATTTTACCTTTTCTCTAAAATCTTGACAAATTCTTTCTTTTAGATAAATTCAAAGGATGTGTTGAAACAATCCGTAGCATCAACGATTCTAAAGTTCTTTTGAACTTTTTAATTGAGAAGATAAGATTTTTATATTTTTCTTATCTCAACCGTTAAGATTTCAGATTATTCTGTCCAATGTGACGCTTATTTATCCACATTGTGTTAAATCAATCATGTATTTGTTTGGTGTTGGAAATGGCACTGTAAGGTTGGTGTGATATGCCAGATCTGAGCATAAAATAAGCAGGCTATATGAGTTGGATCTGATCCTCCACATAAAATAGGTGGAATATTTGAGCTGGATGTAGCCAATGTAAATGCTAAAAAGTTAAAAGGGGATATATATCATCATCATCAACACTCTGAGAGTGTAGTGGGTGCTTTTACGTGTCACCGGCATGAGGGCCAGTTTGGTGGTACTGGCAATGGCCACACCCAAATGGTGCTTTTTACGTGCCACCTGCACAGGAACCAGTCCAGCGGTAGTGGCGACGACCTCGCTCAAATATTTCACATGCCACCAGCACAAGTGCTAGTAAGGCGACGCGGTAATGATCACACTTGAATGGTGTGCTTAACATGCCATATATATAAATAAATGTATGTGTATTTTTTCACTGTTTACAAATAACATGGGAAAAATAAATAAACAGTTACCAGGGTAGCAAAAATTCACACAAGTACCAAGGATATAACAGCCTACTTATAAAGGTAGAAACTCCAGGTTTTGGTGAAATGTTTTTATATAACATAGATAAATAAATAAATGGAGTTAAATGCAGGTGTTATTGAAATCTTTAATGATTTTAATAACATCTGCATTTAACTCCATTTATTTATTTATCTCTATATATATATATTCACTCACAATTTAGTAGTTCTCTACAAAACATGCTTCTTATTGAAGTAAATATTTATATATAGCTAGAATGGCAATAATTTTCCATCTAACTTCAAGTTTTCAGTTCCTTTAAGACAGATTTTAACACAGTCCACTCGACTGTTGGTTTTTTATTTATTTATTTATTTATTGCAATGTCACTTGCAGGTGAATTAATGTCTTGTAATTTTTCATATTCTCATGCAGTCACATTAATTAAATCTCTTTCATGCAGAGTATCAAAGAACGGATTGACCACAATAATGACAAGTCTACTGTAAAAGACCTTAAAAATAATTATGTGGAAGCTATCAAAGAGAAAGACTCAAGTGAAATGAAAGTGAAATCATTACAAAATCAGTATGAATCAAATCTTGTGGACTTGCAGCAGAAATATGAAAGCAAGGTAACTTTTAAATTATTAATCCGAAAACACATGTAAGTACTTACATATGTATGTGTGCACAAATGTTGGTGCCCCAGCATGGCCACAGCTCATGAGCTGAAACTAGATAAATTAAAAAAGAAAAAGCACAAACTTAAACTCATTGTTATTACATCATCGTCATCATCATCATTGTTTTATTGTTCACTTTTTCGTTCTTATGAGTTGGACGAAGTTTAGTTTAGGCAGATTTTCTACAGCCAGACGCCCTTTGGTGTTGCCAACTCTCACCTGTTTTCAAATAAGGTATTATATCTATCCATGGCCAATCATGTTCTTGCAGAATATTGGAAATGAAACATGCTGCTATGTGAAACAACAACAAGCATTTATGATTAACATGCAATATCAAGTCAAGGAGATACGAGCATACATGTTTGTACAGGCATACATTCTAACACACGTTTCAGCTTCTGTGTATCTAGGCCACTTACAAGGCATTGGATGGTCCAGATGATGCTTGCCCATGGTGCCACCCAATGGGACTGAACTTAAAATCACGTGTTTGAGAAGTGTACTTCTTAACCACACAGCCATGTTATCTATAATATAAATTGGACATGGGCAATCGTTGTATTCTTTCTTGTCTTGAGGTTCACAGCCAAACGGCTTGGTGGATTCGCGTGAAAAATGGCTCACATGTGGGGACAGGTGCATAGATTGGAATGCAGTTTGTATTTTTTTCCTAGTCCCCATACTTACTGAGAAAATTGATTAAAACTTTTCTAATGGAATTCCCCCTCTTTCTTTCGCCATAAAAACAACCAGTTATTTAGAAGCTGTTTTCTGACAGGGTGGGGTCAGGAAATGTTCATATAGCAGGGGACCCAAAATGATAAGGTTGAGAAATGTTGTTATAGATTATGCCTAATCGAAAACGATTATATATATATATATATATATATATACGAGCAGCTAAGCTCGTATGGTCTGTTTGGATGATGTGGCTGTGATCGTTTTCGATTAGGCGTAATCTATAACACCGTTTCTGAACCTTATCATTTTGTATGTAGGACTACATAACTCAATGAGTCTTTTCTTTTGGGACATGTGGCTGTTATTTTTAACAGGTCAATCTACCCACTTAGAATCTGGTGTGTATCACAGTATGGGGGAAACAAACACTGATTGTGTCAAGCAGTGTGGGTGAGCACACATGATAGGCTTCTTAGCAATTTCTGACTCCCAGAGCATCGTTCAGTCTGGGGCTGTAGCAGAAGGCACTTGACTGAGGTGTTGTGCAGTGGTACTGAACCTGAAACCATATGGTTGGTAAAATGAGCTTTGTAACCACATGGCCATACCTGTATTTGATCATTATCATCAGTTTATATCCATTTTCCGTGCTGGCATGGGTTGGATGGTTTGACAACAGCTGGCAAGACCAAGGGCAACACTTGGTTCCATATTCTGTTTTGGTATGGTTTCATCATCATCATCATCGTTTAACGTCCGTTTTCCAGACGTTAAACGATGATGATGATGATAAAACCATACCAAAACAGAATATGGAACCAAGTGTTGCTCTTGGTCTTGCCAGCTCCTGTCAAACCATCCAACCCATGCTCGCTTTCATTGTTTGGATATCCTTCCTAACTCTTTACAGAGTGTACAGGGTGCTTTTTATGTGGTACAAGCTCTGACATGACTACCTAGTACCCTGCAAGCCAAGAACTCCTCAACTGGGATAGGGAGAGTGGCATTTAAGATGGTATGGCTTTGTGCTAGTTGAAAGATTTGAGGTATAGAGAGGACAGATGTAGATGTTGTCTGTGGCAGTTTTTAACAAATGGTAAGTTTGAATTTGTTTAAATTACAGATATCGTTTTTACTAAAACAACTGCAAAATGGGTCAGAGGAAGAAGAGAGCCCAGTGCCAAATGGTGTACACGGAGCACATAATGTTAGTAGTTATTTTTCTTTTTTCTGTTTCTCTTTTAACCATTTAGCTTTCAAATTTCTTTGTCCAATTTATTTGTTTCTTTATTGCCCACAAGGGGCTAAACATAGAGGGGACAAACAAGGACAGACAAACGGATTAAGTCGATTACATCGACCCCAGTGCGTAACTGGTACTTAATTTATCGACCCCGAAAGGATGAAAGGCAAAGTCGACCTCGGCGGAATTTGAACTCAGAACGCAACGACAGACGCAATACCGCTAAGCATTTCACCCGGTGTGCTAACGTTTCTGCCAGCTCGCCACCTTTGTCCAATTTATTGCTTCTTTCTTCACATTGTTTTGGAATTAATCATGCATTATTTCATGGCTTCAAGATTTCAATGGTGTTTGTATATTTTTAGAATGACATTGTAGGTACGTGTGAGAGGTTGAATCTGGTCAGTTTTAACTTAGAACAGGTAGAATATTTTTGCTGGATATGGCTAGTTTAAATGCTTAAGGGTTAAATATTTCCTCAAATATTTCTTATTTTTCAACTTAGCTGATATTAATTACAATTTGAATTGTGTGATAAATTAAAAAATAGACTCCTTGCAATGTTTTTGTACTAGAAATGAAGTTAATTTTTTTATGTCCCAGGAAGACTGGTGTCTGTGACTTATGCCACTTTACTATGTCATTTAGTCTTTTGGGGCTTAAAGATTTTAAATGATATTTTGATGACAAAATTTCAGCATTTAGATGTCATCATCCACTTTCTCTTGGTTGCATGAATTGGACTGGAATTATGGTGGTAGATTTTTCTATGACCGGATGCCCTTCCTGTCACAAACCTTTGCCTTTTCTAAGCAAGCTAATATTTCACCAAGCCCAGGCATATTTTTGCACAATACTGGAAATGAATGTTTTAACAATCATGTGATGTTAAGAGAGGCACTTGCACACACTGATATTTCTTCATGTTTATGTCTTAGGAGATAAACTCACAAGGCTTTGGTTGGCCTGGGGCTATAAGACACTTGCCTAAGGTATGGTTGAACCCAAAATTGGTTGGGAAGCAAACTTCTCAATCACACAGCTACATCTGTATTTATCTATGGATGGATAATTAAATAAAAAAATTTGTTATCAAAGACTAAATTTGGAAAGTATATATCAAATAATGATAATAAAAGTTTAAATTTTCATATTTATTGACTATTTTTGTATATCTATTTCTTTTTAGACCTTTTTTGTTCCTGACACTCTAGATGTTTTAGATAATGACCCAGACTATCACCCTGATAGCTCGATGGAATTCGACACACCTTATATGAAAGTGACCTAGAAACAAGCAAAACCTGTGAGTTTAGAATTTTTCAAAATTTACACTTCATATTTGGCTGTAATCAACTCTGGCTATTACACACATTCTGTCAGGAATTCTTTATGCTTGTGATTTTTTTTTTTTTTTTTTTCTGTAATTTACACAGTTTTATGTGATGCTTATTTCCATTTGTCATAATTTATGAAATTATGGCTTGAGTCAGTCTTCACAAATGATGGATGCTTAAGGTCCAATACTAGTAAATGGAGGAGTTTTGGTAGTTTAGATTATCTCCCCTTCTCACATGGTGCTGGTCTTAAATTACTATTTGGTAATTGTGGCACATCCTCTAGAAGCAGAGAATTTTAATAAATCAAGAATTTATATTGTATGGTATTTGATATACCCATATTTGTCTACAATGTACATATACATGCTACTGGCTTCAATTATTTCTCTTGGCTCACTTTTTGTTTAGATTAAGAAACAACCTAAAAGCATTCCTTACCCCCCCCCCCACTTCACAGTGTAAAGGATAGAGGAGAAAATAATGAAAATGGTATTTCTTTTCTTTTTAATTTACTTGAGTCAGAAAAGAACGCTTGGTGCCCATTTTCTCTTGCAGACCCTTCAAGACCACTGGTTCTTAACTTTTTTTTTAGCACTCCTTTTTAAGTAGTTGTTATGCCTAGTTCTCATCTAAGTGATGTTTGAGGTATCACAACTTACTTAACTGAACAGAGATGATAATCTTACTCTAAAAGTGGATTGTATAAGCTTTTAACAGTGAAAGGATCAAAAAATTGATAAAGACACAAGTTATAAATTTACTTTATACAAGTTAGTGACTTCCCTGTACCGGATGAGGTCTCATTTTATTTTAATAACCATTACTAGGTTTATTATGTATAATATAATTACTACTATTGGTAGAATTTAGTATGTTTATTATGTTACCTCACTGCACCTCCTTGGAGGTGGGATTACCTTCTTTGAGAACCTCTGCTCTGTACAGATATAAATTAATGTCTGAATAAGGAGGAAATCCTAGACAATTGCTTTCCTGGTAGTGAAATGTTCTAGCAACGTACAGCAAGAGTTGTGGGGAAACGACCATAGATTATCGTATTGGGAAAGGGTCCAGTACCAGCTTTCATGACATTTTCTTGTTGGAATTTAAAATTTTCTCTGGATATCTAACTGAGTTTTGTAATATTAAAAGGATTATTCTTGATAAATAATATTCGTTTAACCCTTTCGATACCAACCCAGCTGAAACTGCCTCTGGCTCTGTAGTACAAATGTCTTGTTGCCATAAATTTTGAATTAAAATCTTCCGCCAAACCTTAGTCACAATTTATGTTCCTAACACTAGCTTAATAATAACTAAGTTATTTTACTAAATTCTTTGTTATATCTGAAATAATTGAAAGAAACACAGAGCATCTCAACAGAAATTTGGTAACAAAAGGGTTAAATGAATGTATGTACTGTGTTGTTTGCAATATTCTGTGAAATTAAATATTTTTAGGCAATTGTTTGCAAGTTAAACTTGCAATGTTATTAGAGTTGGTTAGAATGTGTACATATGACTTGAAAAAAAAGGGTTTGATATCAAAAGGGCAGAGATTAAGGAGTAGTGATAGGGCAGAGAATTCGAAGAATGATAAAGGTAGGAAGATGAAAGGGTATTAGGAATGTATAGGTGGAGAAATGAAAAGATATCCAAAGCATGTGGGTTGAGAAGTGAGAGGGTGTTGGGGTATATGGACATGGTGTTGGGAAGCTATTGGGAAAAGTGGGTGGAGAAACACAAATATTAGAAAATAGATAGAGGTAAAAGGCTATTGGGAGTAAGTGGAGAGAATGGTCAAAAGATATCAAGTGTAAGTGGGTGGAGCAATAAAAGCTTATTGGGAATAATTGTCAAATTCTGAAGTGAGGAGATATATTTTTCTCATTAGAACTTTTTTTGTTTTTCTTTTTCAGTTGAAAAGTTGCAGGTGTTTACTCAGTAAATGCAAATCCAAAGTTTGCCCATGTTTCAAGAAGACAGCGTTCTGTTTGCCTTCATGTTCTTGTGCTAATTGTGAAAATAAGGTATTTTAATTATTATTGTTGTTGTTGTTGTTGTTGTTTGGGGTAAAGCGGAGAGCTGGCAGAATCGTTAGCATGCCAAGCAAAATGCTTAGTGGTATTTCGTCTGCTGCTACACCCTGAGTTCAATTTCCGTCAAGGTTGACTTTACCTTTCGTCCTTTCAAGATCTATAAATTAAGTACTGGTGGAACACTGAGGTTGATGTAATCAATTAGCCCCTTGACCCCGAACTCCAGGCCTTGTGTCTTTAGTAGAAAGGATTATTATTGTTTGGAATGAAATGCTCCTGAGGTCAATTTTGCCTTTCATTGTTTGGGGCGGGGTGTGGGGTCAATAAAATAAATACCAGTGGGGCACTGGGATCAGTGTAATCAACCTCTCCACCCCTCAAATTTCAGGCTTTGTGTCAAAATAAGGATAGTTATTATTAGAGTCCAAACCCCACCAAGTTGGCTTTAACCATTCATCCTTTTTTTGGGGTGGGGGTGGAGAGAGTTGATAAAATAGTACTAATTGCAAACTGGATCAGTCATCATCATCATCATCATCGTTTAACATCTTTTTTCCATGCTGGCATGGGTTGGACGGTTCGACTGGGGTCTGGCAAGCCAGGAGGCTGCACCAGGCTCCAGTCTGATCTGGTAGTGTTTCTATAGCTGGATGCCCTTCCTAACGCCAACCACTCCAAGAGTGTAGTGGGTGCTTTTTACATGCCACTGGCACGGAAACCAGTCAATGCAGCGCTGCCATCGGCCACGTTCTGATGGTGCTTTTTACATTCCACCGGCATTTGATTTTGGTTTTGATGTACTTGACTCAATAGGTCTCCTCAAGCATGGCATGTCACCCTACAATCCAAGGTACTTTTGAGTTGGCTGGTTATGCGACACTGGTGTAGGTTACAGCTGTGAACTCACTTTATTTGCTGGGTCTTCTCAGTCACAGGTTTCAGTCTTTTGTCTTTGCCTCTGTGAGGCCCAACGTTTGAAGGTCATGCTTGACCACCTCATTACATGTCTTCCTGGGTATACCTCTACCCCAGATTCCTTGAACTGTTTGGGAGTGGCACTTCTTCACACATCTCTCCTCATCCATCCGTAGTACATGACATTACACATCCAGTGAATCATGCTAGCTTCATTTCTTTCAAGCCTACGCATGTCTTCAGCAGTTACGGCCCATGTTTCACTACCGTGAAGCATTGCAGTTCATATACATGCATCGTACAATCTACCTTTCACTCTGAGCGAGAGGCCCTTTGTCACCAGCAGGGGTAGAAGCTTTCTGAACTTTGCCCAGGCTATTCTTATTCTAGTGGCAATGCTCTCCCATGTACAGCTCCTAGTGGCTAAAAGTGGTTCATAGTGACTAGATGTATGGAGGACTCTTAGTTGATAAATGTATGGTAGACCTCCAGTGGCTAGATGTGTATCTTGGACTCATAGTAGATAGAAATATGAGGAACCCATAGTGGCTAGATGTGTATCTTGGACTCTTATTAGATAGATGTATGAGGAGCCCATAGTGACTAAATGTATGATTAACTTCTGGTGGCTGGCTGTGTATGATGGACTCTTTTGTGACAAGATGTAGTGGACTCCCAGAGACTAGATGTGTCTGATGGACTCTTAGTTAATAGATGTATGATGGACTCTTAGCAGACAGATGTTTCATGGTTAACTCCTAGTGACACACACACACATGATAAGCTTCTTTCATTTTCCATCTGCGAGATGCACTCACAAGGCTTTGGTTGACCCAGGCTATTGTAGAAGACGAGTATCTGAGGTGCCATGCAGTGGGACTGAACTCTGCATGGCCACACCTTTGCTTGATTGTAGATATTTGAAAAAAGAAAAGAAAAAGGTCTGAATAAGAACTATTTCTGGTGTACACTGTTTGAATGTGATGGAATTGACAGTATTGGGTTGGAGATGTTTTGGGATTTGTTAACCCATACTGTGGTGGAGAGTGAGTGTGCTGCATGAAATTTGGAAAGAAAGGAAAATGGCAAATGTAGAGTGGTTCTTCTTTATCCTTTCCTTCTACACCATTACCTATGAATGATTAATTGTGCCAGTTGTGTTTTTATAATGATTTTTCAATTAAATATTGACAACGTTCTTCTTTCTGTTCTTTCAGCCGACATCTGTATTTGACTCATCCACCAGCGATGTGGACAACGAAAATGAAGACAGACTGATAGAATAAGTACTAGAATCGATTCAGTCAACTAAAAATTCTTCAAAGCAGTGCCCCAGCATGGCCACAGTCTAATGATTGAAACAAGTAAAAGATAAAAGACATATATCTTTATAGGTGCAGCAGTGGCTATATGGTAAGTAGCTTGCTTACCAACCACATGGTTCTGGGTTCAGTCCCACTGTATGGCACCTTGAGTAAGTGTTTTCTTCTATAGCCTCGGGCCAACCAAAGCTTTGTACGTGGATTTGGTAGATGGAAACTGAAAGAAGCCCATCTTGCGTATGTGTGTGTGTGTGTGTATTTGTTATTTGTGTCTGTGTTTATCCCTCCACCATCACTTGACAACCAATGCTGCTTTTGCTGAACTTATCAGTTCAGCAAAAGAGACTGATAGAATGAGTACTAGGCTTACAAAGAATAAGTCCTGGGGTCGATTTGTTTGACTAAAGGAGGTGCTCCAGCATGGCTGCAGTCAAATGACTGAAACAAATAAAAGAGTAAAAGTCATATATTTATATATGCAAATTTTATGTGCCTAGAGCGTTACACTCACAAGGTGGTGTATAGTTACATGCTTGATCCTGGAACCCCTTTACTCTAAGCTTGTCTTAGCCTTTTACTTGACTCAGTTGTTGGGCTTTGGTCATGCGTGGGCACTTGCCTTGAATGGTATTTACTCGAACAAATCAACCCCAGTACTTACTTTTTCATTTTGTGCCTGCTACTTATTCAGTCGGCCTCTTATGCTGAACCGCTAAGTTATGGGGCTGTAAATAAACTAACACCCATTGTCAAGTGGTAGTGGAGGACAGACACAAACGCAAACACATGGACATATATATATATTCACATGATGGGCTTCTTTCAGTTTCTATCTACCAAATACAGTGACAAAGCTTTGGATGGCCCAGAGCTATAGTAGGAGACACTTGTTCAAAGTGCCACATAGTGGGACTGAACCCAGAATCACATGATTGTGAAGTAAACATTCAGAGTTGATCAATTACTCTTTTACTTGTTTCAGTCATTTGACTGCGGCCATGCTGGAGCACCGCCTTCAGTCAAAGAAATCAAGCCCAAGACTTATTCTTTTAAGTCTAGTACTTATTCTATTGGTCTCTTTTGCCGAACCGCTAAGTTATGGGGATGTAAACACACCAGTTATCCTCAGTGGGGTTTCTCACACAGCCATCCTTGTTACATCCCTCCTACTACTGCACACTCTATATTTTCCTGTCAGCATTATATTTCTACTTCCTGCTTTTATATCAATGATTCGAATCTTAAGAACCAAGAAATATTCCTACAACAATGGTCGAATGAGGAACTTTTTGCAAAATTTTGGATTCTCCTCCATGGTCTCTACCACTTGTATTTCAATTACCATCATCTGTTTACTCTACGAGTACCTATACAAAGACCAGTGGTTGAGTACCTGGTACTCTCATATCTCCAACACCACTCAACAGGACACTCTGCGTTCTCCTGCTCATCCTGCCCACCTCCAGCGGCAACAACCCTGTTTCTTTGTGTTCATATTAAAATATACAGTTGTATATATCCACGCGCTTCTTCCTGCCATTTTTTTACTCAACTCGAAAACTTTTCTTATGTGGAAGAAGATATATCTTGATAAACTGCGGCTTTAATTATATATATATATATATATATATATATATATAAACAGAACAGGAAAATGGAAGTTTTTGGTATTATTTATTCTCTATTACACATTAATGAGGATACAGCTGGGTTTTACCCTAAATACTTATATAATATATATAGATATATATATATATGCATATATATTAAATATATTTTGTGGGATCTTTTCTAAAAGATGGACAGAATTTTCTAGTTAACTAAATAATTTGAAACTTCGTATACTGGTAGAATGTGTCAAAAGAAAACATTAGTTTCAACTAGTTTTTTTGAGAAAATTTTATTTTGTAAGTTTAAACGTAGTTTAAATCTGCGAATTTCAACCAATCATATTGTCTGTTTTGATCTGAAATCATTAGCTGCATAGTGTTACTGTGACGTAGACAGCTATTTTGTGACATGCTTAACGTTCGTTTGAAAATTGTAAACAGCGTGGGTAACAAGTAAGCCTTTTAAACTATAGCAAATTATTAGATATTGAGATCTTTACTCAATAAATGAAGCATTGTATATTTAGAATTTCAGTTTGTAATTTTCATTTACAAAATAAAACTTTTATATTTTTGCCACACCTCTATATCTTACGAAACTTCAATATGTGGTAACGCACTGTTTGGGAACCCACGTTCAATTTTCAGCTGCAATCCTAAAATCATAATAACAATTCGAGTAATAACAGAAATCCTTTGATATTGGTATACGATATCATTCACCCACACAACCCTCCTTCATGACATAGACAAAAAAAGCCAGGCTGAAACAAGCGGGTGAATGACATCATCCCCTCATAACTGACACTGTATATCAAAGTTTTTATTTTGTTCTTAAGAATTGTCTGGGAACATGACAGTTATTGGTAATTATGAACGTATATGCAACACGAAATAACTAAACTGATTTAATGCTTAGTTTGCAGGTGAATTACATGCTACGTGATCTTCGAGCCTTTTGTTGCCAGATGCTGTAACATGGTTTGTATCCAATATAGTAGTACCACCACTATTGCGATAATGGCCTGAAATATGTGGTACCAGTGTGATAAAATAAGATAATGCAGCAGCAATAACAACGTAACTATCTCTCAAGAATCAACAAATATTCCAAATGAACAAACCAACCCACACTCTCGAACTTCACTATGAAATAACACAAACTATATACACTCTCTCGGTTCAGTCCATTCCTCACAAGTGGGTACCTTGACTCTCATCACAACACTGAGAGTGTAAGGTTACTAACTTTGTTCTGCCGACAAATTTCCATTTATTTATTCTTAAGCTTCTCTTACTGCTGGAAACCACCTCTGCCTGGTACTGGCATTTATGTGAACAATGTAGACAATTGACAAGTATCAAATGCCACAATACATAAATTCATTATTTATTAAAATTATCTTCAATTGTAGAAGTATCATAATTACTAAATGGTAATCGATTAGCATATTCAGGGCCATTTAGTCACCTACCAATCTGGTAGACACACTAGCCAAATTGACTACATCCTCACTAGGAAACAGGAAAGACAACTACTTGTAAATGCCCAAACAGTCCAAGGTGAAGAATGTACCCCACAACATAGATTAGTAGTTAGCGACTTCAGGATCAGGGCTAAATGGATGCCCAGAAGACGACCAGAATGGAGGAGAAGGGTCTGGAAGCTTAAGGATCCTGCAAAAAGAGATTGAGAGACATATTACTCAAAGCTGTGGAAGACAACTGGAGGTTTCTAGAGGACAACCTTTTGAGCGCTAGTGACCAGATCTGTGGATGGTGCAAAGTCTCCTCTCAACCCAAGGTAACGTGGTGGTGGAACAATGTTGTTGACAGGGCTAGTAAGGAAAAGAAACAGGCTTTGAAGGACTGGAAGACCGGTGATAGCAGGGAATTGTATCAGACTGCCAAAAGGGAAGCTAGGAGATAGGTTTATTTGGCCAGAGGGTAAGCAGATAAGGAAAAATTTACCAATGTTCTGCGCCGTGATGACCAAAGACTTGAAGTATTTTCCTGTTGCCAGACAGTGTGTGAGAGAGAATCGCGTTGTCCTAGAAGAGAAATGTGTCCTCATGGGTGACGGTTCACTTGCTTTAAACGGAACTGCAAAGAGACAGGTTTGGAGACGCCATTATGAAAGTTTGCTAAATAAAGTGAATGAATGTGAGAAAGAGAGTCTGCTGAATGCCGGCCCAACAGAGAGACCAGCTGTCTATTTAAATTGACAGTGCCTTGGTAGGTAAAGCAATTAAGGGTATGAAGACAGGGAAAGCCCCTGGACAATCAGGAATCACCACAGAGATGCTCAAAATATCTGGTGGTGTTGGCTATAGCCTAGTCAACCAGGTGATACATGAAGGAGTCATACCCAATGACTGGTGTAGCAGCACCATAGTCAACTGCTAACAAAGGTAAAGGTGACGCATTAGATACAAATAATTACAGAGGTATCAAGTTGTTGGATCAGGTAATGAAGGTCACGGAGAGGGTCATAGCCCAAGTAATTAGGGAGGGATGCAGTTTCGGTTCGTGCCAGGGGAAAGCACCACTGATGCTATATTTCTGATAAGACAGATGCAGGAGAAATAGCTAGTCCAAGATAAAACTGTACCTGGCTTTCATTGACAGGGTCCCCCGATCCCCTATCTGGTGGTCAATGAGGAGACTAGGGATGGATGAATGTTTATTGAGAGCTGTACAAGCCATGTACAGTAAGGAGACGGTTGGCAACGAGTACAGTGAAGAATATCGGGTAGGGGTAAGGGTCAACCTAAGATCAGTCCTCAGCCCCCTCTTATTCATTATAGTTCTCCAGGCAATAACAGAGGAATTCAAGACAGGCTGCTCCTCTATGCTGATGACCTTGCACTAATAGCAGAGTCACTGCTGGAACTGGAGCCAAAGGTTAGGGCGTGGAAGC
>NC_043014.1:17157568-17213566 GCF_006345805.1 Octopus sinensis | reverse complement strand
AAGGACATACAAACGGATTAAGTCAAGTATATCGACCTAATTGTGTAACTGGTACTTAATTTATCGACCCCGAAAGGTTGAAAGGCAAAGTCGACGTCGGCGGAATTTGGACTCAGAACGTTGCGGCAGACGAAATACGGCTACGCATTTCGCCCGGCGTGCAAACGTTTCTGCCATCCCGCCGCCTTAATAATATCGTTGTTCCAGTGTAGCCATCTGAAAGTGAGTACTATCCATGAACTGGTGCAACCATCTCTCCCACCAGGGAGAGAGGGTTCTCATATGAGCCTTGGGGTCCACATAAGATTTTGTTGCTAAAATTTATCTGCAATAAATGTGTTATACTCTAACAAGGCTGCAGTCAAATAACAAACAAATAAAATAATAACAAAATATTCTAACAGTTTTTTTTAAATATAATTTCTTAATAATATTTAATAATAAAAATATAATAGGATCTTTTAAGCATTGAACATTTATGTGGGTTCGTCTGCATAAAATAGGGATCAAAGGGCAAAAAATGGTTGAGAACTACTGTCTTGGGTGTTTTGCAAAGTCAAAAAGACTGGAGACTAAGAGTTTGTCTCTCTGCTTCGCTAAAACAATTAGCGAAGGTATGTTACACGACACTTATTTATGGATGCTTGTGAGCAATAGCTGGGGATGATTTGTATAACAACCTTAATGTGTGAATATATGGTATATTCAGGGCTTTGAGTAAAAAGTAAATGGCACAAGTCAATCAGGACAAAATTAGAGATTTGTGTAGAAAAGTTTTTAGAGTCGTGAGTTGAAGAACTGGGAAAGTGTACGACAAAACGGTTTCGTAAATGGAAGAATTTGTACAAAATGAGTATTTGGATGGTCGGTTTGCTACAATGTCACAGAAAATGTAACTGGTACTTATTTAATCGACCCCGGAAGGATGAAAGGCAAAGTCAACCTCGGCGGAATTTGAACTCAGAACGTAACGGCAGACGAAATACCTATTTCTTTACTACCCACAACGGGCTAAACACAGAGAGGACAAACATGGACAGACAAACGGATTAAGTCGATTATATCGACCCAGTGCGTAACTGGTAATTACTCTATGTTTAGCCCCTTGTGGGTAGTAAAGAAATATGTATTTCGTCTGCTGCTACGTTCTGAGTTCAAATTCCGCCAAGGTCGACTTTGCCTTTCCTTTTGGGGTCGATTAAATAAGTACCAGTTACGCACTGGGGTCGATGTAATCGACTTAATCCGTTTGTCTGTCCTTGTTTGTCTCCTCTGTGTGTAGCCCCTTGTGGGTAGTAAAGAAATAGGTATTTCGTCTGCCACTACGCTCTGAGTTCAAATTCCGCCGAGGTTGACGTTACCTGTCATTCTTTCGGGTTCGATAAATTAAAAACCAGTTGCGTACAAAAATTTCGGGCCTTTTGCCTAGAGTAGAAAAAGAGTATAATCGTAGAAGTTTAATAGTCGTCGTGGTGGTCGTGGTCATAGTCGTCGCCATCGTCATCATCATCGTCATGCAGAGTGCAGTATGCTTACAAACCAGACTGTATACAGAAAACGTAACTTAATGATTAGGGTATTTGGTTCAAGAACGTAAGGTCGTGAGATCGATTCACGTCGGAGCGTTGCATCCTTGAGCAAGATACTTAATTCCACGTTGCTCCAGTTCACTCAGCTGGCAAAAATGAGTAGTAGTACGTGTAATTCAAATGGCCACCCTTGTTACGTTCTGTTTCATGCTGAATAAGGGCACACGTGTCTGTGGAGTACTCAGCCACTTGCACGTTAATTTCACGAGCATGGTGTTCCGTTGATCGGATCAATGAAACTCTCGTCGTCGAACCGACAGCGGTCTAGGTATACAGGGAATAATGTTTATAGAAAAGCATGTATGTAGAATAGTGTGGGTGTAGAAAACAATATACATATATGTGCGTGTGTATATATATATATATACAGGCATATATATATATATATATATATATATATATATGTATATTGCGTTCTACATCCTCACTATTCTACATGGAATCTTACATATATACCATTCTGCCAAAAAATTGGATCTACAACTTCAATATCCATACATATCTTGCATCTGTTTTCTTTCCTCCACCTTACTCTCTGTTTTGTATCCTATCTAAACTAAGTATGACTTAATCATCCTCTCACACCGTCTCCGATGAAGGGATATAATTAATAAATATCCTGGAAACAGCTATAAGACCTTCTAGCTAAGTTCTAATATCGACACAGCCTTGGTTTTTTTTTATCTCATAACGCAAAAAAAATTGTTATATATATATACAGAGAGGGAGATAAAGAGAGAGAGAAAGAGAGAGAGAGAGAGCAATATGAGAATATCAAAGTAAATAAGAAATCAGTACTAATGTTCACATCACTACTGTTATCTGGGCTGTTTCTCGGTCAACTAGAAATAGCAACCAAATCTCCTTCAACCATCAAAAGCGCCTTACATAATGAACGATTACATTGAATAAATTTAATCGAGTAATACTAGTTTCAAATTTTGGCACAAGACCAGCAATTGTTGGGAGGGAGCGGGGAGGTTTAAGTCGATAACATCAACCCCAGTATTCAACTTGTACTTATTTTGTGTGAAGACCGAAAGGATGAAAGGAAAAGTCGACCTCGATGGACTTTGAACTCGGAAGATAAAGACGGACAAAATGCCGCTAAGCATTTTGCCCGGCACGGTAACGATTCTGCCAGTTCGCAGCCTTATTAATATTAATAGGACAGGGTCGTCGCAAATGGAATACATTTTGTCATAGATCTATCTACTGGATGAAGGTAACGTTAGCACGCCGGGTGAAATGCGTAGCCGTATTTCGTCTGTCGTTACGTTCCGAATTCAAATTCCGCCGAGGTCGACTTTGCCTTTCATCCTTTAGGGGCCGATAAATTAAGTACCAGTTACGCACTGGGGTCGATGTAATAGACTTAATCCCTTTGTCTGTTCTTGTTTGTCCCCTCTGTGTTTAGCCCCTTGTCGGTAGTAAAGAAATATATTATCTATTGCTCATTCTTATCGCAAGGCGGTAAGCTGGCAGAAACGTTAGCACGCTGGGCGAAATGCTTCGCGGTATTTCGTCTGCCGTTACGTTCTGAGTTCAAATTCCGCCGAGGTCGACTTTGCCTTTCATCCTTTCGAGGTCGATTAAATAAGTATCAGTTATGCACTGGGGTTGCGTCTACCCTTGTTTGTCCTCTCTGCGTTTAGCCCCTTGTGGGTAGTTAAAAAAAAGGGCTATCAAAGACTAAACAACAGCTGCAGCAACATTATGGAGCTAATATATATATAATAGCCTGTCACGCCCCTGCAATTAGCTCCATGTTACTTGATGGTAGATAAGTTGGCAATTACAACAACGATAATCTTTCAGTATTTGTCTGAGATCACAACACAACACCATTTACACGATATGAGCAGGAGACTTTTTCAGTTTTGAGTTTGTGAGGTTTTTCTTATTTCACACACGGACTTCTTGAAACGGTTTTGTTGGGTTTAAGAAAATGCTGTGTCGGTGACGGTTTACCCTTATTTATAAATAGGCGTTCTACGTATTATAAATTGTCTTTAGACAGAAACCATTAAATCGTGTGGGCAACACCGGTGAAGTTTGCCATTATGAAGCTATTTGACGAAAGATATACGAAGGACGTTTCCTGTCGCCTTTACAATTTATGGCCAACCGTACGTGCTAATGAAACGGTGTTGTGTACTTCTAAACGGCACCGTTTTGTAAATTGGTGCATTGAAAGATTGATGGCCCAAGTACCTTTGCTAAATAAGGAACTCGCTGAAAAAGAATATGCATACATACATATATAGATATGTATGTCTGTGTGTGTGTGTAGGCTACATATATTACATATGGCTTACGGCCATATCACGTTGAAAGCACCGGTTCTCGTCCGATCACCGAAGTTAAGCAACGTCGAGCCTAATTAGTACTTAGATGGCGTGACTATGTGGAAAGAAGCTTGCTTCCCAGCCACATGGTTCGGAGTTCAGTCCCACTGCATAGCACGGTGAACAAGTGTCTTCTACAATAGCTTCGGGCCGACCAAAGATTTGTGAGTGGATTTGGTAGACGGAAACTGAAAGAAGCCTATCTTATGTATATATCTATGTGTGTGCGTGTGTGTCTTTGTGTCTGTGTTTGTCCACTCCCCACCCCCACGCACCACCGTTTGACAACCGGTGTTGGTGTGATTACGTCTCCGTACCTTAGCGTTTCGTTCAAGAGACAGGTAGAATAAGTACAAGTCTCAAACAAAATAAGTCCTGGGATCGATTTGTTCGCTTTAAAATCATTTCAAGGCAGTGCTCCGGCATGGCCACAGTCAAACGACTGAAACAAGTAAAAGATAAAACATGTAGCAAACGTCTTCAGGCGCATGCGTGGCTGTGTAGTAAGAAGCTCGCTTCCCAACCATGGTTCCAGGCACAGTTCTACAGTGTGTTACCTTGGGCAAGTGTCTTCTGCTGTGGCCTCAGGGTGACCAAAGCCTTCTGAGTGGATTTGGTTGATGGAAACTGAAAGCTCGTCATATATATATATGTGTGTGTATGTGTGTGTAAGCATATATTTGGGTGTGTGTCTTTGTGTCTGTTTCCAGCTTCCATCGCTTGACAACCGATGTCGGTGTGTTTACGTCTCTGTAGCATAGCATTTCGGCAAAACAGACCAATAAAGTAAGTACTAAGCTTACACAGAATAAGTTCTGGGATCGATTTCTTCGATTAAAAGGCGGTGCTCCAGCATGGCCACAGTCCAATGACTGAAACAAGTAAAATTAAAACAATAAAGTCACAAAATTGAATAAAATTTTTAAAAAACTTTAAAATTAATTCCAGATATTCATGGCAACTTGTATTCTAAGACGTGTGTGAGGATTTCATAGAATGGACGGAAAGGACCTGCCGGAGCGTGTGGTTCCAGTACTGAATCCCAGAGTCTGGGGAGTAATGGTAGTTGAAGGCAGTGAGCTGGCAGAAACGTTAGCACGCCGGGCTAAATGCGCAGCCGTATTTCGTCTGCCGTTACGTTCTGAGTTCAAATTCTGCAGAGGTCGACTTTGCCTTTCATCCTTTCGGGGTTGATAAATTAAGTACCAGTTACGCACTGTGGTCAAGGTAATCGACTTAATCTATTTGTCTGTCCTTGTTTGTTCCCTCTGTGTTTAGCCCCTTGTGGGTAGTAAAGAAATAGGTAGTTGTGTCTTACATCCCCAGGCTTCAGCCATGAGAACAGGCAAATCCATCCCAGTGGCTTCTAGTAGATCTCAACAGACCCTTGGAGGTTCATATAAGATTTTGTTTGATAAAAATTGATTATTTTATATTTGTTGCAAAAAAATTGATTTTATTTCTACAAGACACAAAATATTTTAACAATTTTTTTGAAAACAATTCCTAATAATATTTAATTAAAAACTATATTACGCTTTGTTTAAACATCGAATGGCTACGAAGGTACATCCAAGTAAATTAGGAATTGAAGGGGTCCATAGGGTCTGTTCGTTCGTTTGATCGTTTCTTCCTTCCTTCATTTCCTCCCTTCCTTCATTTCCTTCCTTCCTTCCATACTTCCTTACCTAATTACTAAATTACTCCCTTATTTCCTTCCTTCCTTTCTTCATACCTTCCATATTTACTTACTCCCTTCTGTCTTTCCTTCGTTCCATACTTCCTTACCTACTTATTCCCTTCCTTCCTTCTTTCCTTCCTTCCCTCATTTATTTCTCCCTTCCTCCCTTCATTCCTTCCTTCCATACTTTCTTACCTACTTATTCCCTTCCTACCTACCTTCCATTTTTCTTTCCTTCCCTCACTCATTTCCTCCTCCCTTCCTTCCTTACTTACCTCCCTCATTCATTTCTTCCTTCCTTCCCTCCCACACTTACTTCCATCATTCATTAATATTTTACGAGTTAAACTAAACGAATTAACAAATAACACTGAAATAAGTCTACCTTTGTCTTAACCACTCCATCAATAACCACAGTCATTCCACCGTTTCGTTCCATTTAAAATTAATATCAATTTAATTTCACAATTACTTCCCTGTTTCCTTCTCTTTTAAGAAAGAAAATACAATGCATAATTAAGCTAATGATTTATTATCAATCACTACAGTTGTAATTATAGTTGATTAATATTTCTCTATCTGCTGCAATTATCATCACGACAAACACTACAACTGCTGCCACCATTATGGTCGATGTTGTCATCGTCATCTATTTCATCATCATTACCATCACTACCACCACCATCATCATCATCATAACTCATCACTCATCATCCATCATCACACAACAGCAGCAGTATTCAGTTTTGTATTGGTCGAAACATTTGATCGTTGGAATATGTTTTGTGATATTTGTTCGGACTGTTGTTGTTATATATATATAATGTATTGAGTATTAAAGGAAGTAGTGAGTACTTAGTATGAAAGATTAAGAAAATGAGAGAGACTGAAACAACGTGTTAACGATACAAGATACTTTATTCGACTGCCGTTGTTGTACAAGTTAATTGTTTTTGGCGGGAAACAAAGTGAAAGTCCTTTTATCAAGGGAGACAATGGGCGACGTTGATTGTTCATGTTTGTTGTGATGATTATATAACATCTTCCTTTTTTTTTTTTTTTTAATTTTTTTATATCATCTGTATCTACAGGGAATAATTACTCGTCGTCCACTTTTTGTGGTTTTATTATTTTGTAGTGTTGAATTCTGTAGTTGTGCTGTTTTTGTTTTTTCATGCGTGTTTGTTGACTTTGGAAATATATTTTCATAATCTAATTCTTCTGTTATGCGAACGTGTTCGTTTGTTTTAAGAATATGTTGTCTATTTCGTTTGACTGTATTTCCTTCCTCTGTTATTACTAAGTATGAACGAGGTTGCTCTAGTTTTTTAATTATTTTGCCCCTTCTAAACCAATTGTTGTTAAACTTAATTCTAACCGTGTCGTGTGGTTTTAACTCTGGGAGTTCTGTTGTAATGTTTGATTTCTTCTTTTCGTGAGGCCTGATACCAATTTTGTCGTGTAGTATGTTTGGGAGATTTGTTCGCAATATTCTATTCATTATTTGATTTGCAGGGGATGGTGCACCATTTTGTAATTTAGTCGTGCGTAATGCTAAGAGCGCTAACTGAGGTTCTTCGTCACTTTTGAATGCCTTTTTTAGCGTCTTTTTTATTGTCTGTATATTTCTCTCAACCATGCCATTCGCTTGATGATAATGCGGGCTTGTCTTCGTGTGATGAAAATGCCAATTTTTTGCAAATTTTTTGAATTCAGCCGAATTGAATTCTGGACCGTTGTCACTTATAACTGTTTGCGGAATTCCGAATTTAGCAAAAGTTTCTTTTAATTTTTTGATTACGGTTTTGACTGGCAATCTTTTATTTCGTGTAGATCAAAAAATCTTGTTGTATAGTCAATAATTGTGACATACGAATTTCCAGACAGGTGAAATACGTCTGTACCTACTTTGGTCCATGGTGTAGTAGGTATTTCATGATTTATTAGTGGTTCGGCTGCTTGTTGATTTTTGTAGTCAATGCAGTATGAGCATGTGTTAATCATGTCTTTGATTTGAGCGTTAATGCCGGGCCAGTATATACATTCCTTGGCTCTCTCTATGCATTTTTCGATACCCATGTGTCCGGTATGTATTTCCTGTAGAGCTTCTCTACGTAATGACTTAGGTACAATTATTCTTGAACCTTTTAGAACGAGACCATTGACGATTGATATTTCATCATGAACAGATACGAATGGTTTGATGTTTATTGGTATTTTGTCTTTTGGGGGCCATTCTGTTCTTGTAAATGTGACGAGTGTCTGTTGAGACGGGTCGTCTGCAGTGGCTTCTTTATACTCGTTTAATTTAGTGTCGGTTATGGGGTAATTTTTTATTACTGCATGAATGTGCGATTTCATATCTTCGTCTGATACTTCTGGAGTATTTTGCTCAAGGTATGCACGTGATAGGGTATCTGCAACAATTGATTCTTTACCAGGTATGTGGTTTAGGTCAAAATCATATCTTTGTAATGTTAGTAGAAATCTTTGGATTCTGGGGGGGGGGGGCATTTAGTGATCGATTTTTTGTTCGACGAATTTATTTTTGAAATTCTCTGAATCAGGTTCAGATCTTTAGCTGTCTTTGCATCTATAACTGCGTGCGAGTTTGTTTTTGCAACAATGAATTTTATTTGCTTTGATAATTCTTTGTATTTAATGACTGCTGTGCATTTTCCTAGCACTTTTATAGCTGTGTTATTATAAGCTGATAATCGAGTTGAAGTTTTTTGCAGTTGTGGTTTTGGAATTATATTTCTATATTCTCTGAATGGCAGTACGGTTACGTCTGCTCCTGTATCTATTTTGAATGTTACATTCGAGTTGTTCACTTTTAGTTCGACCGTCCAAATGTCTTTTGGAGTCTTGAACTTTTCGATTTTGTGCACGCGGGAATTATTTGCAGTGATCATTTCGAGTGCATGTGTATCGTCATCTGATTCATCGTCGGTATGTATCTCTACTTTATGTACAAATTTTCTTGATTTGCACATTTTTGCATAGTGTCCTTGTTTCTTGCATTTTTCACATGTCTTGTGAAATGCTGGGCATTTATTTCTTTTGTGATTATAACCACAATAGTGACAGTTAGTGACGTAGTGTTGACTTGGCGCTTGAAACTTCGCGGGCTTTCTGTCACTTCCGCTTGTTCGTTTCGATGTCTGGATTGCATATGGCGGGTTATTTGGGTTTTGGCGCCTTTTCTGTCGTGTTGACTATATACCCTCGAGATTTCGTTATCTCTTGTTTCGGATGTGGCATTTAGCATCCTTGATTGGAGTCGTGTTTGCTCTGCACTCTGACCTGCTTGAATTGTTTTTTGTAGGTCTAAATTTGGTTCTCTCAATAATCTTTCTCTTAATCTCATGTCTCTGATTCCACATATCAGAATATCTTTGGTGAGACTGTCTGTGAGGTTGCCGAATTCGCACTGTTGTGCCTTTTGACGCAACTCTACTACGTACTCATCGAATTTTTGATGTTCCGCTTGTCCACATGTGAAGAATTTGTGTCTTAGGAAAGTTATGTTTTTCCTGGGTTCACAATATGCATCGAATTTTTCGATTACTGTCTGAAGGTTCATTTCTTCGTCGGGTGAATCGAAATCCAGTGTGGAATGGATATCTCGGCCTTTAGAACCGATGCAAGTTAAAAACATTGAAGTTTTTACTTTGTCTGGCTTCATGTCACTTTCTATGGCTATCAAAAAGAGATTGAATTCTTTTTTCCACTTTTTCCATGCTGCGGCTAGATTTTCCTGATTAAAGTCTAGGTCTTTTGGATGCGGTAAATTTTCCATTTCGTCTTTGAAGTATGATTTCAACTTCTTTTTTCCTTTGGTTTCTGTATTTTGGGTTCTTTTAGTATTCTGACACAATGTTGTTGTTATATATATATAATGTATTGAGTATTAAAGGAAGTAGTGAGTACTTAGTATGAAAGATTAAGAAAATGAGAGAGACTGAAACAACGTGTTAACGATACAAGATACTTTATTCGACTGCCGTTGTTGTACAAGTTAATTGTTTTTGGCGGGAAACAAAGTGAAAGTCCTTTTATCAAGGGAGACAATGGGCGACGTTGATTGTTCATGTTTGTTGTGATGATTATATAACACGGACCACTAGATCAGCTGTTTATCAAATAAAGCTCAATATTCTTCTAGCCATCGCTCATTTATGACTCCAAACTTACAGGGAAAAATTCAGTTTACTAATAAACCAAATTTCACAATATAAATACATAATATATATAATAGTGTTTTTTCTCTAATTTATATATAATATATATATATATATATATATATTTTCTTTTCATTAATTGAACCTATGCGTAACTTTTAGAGAATTGTGAAATAAATTTAAAATTAGCAGTCAAGGCATTCACTGGTTTTTATTTACGTAAAATCAGAAAGTCCAAAGAAGTAATATATTCACAATATATTTCATAATACTTTTTTAATGTGAATTACGATTGACATAATGCAATAGGCAATTATGTGTATCAAGTGCACGTTTTGCATAAGCATTAGTTTTTTAAGTAAATCGAATATTAATAAAATAATGTTTAAAACATATATATTAGCGACAGAGACAGCATTAATATCGAGTGGTGATATTTACACCAGCCCAAAAGTGGATGCCCTATTAGAACGAGTTTGTCTGACTTTTATGTTGGAATAAATTGTATCTAAAAATACTCCCTTATAAATTGCATCGTGTTTTGCTAGATATAGAGTTATAACAAATTTTATTGAGAACCTAGACTCGCTAAACCTCCGGCTCATATTTCAGCTAGAAAATCTTTTTCAGATGATGAAGTTCCATCCAACCGCCTCTCAAGCGTCTTTGATAACGTCCAGGTTTCTGAGCCATATAGTAGAATTGGTTCGACTGTGGCTTTGAAATTTTCAAGTTTGAAGTCTCTACTAAGATTTGATGACCAGTTTTTATGCATATCATTACAGGCTGACCAGGCCATACCCTTTATAGTTAGAAAATCTTTTTCAGATGATGAAGTTCCATCCAACCGCCTCTCAAGCTTCTTTGGTAATGTCCAGGTTTCTGAGCCATATAGTAGAATTGGTTCGACTGTGGCTTTAAAGATTTCAAGTTTGAAGTCTCTATTTAGATTTGATGACCAGATCTTATGCATGTCATTACAGGCTGACCAGGCCATACCTGCATACACCCACATGTAACTGTCATCACATTCATAAAGAACTACACTCACTGCACATATTCCACTGGTGACTGTAGACTCCATATGATGTGAATCACTTTACAGAGTGTGTTGGATGCTTTTATGTGGCACCACACAGACACTTTTAAATGCTCCCACATGGGCATTTTTACGTGACACCACATGGATGCTTTTACATGAACCACGCTGGCATGTTTACACGTTGCTGCAGAAGTGCTACAACCCGTCTCCACACAGGGACTTTTACATGGTACCACCATGGGTACTTTACACAACCATATCTTCTTGAGTACATCCAGGTGCCAGGTGTGTCGGTCTTTCTCATCTCACCTGAAAGGTTGAGATTCCTGAGGGTTGTTCTTCAGTATTTCATCCCATGGCTTCCTGGCTCTCCCATTTCCATCCACTAAGAGACCAGCACTTCTTTATGAAGCTGTCATCATCCATCTGCATCACATGACCAAACCATTGCAGTCTCCTCTCTTGCACACAGCAACAAATTCCTCTCATGCCCAACTTCTTCCTCAATACATTAACACTCTCTCAAATATGTACACATACATAACACATCCAGTGGAGCATACTAACCGAAAGGTTATTTTAACATAACGATATACTTGGTAAAATCATTAATTAATTGATTCATTAATATATATATACATATATAGGTGCAGGAGTGGCTGTGTGGTAAGTAGCTTGTTTACCAGCCACATGGTTCCGGGTTCAGTCCCACTGCGTAGCACCTTGGGCAAGTGTCGCCTACTATAGCCTCAGGCCAACCAAAGCCTTGTGAGTGGATTTGGTAGACGGAAACTGAAAGAAGCCTGTCGTATATATGTATATATTATGCGCTCACGTGGTCTCACTTTCATCCTATATTCTACCAATACCACTATCAACACTTACCTCTACCTTGGATTTTCTTTACCTCTTGGATACTTACCATTGGCTGCACCTCTCTTTCGCGGATCAAAGTGACTTTGCATTGATGTGAAATCCTCAAAAAATATACCACGACGTCTACACATTTCTCACCTTGAACTTTCAACCTTGAACTTGTTCGCATAAACTGTCCCGTTTGTTGTATTTTTATTTTCTCATATATTGATTCGTTAGTTACTGCACGCATTTTTTTCTCTCCTTCTTTCTGTGTTTTTTTTCTCTCTGTGTATCTTTCTGTTGAAGAGCGTAGGCTCGAAACGTTAAAGACTTGTTTTATTTATATTTCCTGAGCGCCATACTAATACAATTGTTTGTTTTTTTTCCACCTGCCTTCGTCTTTTGTCTATTTTCATAAAGCTTCCCGTTATATATATATATATATATATATATATATATATATATATATATATATATAATATATATATATATATATATGCATGTGTGTGTTTGTGTGTCTGTGTTTGTCCCCCTAGCATTGCTTGACAACCGATGCTGGTGTGTTTATGTCCCCGTTATTTAGCGGTTCGGCAAAAGAGACCGATAGAATAAGTACTGGGCTTACAAAAGAATAAGTCCTGGGGTCGAGTTGCTCAATTAAAGGCGGTGCTCCAGCATGGCTGCAGTCAAATGACTGAAACAAGTAAACGAGTAAAAGAGTATATATAATTTCAATATGGAGCAAATAATTTATCATCATCATCATCATCGTTTAACGTCCATTTTCCATGCTTGCATGGGTTGGATGGTTTGACCGGGGTCTGGGAAGCCAGGAGACTGCACCAGGCTCCAGTCTGATCTGGTAGTGTTTCTACGGCTGGATGCCCTTCCTAACACCAACCACTCTGTGAGTGTAGTGGGTG
This sequence comes from Octopus sinensis, assembly GCF_006345805.1. Lineage (NCBI taxonomy): Eukaryota > Metazoa > Mollusca > Cephalopoda > Octopoda > Octopodidae > Octopus > Octopus sinensis. Next base: position 17,200,941 of record NC_043014.1, on the reverse strand, counting down.
CTTTTTACGTGTCACCGGCACAGGTGCCAGGGGAGTCTGGCATCGGCCACGATCGGTTGGTGCTTTTTACGTGCCACCAGCACAGAAGCCAGTCAAGACGGCGCTGGCATCGGCCACATTCGGATGGTGCTTTTAACTTGCCACCGGCATGGAAGCCAGTCAAGGCGGTGCTGGCATCGGCCACATTTGGATGGTGCTTTTAACGTGCCACCGGCACAGGTGCTAGGGGAGTCTGGCATCGGCCACGTTCAGATGGTGCTTTTTATATGCCACCGGCACAGAAGCCAGTCAAGGCGGCGCTGGCATCGGCCACATTAGGATGGTACTTTTTACGTGCCACCAGCACAGGTGCCAGGGGAGTCTGGCATCAGCCACATTCGGATGGTACTTTTTACGTGCCACCAGCACAGGTGCCAGGGGAGTCTGGCATCGGCCACGTTCAGATGGTGCTTTTTATATGCCACCAGCACAGAAGCCAGTCAAGGTGGCGCTGGCATCGGCCACGTTCGGATGGTACTTTTTACGTGCCACCAGCACAGGTACCAGGGGAGTCTTGCATTGACCACGTTCGGATGGTGCTTTTTATATGCCACCGGCACATGAAAAAAATAATTTGCGAAGATATCAGGATTCATCTTAATCCTTCAGCCCGTTTGTCTTTGCATGGTTGATTTCTGTAGTTATTATCAGAGTATTTTGGTGATTTAAATAAGAGTTTTCACTGTTATTTCCAACAGGTAGACATACTTGGTATTTCCTTTGATAAATCCTTCACACACACACACACACACATATATATTGGGCCATCCCATAAATAATGTGGTTTTTAATCTAAAATATTCTCTCCTTCATTTTCTACAATGCTCTTTCATCTACTTCATAGATTTGCAAGGCCCTTCTTTCAAAATTCACTTGTCTGTGAAGAAAAATAGTTAAACATCCATGTAGAGCTGTGGATACCCCACCTATGTACCCACAGCATACACTGACATATATGTACTTCCTAAATTATATACGGATTTGTCCTTTAAGTTATGCATACACCCACAAGTAAGTGTCATCACATTCATAAAGAACTACACTCACTGCATGTATTCCACTGTTGACTGTAGACTCCAGATGCAAATGAACTGAAAGAAAGTTCTGAGTAAGGTGAAGAGTAATTAATAACACGGATGGGCTGTGGTTCACTACAGCTGTTTCAAACACGTTCTTTACTGAAGAACAAAAGTGCTACATCCTGCAAGACAACCATTTCAATCAGGTGAATAAAGGTAAGAATTAGCAATTAGAACTTTTCTACAATGCTTTTTCATCTTCGTTAATTTGCAAGGCCCTTCTTCCAAAATTCACTTGTCTGTGAAGAAAAATTCTTCTCCCATACTGTTCTGACCTCGTCTACAAAATTCATATTTTTGTTGTCCAAATGATTTTGAAGACTTTGAAATAAATGATAAGCAGATGGGGAAATGTCTGATGAATATAGCGGCTAGGGCTGAGTCGATTACATCGATCTCGTGCAACATTGCAGAGCTTGGATGATTGAAGGTTTCATAAAAGTATTACTGGTGCACCAATCTTGAGGTGCAAGTTGTGAGATGGGAGGCCTGCTGGTGCCAGGCTATGACTAGTGTCGAGGACCTTTGGAAATATTCTGTGCTTGAGAAAACCTGACAAGACAAGTGAGACCATAGCTCATGGCCTATGCCACTAGGTGTAACCAGCCCATTTATGAGTACCCCTCATTCATTGGACAATAAACTTTGCTTGTGAAGACATTGAGGCAAGTGAAATCAAAATCAAAATTGCTGACGTGACCAAAGACAGAACCACCTGATTGGCACTCATGCCAGTGGAATGTTAAAAGCATATCTGAGTGTAATCGTTGCCAGGGTCATGGATTGGCTCCTGTGCTGCTGACACGTGAAAAGCACCATTCGAGTGTGGTCGTCACCAGTACTGCCGGACTGGCTTCCTTGCAGGTAGCTTGTAAAAGCACCCACTACACTTTTGGAATGGTAGGCATTACGAAGGGCATCCAGCTGTAGAAACTTTGCCAGATCAGATTGAGCCTGGTGCACCCTCTGACTCACCACTCCTCAGTCAAGCTGTCCAACCTATACCAGTATGGAAAGCGGACGTAAAACGATAACGATGATGATGATATATATATATATATATATATATATATAAGACATATATGTATAAGATATATATATATATATATGTACATATGTATATTAGAGGCAAAAGGACAACAAAATTCAAGGCAGGGCAGGTATCTCAATTCATTTAGAATATTTAACTAGGGTAAGGTAAATTGGAACTATTACAGCTGTTTCTGGGATAGCACATCCATACTCATTTACTTGTTTCAGTCATCTGACTGTGGTCATGCTGGAGCACCGCCTTTAGTCGAGGAAATCGACCCCAGGACTTATTCTTTGTAAGCCTAGTACTTATTCTATCGGTCTCTTTTGCCAAACCGCTAAGTTTCGGGGACGTAAACACACCAGCATTGGTTGTCAAGCGATGTTGGGGGGACAAACACAACACACAAACATACACACATATATATATATATACATATATACGATGGGCTTCTTTCAGTTTCCGTCTACCAAATCCACTCACAAAGCTTTGGTCGGCCCGAGGCTATAGTAGAAGACACTTGCCCAAGGTGCCACGCAGTGGGACTGAACCCGGAACCATGTGGTTCGTAAGCAAGCTACTTACCACACAGCCACTCCTACGCCTGGGTATTCCATCATCATAGACAAGGTGAGCATGTATGAAAGTTGTAGACAGGTAAAAAAGAGTACCCAGTGTATGGCCATGCTAGCCTATCACTTGGGATATCCCTAGCTCCAGTCTCAATTGTGAACTTGGACGCTAAAGGATGACCAATTATCGCACTTACACACACGTCTCAAATCTACACCTTCAGCCGTTTGTGTCTCTCAAATATTTACCTCTCCCCTATTATTCCCCTATCATCATCTTCATATCACCCATGCCCCTATTGCCATACCATATATACATATATATGTGTCTGATGATAATGATGATGATATATATATATGGTGTTTTGTTCAAGCTGTATTTTCAGAGAATGATTTACCACAGATATCACAGTGATATGGCTTCTCTCCCTTCTCACTGCTTTCTAGTGAGAATGTAGCCAGTCGGCTGGTGTGTCACCAGATTTTTAGTTGATCAAGAGTTTGGTGGGTTCCCCAAGTTATGAAGTTAGGTTTGATGAAAACAGTGTGGGGTTCATAATAAGGATCTCTTCCAAAATGTTCGTTCACAAGCTTATGAAAATAATTTTAATCTGGACTTTCGAAAACTTATCTCTAAAAAGTTTAATTTGAAGAAACCATTATTCAGATATTAACAAGGAATCCATCTAGTGTGGGGCACTAAACTATACGTATGCCTCATATTCTTCCTTTCTAGTCTCTTCTGCTTTTATAGCTCTGGAAACTTCCCTGATCAACCATTATGTCACCCTTCACCTGGCTGGCATATTTAATGAGTGAAGCATTTAAAATACAATAAACAATGAATATACTGTAATTACAAGATGCAATATTCAAGAAAGAATGTGTAGGGGTGTGAGGAGGAGGAGATTTGGTATAAGAGGTCCTTACACCATGGAAAGGAAACTGCATGAGTGGTCAAGGATGGAGTGGGAGGTGAATATTGCAAAAACAAAAGAAACAACTGAAATTTTGGGAAATATTTTAATCATAATTTCCATTGCATAAAACACAGGAATATTAAACAAATATAGCAAACAGGAAACTATAGAGACTACCCTTTTCCTTTCACCCCTGTATGAATACGTTTGTGTCTTAGTAAGGCACTATTGTCAGAGAATGATTTACCACAGATATCACATCGATATGGCTTCTCTCCTGTTTGAATACGTTTGTGTTGTGTTAGTGAACTGCTTACAGAGAATGTATTACCACAGATATCACAATGATAGGGTTTCTCTCCTGTGTGAATACGTTTATGTGCAGTTAAGGCACTATTTTCAGAGAATGATTTACCACAGATATCACAGTGATATGGTTTCTCTCCTGTATGAATACGGAGGTGTTTTGTAACAGCACTATTTTCGGAGAATGATTTACCACAGATATCACAATGATATGGCTTCTCTCCTGTATGAATATGCTTGAATTTTGTTAACTCACTATTTTGAGTGAATGATTTACCACAGATATCACAATGATACAGTTTCTCCCCAGTATGAATACGTATGTGTCTTGTTAAGTCACTATTTTGAGAGAATGATTTACCACAGTTATTACAATGAAAAAGTTTCTCTCCTGTATGAATGCGTTTGTGTGCAATTAACGGACTAATTTGAGAGAATGTTTTACCACAAATATCACAGTGATAGGGCTTTTCTCCTGTATGAATTCGTATGTGTTTTGTTAAGGTAGCATTATCAGAGAATGATTTACCACAGATATCACAATGATACGGTTTCTCTCCTGTATGAATATGCTTGTGTCTTGTTAACTCACTATTTTGAGAGAATGACTTACCACAGATATTACAATATGGTTTCTCCCCTGTATGAATACGTTTGTGTGTAGATAAGTGACCACTGTTAGAGAATGATTTACCACAGATATCACAATGATATGGTTTCTGTCCAGTGTGAATATAGTTGTGTCTAGATAAGTTATGATTTAGAGAGAATGATCTACCACAGATATCACAGTGATATGGCTTCTCTCCTGTATGAATACGTAGGTGTTTTGTAAGAGAACCATTTTCAGTGAATGATTTACCACCCATAAAATTATCAACCATCGCACAAACAATAACTTTGAGCACCTCTTCAAACTCCACCCATCTAACACCCGTGGACATATTTACAAAGTAAGAAAACAGCACAGCTCCCATGACTTCAAGGAACATGTTTTCACGCTGAGAGTTGCTGAAGTGTGGAACAAACTGCCGGCATCGGTTGTTAGTTGTCGGAGCACTGCATCCTTCAAAACTTCCATGCTTCCTGAGATTCGCCAACACTACACTTGATTTTCTCCCCTCCATACACACACAAGCATGTTCACTTTCCAGACATTTCTACATTACTGCATGTACTTTATATGCACTTTCTGACAAGTTGTGGTGCACCTGAGCACTGTATACAATAATTTCATTATTATTATTATTATATTATAGATATCACAATGATATGGTTTCTCTCCCGTATGGATACGATTGTGTCCACTTAAGTGAATACTTTGAGAGAATGATTAACCACAGATATCACACTGATAGGCTTTCTCACCTGTATGAATATGTTTGTGTCTAGATAAGATACTATCCTTAGAGAATGATCTACCACAGATATCACAGTGATATGGCTTCTCTCCTGTATGAATACGTAGATGTTTTGTAAGAGAACCATTTTCAGAGAATGATTTACCACAAGTATCACAATGATACAGTTTCTCCCCCGTATGAGTATGTTTGTGCATAATTAGGTTGCTTTTCCGAGAGAACGACTTTGTACAGATATCACAGTCATATGATGTCATCTCTTTTCTCATGTGTTCAGGGGAAATCAATTCTATAATTTTCTCTCTCTTTCCTATTTCTTTTCCTCTCAAATCCCAATTGATATATTTTTCCTGCTTTCGTTTTTTTACTTTATTGCTTACATAAATTTCTACTTTATCCAATGTTAATCTGCACACAAGCTCCTTTTTGTTGTCATTCTAGTCAGCAATTTTCAGAAATTTGGCTAATAATATTATTTCAGAGCAAATGTTTCAAACGAATTCTTTCACAGATTTATAGAAACAATATTATATGTTTGTTTTGTATGATATTTTCCTTTAGTCTTTAAAACATTGTAGATACTGAGGTTGCTTCTTCTGTCACAACAACAACAACAATGTGCCCTTAAATATGGTTTCTGATTACAAATATCTTGGGTCATACATATCATCATCTGAAAAAGATTTTCTAACTAGAAAGGGTATGGCCTGGTCAGCCTGTAATGATATGCATAAAATCTGGTCATCAAATCTAAGTAGAGACTTCAAACTTGAAATCTTCAAAGCCACAGTCGAACCAATTCTACTATATGGCTCTGAAACCTGGACGTTATCAAAGAAGCTTGAGAGGTGGTTGGATAGAACTTACACTCGCATCCTTATGAGAGCTCAAAATCTCTCATGGAAGTGTCATCCAACCAAAGTACAAATATATAGGAAACTACCACCTGTATCATCTCTTGTGAAAGGTAGGAGAGTCCAGTTTGCTGGACATTGTTGTAGAGCTGAAATCGAGGTAATTTCTCCTCTTCTCCTCTGGAAGCCATCTGCTCGCGATACCAGAGGGCGCACACTCTCCTACCCTGATGTAATCTCCAGGGATACAGGCATCCAGCAACAGGACCTCCGTAATGCTATGATGGACCGTGAAGTCTGGCGTATCATGGTAAATTCCATTGTCTCGACCACAGTCGCGATACCAGAGGGCGCACACTCTCCTACCCTGATGTAATCTCCAGGGATACAGGCATCCAGCAACAGGACCTCCATAATGCTATGATGGACCGTGAAGTCTGGCGTAGCAGGGTAAATTCCATTGTCTCGACCACGGTCGCGATACCAGAGGGTGCACACTCTCTTACCCTGATGTAATCTCCAGGGATACAGGTATCCAGCAACAGGACCTCCGTAATGCTATGATGGACCGTGAAGTCTGGCATAGCATGGTAAATTCCATTGTCTCGACCACGGACGAACAATGATGATGATGATGTTCTGTCACCTGACGTTCTGAAATTATAGAGAAACAACAGTGTAAAATGTAGAAACTACTTAAAATATACAGACTCACTTTTATTGAGATAAACATATACCTTAACAACTCAGCTGGACAAAAACAGTTCCGTAAAGAAGTGCCGATCTTTCAAAGTAGATGGAAGAAGTGTGGATGAGCAAAGTCAGGACAGAGTACTTTTCTGGTGATATGATAAAGACCCATACTCCACAGCAGAAATGTTCAGACTCATCCCCCTGGTGGCCCAAAGCACTTGTGATTGTTCTTCATCAAAGTGAAATTGCAAGTGCGTGGTATCACATAAAAGTACCCTGTGAAGTGTCTACCCCGCATCCTTCGTGTCCGATGGCATCACTTTATCTCTAACAATTCGGTGCGACACCAGTGCAGAATCACCTCCCTCCGACAAATCATCCTAACGAGACGTCTGCATTGGCTGGGTCATGCCCTCCGTCGTCAACCAGAATTCATCTACGAAGCAATTGCCCCAGCTCCCTTTCAGGGTTGGTGAACGCAATGTGGTGGACAACGAAAAACCTGCCAGATGACAGTCAAGGCTGATCTGGAACCCAACCTACGAAGCAGTTGCCCCAGCTCCCCTTCAGGGTTGGCAAAAGTGATGTGGTGGACAAAGAAAACCCTGTCTGATGACAGTCAAGGCTGATCTGGAACCCAACCTAGGCCCCCTTATCTACGGCGTTCGCCACTGGAATGAGTGGTTGGAGATCAGGAGGTTGTTAGCCTCAACTCACCAAGCCTGGTCAGCGTTTGTGAGAGATGCAGCATTGAGGATAAATGAAACCAGCTCAACCCACCCCGGGTGAATACTGTAAGATGATGATGAAGAAGAAATCATAAATCAGACTGGAGTGTGCTGCAGCACTGAAGTTTGCCAGCCCTGCTCAAACCATTGAACCATTCCAGCATGGATGTCAGACATGAAATGATGAAAAGAGGAAGCTGAACCTTTCAGGTAATATGATAAAGACGAAGATGCCTGGCATCTCGCTTTACTCAAGAAGACCCATACTCCACAGCATAAGTATTTAGACTCATTCCTCTGGCGGCCAAAGGTATATGTATCCGTTCTTCATAAAAGCAGATTTGCAGCGTCATGTAAAAGTGCCACCATATTAAAGCAACAGTGTGGTGGCACATAAAAGCTCCCTGTGCACTATGAAGTGGTTGGCACTAGGAAGGGCATCCAGCTGTTGAAGTCATAAGAAATCAGACTGAAGTGTGCTGCATCTCCCCACCTTATAACCTCTGCTCAAACCTATTTCTTTACTACCCACAAGGGGCTAAACACAGAGGGAACAAACAGATTAAGTCGATTACATCGACCCCAGTGTGCAACTGGTACTTATTTTATCGACCCCAAAAGGACCAAAGGCAAAGTCGACCTCGGCGGAATTTGAACTGAGAACGTAACGGCAGACGAAATACGGCTATGCATTTCGCCTGACGTGCTAACGATTCTGCCAGCTCGCCGCCCTCAAACCATCGAACCATTCCAGCATGGACAACAGACATTAAAAGATGATGATGAACTTAACATTTTAATTTATTAAAATTGACATCATAAAATCTTGTGTGAATCTTCCATATTTGTAAACTACACTGATACCTTCACATTACTTTTTACTCTTTTACTTGTTTGTCATTTTGACTGTGGCCATGCTGGAGCACCGTCTTTAGTCGAGGAAATCGACCCCAGGACGTATTCCTTGTAAGCCCAGTACTTTTTCTATCAGTCACTTTTACCGAACCGCTAAGTTTCGGGGACGTAAACACACCAGCATCGGTTGTTAAGCAATGCTAGAGGGACAAACACAGACACACAAACACACATATATATATATATACATACATATATACGACAGGCATCTTTTGGTTTCTGTCTATCAAATCCACTCACACGGCTTTGGTCGGACCGAGGCTATAGCAGAAGACACTTGCCCAAGGTGCCACGCAGTGGAACTGAACCCAGAACCATGTGGTTCGTAAGCAAGCTACTTACCACACAGCCACTCCTTAAGAGTTTTAAAATAAAACTACAGAATGGTGGATGCTAACATTAGTCTTTCTCCAGAAATATAACTTGACATTGTTGTTTAGATCCAGGTCACTTCTGACTGAGCAGACGTGTAATTATAGACATTCCATCCATGAACATCCTGTCTATTTCTCTAACATTCTATACCTATAATTATGTCATTCAATACAGTCTTCAATATTTGTAACCCATAGGGGAAATTGAAGAGAAATGTGCTGTTATATCTTTGTTCTTCCTTTGTGATGTGTTTTGTATTTGGGGTCATTGTTTACGTAAATGTTTGACAAATTTACAATATTCTTGAGTAAAAAAAATAACAATGTAAGTTATTGTGTAACATTTTTAATGAGCGAAGCATTTAAAATGCAATAAACAGTAAATATGCTGTAATTACAGGATGTGATATTCAAGAAAGAATAATGTGTAGGGTTTTCAGGAGGAGGAGATTTGGTATAAGAGGTCCTTACATCATGAAAGTAAATACAGGAATGGGAGGTGAATATTGAAAGAAACCAAAAATCTCAACTACAGAAACTGCCCTTTTCCTTCCTCCCACGTATGAATGTGTTTGTGTTTTGTTAAGTTACAATTTTGATAGAATGATTTACCACAAATATCACAATGATATGGTTTCTCTCCTGTATGAACACGGTTGTGCCTAGTAAGGTGACTATGTTGAGAGAATGATTTACCACAGATATCACAAGGATATGGCTTCTCTCCTGTATGAACACGTTTGTGAATAGTCAACTGACTATTATAAGAGAAAGATTTACCACAGATATTACAATGATATGGCTTCTCTCCTGTATGTGTATGTTTGTGTTTTCTTAATGAACTATTTTGATAGAATGATTTACCACAGATATCACAATGATATGGCTTCTCTCCTGTATGAATAAGTTTGTGTTTTGTTAACGAACTTCTTTCAGAGAATGATTTACCACAATAACACAAAGATATGGTTTCTCTCCTGTATGAACGCGTATGTGAATAGTTAAGACACTATTTTGAATGAAGGTCTTTCCACAAATATCACAACGATATGGCTTCTCTCCTGTATGAAAACGTTTGTGTATATTTAAGTCATAACTTTGAGAGAATGATTTACCACAGATGTCACAATCATATGGTTTCTCTCCAGTATGAATACGTATGTGTTTTGTCAAACTATTATTTCGAGAGAATGATTTACCACAGATATCACAACTATATGGTTTCTCTCCTGTATGAATATGTTTGTGTCTTGCTAAGGCACTACTTCGAGAAAATGATTTACCACAGATCACACACACCGATATGGCGTCTCCCCTGTATGAATACGTTTGTGTTCTGTTAACAATTTACTTCCAGTAAATGATTTACCACAGATATCACAATGATACGGTTTCTCACCTGTATGAAGGCGTTTGTGCATAGTTAAGTAACTATTTTGAGAGAATGATTTACCACAAATATCACAGTGAAATGGTTTCTCTCCCGTATGAGAACGTTTGTGTTTAGATAAATAAGAACTATCAGAGAATGATCTACCACAGATATCACACTGATATGGCTTCTCTCCTGTATGAATACGTTGGTGTCTCTTTAGATCATTATTATAAGAAAATGATTTACCACAAATATCACAACAATATGGTATCCCTGTATGAATACTTTGGTGTGTACTTAATGTACCACTTCTGGTGAACGATTTACCACAGATTTCGCAATAATACAGATTCTCTCCTGTATGAATACGTTTGTGTGCAATGGAGTTATATTTACGAGAAAATGATTTACCACAGATATCACACTGATATGGTTTCTCACCTGTATGAATATATTTATGCACATTTAGATACTTTTTTTTCGAGAAGGACTTTGTACAGATATCACAGTTATATGATGTCATCTCTTTTATCATGTGTTCAGGGGAAAATCAATTCTATAATTTTCTCTCTCTTTCCTATTTCTTTTCCTCTCAAATCCCAGTTGATATATTTTTCTTGCTCTTGTTTTTATACTTTATTTCTTACACTTCTTCTCCTCTATTTCCTTCTACTGTTGTCTTTATTTAGCAAAACATCTGTAAATTTATCCAAGTTCCAGTGGCACGTATGCTCCAGTTCTTGACACACTAGTCCGTGATGTTTAGAAATTTGACATAAACGTCTACTGCTGTATTTCTGTCCAGTGTTACCTATTTTTAGCAACACTTCCATAAATTTATCCAACTTTAATCGGAACGCAAGCTCATCCTCTTGACATTTCAGTCAGGGATGTTCAGAAATTATTCCAGAGTAAATGCTTCACAGAAATTCTTCCACAGATCTGTAGAAACAATGTTATTCATCTGTTTTGTATAATATTTTCCTTTAATAATCTTTAAAATATGGTAGATATTGAGGATCCTTCTTCCATCATTTGATATTCTGAAATTATAGAAAAACAAGTGTAAAATATAGAGGCTATATCTTACAAACTATAGAATTTTCTCAATAAAGCCAAGAGAAAAAAATGTTTTATAAACATATTCTACCAGTATACGATGATTAAAAGTGTTTAGTTACATGGAAATTATTTTAAAAAACTGCCGGTCAAACCGAAAAGATCCGTTAGGGTTAGGGGGAAGGGTATCTTTTTTTCTTCAGAAATGTAAATAAACCTAATGTGTTTCTTAAACGAGGGACATATTCATACAGCACAGAATGTTTTCACCTCAATAGACGTCACTGATTGGTTGAAATTGCAGAAATTGAAGAAAACAAAACAACAAATATCTTACAAACTATAGAATTATCTCAATAAAGCCAAGAGAAAAAGATGTTTTATAAACACATTCTACCAGTATACGATGTTTAAAAGTGTTTAGTTACGTGGAAATTAATTTTAAATACTGCCGTTCAAACCGAAAAGATCCGTTAGGGTTAGGGTATCTTTATTTCTTCAGAAATGTAAATAAACCCAATCTGTTTCTTAAACGAGGGACATATTCATACGGCACAGAAGGGTTTTTTTTTACCTCAGTAGACATCAGTGATTGGTTGAAATTACAGAAATTGAAGGAAAAAAACAACAAATATGTTACAAACTATAGAATTGGGTGATCTTTCGTCTCTAGTAGACCTTTCCGTCGATTTCCGTAAAAACTTTTATTTTTTTACATATGGGCTTGCGGGAACTTTTGAAGTAATGAGAGCGAAAGAGACTAAGAGAAAGCGATTGTATGACGAGGGAAGTTCTTTTGAAGTTACCGTCCAGGGGAAGCATTGATGTACATGTGTGTGTGCGTGTGTGTTTGATGGGATGTGGGAGACAGAAAGTATGTTGTGTAAGTGAAGTGCTTCTGTTAGTGTGTGTTAAGAGACAGAGAGAGTAATGTGTGAAAGAGAGAGATAACTGAAATTTTATAACTCTCCCGTCTTTTTCTTACCATTTCACCATCGTCACATCAACAGAGACATAAAGGCTGCACAGTAGCAGTCGACAAGGCATGTATAATGATTAAATAAAAAAAATTTTGTCTATATCTTCGATCACTGTCATTATTCTATTGAGTCAACCTCATTATTTTCTACATAGCAGACCGTTACATAAACAGGCAAAGGTTATCTTTCGTTTTAACTCGAAATAATGTAAACACTGAATCGGCCATACATACGTACACATGCATGCATACATACATATACACATACACCGAGTAAAAAATTTCAGTTATCTCTCTCTTTCACACATTACTCTCTGTCTCTTCACACACACTAACAGAAGCACTTCACTTACACAACATACTTTCTGTCTCCCACACCCCATCAAACACACACACACACATGTACATCAATGCTTGCCATGCACGGTAACTTCAAAAGAACTTCCCTCGTCATAAAATCGCTTTCTCTTAGTCTCTTTCGCTCTCATTACTTCAAAAGTTCCCGCAAGCCCATATGTAAAAAAATAAAAGTTTTTTACGGAAATCAACGGAAAGGTCTACTAGAGACGAAAGATTGCCTAGAATTGTCTCAATGAAGCCAAGAGAAAAAAATGTTTTATAAACACATTCTACCAGTATACGAAGTTTAAAAGTGTTTAGTTACGTGGAAATTATTTTAAAAAACTGCCGTTCAAACCGAAATGAACCTATGTCTTTCGTAGCAAGAAATAGCAGCCAAATCCTGCACAATGAAGGACATCTCTCGTTCATAAAACACGGAAGAGGAACAACGAATTGATACGTCAAAAACCGAAAGTCTCCAGAATTAAAAAAACATTGAATCTTTCCATTGTTTAATACTTACGCAAATGTTTCATAAAAGGTAAGTGTTGTTTATATATGTGTGTATATGGCAGTTGAGAAATGCATTAAAAGAATTATAAATGGATTATTATTATCAGTTGATAAAGTGGAATTCACGCACGGGACATCGAAGCTGGTATCAAGTCAAGTATTCAGTGCGTTTATTACGCATGCGTATTAAGATACCGGAAATATATGTAAGGTATGTAACTCTGTTTAAATCCCTTTATATTTTGGTATACGTTCCGATAAGGAGATTATCTCCCTTGGCAAGGCGACGCTCCATGCAGAAAATTCTACTTCCGAGGACTTCTCACGACGGTGACGTTGAATGTCACGTGATCTAATGAATATTCAGCAGGTCGTGTTAAAGAATTATTTGCGATTCTATAGCCAGACTGTTACTGGAAAAAAGGCGGATTCGGTTGAAAGGTTAGAAGCTGTTAAAATTCTTGGATCTTTTCGGTTTGACCAGCAGTTTTTAAAAATAATTTCCACGTAACTAAACACTTTTACCACAAATATCACAGGGATATGGTTTCTCTCCTGAATGAATGGATTTGTGAGTCGTAAGGTAACATTTTTGAGAGAATAATTTACCACAAATATCACAGGGATATGGTTTCTCTCCTGTATGAATGAATTTGTGTTTAGTAAGGCCACTCTTTCGAGAGAATGACACATAACAAATATCACACTGATATGGCTTCTTCTTAGTATGGGTAAATTCATGAGAAGTTAAATGACTTCTTAGTACAAAGGATTTACCACAGGTATAGCAGTGATATGGTTTCTCTCCTGTATGAATGAATTTGTCTTTAGTAAGGCCACTCTTTTGAGAGAATGATATACCACAAATATCACACTAATATGTTTTTTCTCCTGTATGAATGGATTTGTGACTAGTAAGATTACATTTTGTAGAGAATGATTTACCACAAATATCACACTGATATGGCCTCTCATTATTATGAGTAAGTTTATGAGAGGTCAAATTACTTTTTACTGTAAAGGATTTACCACAGATATCACAAGAATATGGTTTCTCTCCAGTATGAATGTATCTGTGTCTGGTAAGGTGACTTTTCTGCAAAAAAGACTTTCCACAGATATCACAGTGATATTGCTTTCCTCCTGCATGAATACGTTTGTGAACAGTGAGATTTCCCTTTCTAGATATAAACTTTTTACAGATATCACATTGCTATGATAATTCTTTTTCTTTTGTCATCTCTTGACGATTCATTATTGTTCTCCAGTACACAAGCACAAAATGTATTTTTTTATTTCTTCTTTATATATTTCTCTGTTGATTCAAAAAGTTCTACAGCTATAATTACACCTGATCTGATCTTTGTGAATATCTGAAGATAATACAGCACCTTTGCAGATTTTTCCAAGTATATATTCCTGGCAATGGAATAAAGCAAATGTTGCTATTAATTCAGAAGAAATATTTCAGTTATTTACCAGAAATTTGTTATAGAAACAGGGTTATGTATATTATTTATAATATCTTCCATTAGTCTCCAAGTGATGATCAATATTCATGATGTATCTGATGTAAAAATTCCTTTATAACACAAGCATCTCATATTCTAAAATGACACAGAAACAGTAGAAGATATAGGAAAGACTTAAAAAGCAGAGATTCAACAATAGAAAATATAACTACATTTTCATAATGATAAACTGTGGATATAAACTTTTACCCCAATAATTAGTCTTTAAAATTAATTTTGTTATTAAAGTTATATTATACAACCTTGTGTAATGTCCACATATGCACAGCCTTCAGCTCGTCCACCTTCAAATATTATGTAAAATGCTAAACTACAAAATACTGGACAATAACGTTGTACTGTCTTAGGAAACATGATAAGTCACTGTTGTTTAGCCCTAGGTCACCTCTTACTGAGTAGATCTATTTAAGAAATTAGTGTTCACAAGCGTCATGACTTTTAGAACAGATCAAACATAAACATCACTATAATTTAGTCACTAACCACAATACAGACACACACACACAAACACACATATATACTGGGCTGCCCCAGTGAGATCCTCTATGCTGATTATCTTACAGCTGAATCAATACCAGCAAGAGAAAAGAAATTTCAGGTGTGTAAGCAGGGTCTGCAATTAGTGGGCCTTAAAGTTAATTTAACAGAGACCAAAGTCTTAGTAAGTTAGTAAGCAGACAAATCTTACAGGGAAATGGCCCTGCTTGAAATATGGAAAGGGAATATGCAGAAACTCCATAAGGTGTAGCCAGTGCAAGTTATGGATACATAAGATGTGCAGCAATATTAGAGGAACGTCAACACGAAAAATAGTAGATGTACATGTGCAATAAATAGAAGGAAATAGATGCTGTCAAATGTGGAGTAGAGAGCGAGTGATAAGTTAGAAATAATTGGTAGAATGTAACAAGGGAGCAAAAGACTTGCCTCTGTGGGGTTTTGTCTCTGAAGACCTTCTGCTGTTCAGTTCTGTTGAGAATTTCCAACAATTGTTACATTTTAACATTTTCTCAGTGACTAGGAAATATATTTTCCATACATTCACTCTCACATGGTTACCATCTACGAAATGGCTCCACCACATATTCACTAGATAACCACCGTCATTAGCATTTAAGGAACAAACTTATCCATTTGTTTATCTCTCATCACTGCACCTTAGCATATTAAAAATGTCATCAAATTATATAACTTGGAAACAAACATTTATTGTAGATTAGTTTGGAGAAATGTGTAACTTTTATCATACATTGATCAAGTGTGAATTCTATGCTGTATCATCAATTGTATAGGCTCATAAGGGACATGTTTGGATAGGGTTGCCAGATTAGAAAACTATATATACAGGACACTTTTAAAATCTCTTTCTATATATAAATTTATACATACCTACACACGCAATATATTATATAAAAGCAGAGAGATAAGTTAAAAACATAATGCAATTATTTTAATGGGTTATGAGGTCAAAATTATTTAATACAAGCTAAAAAAATTGGTGCAGCAATATTTAAAACTTTCACTGTCAAGTAGCCGGGTTCATTGGCTTTTATTAAAGAAATGTGTTATATCTTACCCCGTATCATAAATAAATCCAGTTTAATGTTGATTAACGTTAATCACCCGAAGGAGTGGATTTCGCGGGAAATATAAGTTAAGGACACTTCCTAGCGCTAACAACTTCGCAGTGTGCACTGGGTGCTTGTTTCTTACTACCAACACTAGTGAGGGGTTGACAAGTAATACAGCAAGATATGAAAAAAAAAGACAAAAAAAGCAGTTCACTTCGCTAAGTGGGAGGAAAGAGTTTAATAAAAGGCCTGGGATGTGATTTTGCACCAAGGAAGAAATGTTTTGCTATAGGGAAGATACACAGTTAACATACTTTTACCTAAGAGTGGGGGGAAGTATCTGGGATGAAAATAAGATGTTGGTGACAAGATGCAAGGAAAAATCCCACACAAAGTATGAGATGATGTATGGAAGGTGTCAAGCGGTTGGGGATGGAGTTATATGTGTGTGTGGGTGTCATCAGAAGTATGTCTCACTTCTAGCTATTGAAAATTGAATATATATATATATATATATATATATATATATGCTTGTGTGTGTGTGTAAACATTGGCACTAATTTATTAAAGTTATTGAGTTGATGTCCAGTCATAGAGTGACCAAATGTTTTGCATCTACAAATGCTTTGTGAATGCAGAACCATTGATCACTCTATATTCTGACATTAAATTGATTACTTTTATATGCATGTATATGTATATATATATAAGAATTTTTTGCGTAATGAGATTAAAAAAAAAAACCATAGTGTATAAATTCTGTACTTGGAATGACCACTTTTAAATACTGTTGAATCTTACTCTTAAGGTATTGGAATCTTACATTGTGTATAAACTTTATACTTGGAATAAACAATTTTAAATACTGCTGGATTTTTCTCAGAAAGTATTGGAATCTTACATATCTACCATTCTGCCTAAAAATGGATCTACAAATTCAATGCCCCTACATATCTCACATCTATTTTCTTTCCTCCACCTCACTCTCTATTTTGTATCCTATCCAAATTAACTATTAATTAACAATCCTCCCACATCATCTCCAATGAAGGGATATAATTAATAAATATCCTGAAAACAGGTGTAAGACCTTCTATCTATAAATGTTCTAATATCTACACGGCCTTGGTTTTTTATTGCATTATGCAAAAAATTCTTATTTACATACACTGACAGATGACCAACGTTGAACCCCTTATTCCCAAAATCACCGAACCTGGAATTAACTATGGTCAGTCTATGGCACTTATTCAGCATTACCTGACGACTTTGGATCTCAATGACACCATTACCTCTTAGATCCTATATATATATTATATATATATATATATATATATATATATATATGTATATTAGAAGTATTGGGGGTGATGTACCGATTTAATACATATGAAAGAAAAAAGATGTTCAGAATGCTGGATGGTTGTAAAAATATATATTCATATATATCAACGTGATCACCGTGACCGACCAGGCCATGTTGCTACACATCGCTGGTCACAATGCGTTTCGCATTGTTTTAGCCTTCAAATGACGCCACCCCACTGGCTAAGTGAGCAGGCCAACAGAAGAAAGAGTGAGAGAAAGTTGCGGCAAAAGAGTACAGCAAGCGTATTCATAAGCGTATTCACACTGAGGAATACCCATATCAGTGTGATATCTGTGGTAAATCATTCTCTAGAAATACTTCTTTGACTGATCACAAGCATATTCATACTGAGGAATACCCATATCAGTGTGATATCTGTGGTAAATCATTCTCTGGAAATACTTCTTTGACTGATCACAAGCGTATTCATACTGAGGAATACCCATATCAGTGTGATATCTGTGGTAAATCATTCTCTAGAAATACTTCTTTGACTGATCACAAGCGTATTCATACTGAGGAATACCCATATCAGTGTGATATCTGTGGTAAATCATTCTCTAGAAATACTTCTTTGACTGATCACAAGCGTATTCATACTGAGGAATACCCATATCAGTGTGATATCTGTGGTAAATCATTCTCTAGAAATACTTCTTTGACTGATCACAAGCGTATTCATACTGAGGAATACCCATATCAGTGTGATATCTGTGGTAAATATTCTCTAGAAATACTTCTGTGACTGATCACAAGCGTATTCATACTGAGGAGTACCCATATCAGTGTGATATCTGTGGTAAATCATTCTCTAGAAATACTTCTTTGACTGATCACAAGCGTATTCATACTGAGGAATACCCATATCAGTGTGATATCTGTGGTAAATCATTCTCTAGAAATACTTCTTTGACTGATCACAAGCATATTCATACTGAGGAATACCCATATCAGTGTGATATCTGTGGTAAATCATTCTCTAGAAATACTTCTTTGACTGATTACAAGCGTATTCATACTGAGGAATACCCATATCAGTGTGATATCTGTGGTAAATCATTCTCTAGAAATACTTCTTTGACTGATCACAAGTATATTCATACTGAGGAATACCCATATCAGTGTGATATCTGTGGTAAATCATTCTCTAGAAATACTTCTTTGACTGATCACAAGCGTATTCATACTGAGGAATACCCATATCAGTGTGATATCTGTGGTAAATCATTCTCTAGAAATACTTCTTTGACTGATCACAAGTATATTCATACTGAGGAATACCCATATCAGTGTGATATCTGTGGTAAATCATTCTCTAGAAATACTTCTTTGACTGATCACAAGCGTATTCATACTGAGGAATACCCATATCAGTGTGATATCTGTGGTAAATCATTCTCTAGAAATACTTCTTTGACTGATCACAAGCGTATTCATACTGAGGAATACCCATATCAGTGTGATATCTGTGGTAAATCATTCTCTAGAAATACTTCTTTGACTGATCACAAGCGTATTCATACTGAGGAATACCCATATCAGTGTGATATCTGTGGTAAATCATTCTCTAGAAATACTTCTTTGACTGATCACAAGTGTATATCCGTGGTAAATCATTCTCTAGAAATACTTATTTGACTGGTCACAAGCGTATTCATACTGAGGAATACCCATATCAGTGTGATATTTGTGGTAAATCATTTTCTCACAACAGTACTTTAAATAATCACAAACGTATTCATACAGGAGAGAAGCCATATCATTGTAATATCTGTGGTAAATCATTCTCCCAAAGTGGGGTCTTCTCTAAACACAAACGTACCCATACGGGAAAGAAGCCACAGGATTCTGATATCTAGTGAATCATTCTCTAGCAATAGTTACAAACCTATTCATACTGGAGGAAAAACCATATCAGTGTCATATCTGTGGTAAACCATTCTCTGCAAATGGCATCTTAAGTACATATGTGAGTATTCATACACAAGTGTAACCGCATCAGTATTAAAATTTATTACAACAGGACAACAATTATGAATATTTTGTCTGCTAAAAGACAGGGTTTATTCCTCTTCAAGCTTGACATTATCAACTTCAGTTTCTTGGATGTCAACATGAAATTCGTGAATCACACCTTCAATATCATTTATATATCTAAATATATCAACACAGAGATGACTTTGGTTTCTGAAGATGATTGTGCTGGATTTTTGAGGAATTTATTATGAGAGAATAAAGGAATGGGAATAAGGAATAAAAGTTTTAAGTGACATTGATTTTGTCTTTGTTGTATTTTCATCATCATCATCATCATCATCCTTTAACATCCATTTTCTTTGCAGGCTTAGGTGGGAAAGTGTGACAGGTGCTGGAAAGCCAGAGTGCTTCTCCTGGTTCCACTCAGATTTGGCTTGGTTTCTTTGGCTGTATGCCCTTAAGATACGAGGCATATTCTATTAATATTCCTGTTCAAGTATCATAATAGCATGAAACTAGTAGTAGCCCTTTCAATTGTGTATTTAATTTGATATATGTATGTATGTGCGTGAACATGATGTCAGTCTGATAACTAAAATAATTGTATACAAATCTTGTATTTTGAGCATATCTTTGTATAGGGCAGAAGCATGGACTCCCTTTTGCAGACAAAAAAACTTGAAACTTTTCACGTATGCAGCAAAATGGCAAGATAAGAACTAGTCAACAAGACCTTTCGGCAGTGTAGCTGTCACTTGTAAACCCATGTGGGTTTATTTACATTTCTGAAGAAAAAAGAAACCTTTCCCCCACACCAAACCCTAACGCCACAATCTTTTATTCATACGAACGTGACTGATATGAAATGACAAACTAAATGGAGACCGCAGGAAGTTGTTGTTGGCAAACAACAGCAGAATTTGTATTCACCTCAGTAGACGTCATTGATTGGTTGAAATTGCCAAAATGCAAGTAAATTTAACAACAAATAGCTTACAAACTACAGAATTTTCTCAAGAAAGCCAAGAGAAAAAGATGTTTTATGTAACACATTCTACCAGTATACGAGGTTTAAAAGTGTTTATTTACAAAGCAATTATTTTTTACATCTGCCGGTCAAAGTGAAAAGGTCCATGGCTTGTTTTTGAGGCTACAGCTCCCTATAAAAACTCAGCTGTTCTGGTGAAAATTTGAAAACTCTTCAAGATGAAGATGTTCCCAGAATGGGACAGTAGAGAATAATGGGACTGTTGGAGAAGAAAAGAAATGCAACCAGATAAAGGGAAATAACTTTTACAACACTCCAAACCACTTGGTCCCTGTAAATTATTAATTAAGGTGCTTAATTACTGATCACTGACTCGTTGTTTGTATCTGAATACGGTATGTTGACAAAGATTTACTTTAATGCTGCAAAGGTGATAATACTACTACTAATAATAATAATGTA
Source organism: Octopus sinensis (assembly GCF_006345805.1). Lineage (NCBI taxonomy): Eukaryota > Metazoa > Mollusca > Cephalopoda > Octopoda > Octopodidae > Octopus > Octopus sinensis. The sequence goes on along the minus strand of NC_043014.1, from coordinate 17,179,900 downwards.
ATAATAGAATTATGTGAACCTCTTGATCGTAAAGTAATTATTTCGAATTGGAAACTTAACAAAATTAGGAAAATATATTTGCTCGTCTTAATTAATAATTCTAATGAAATGAATTTCTGAAAACCTATGACGACTTTTACATGTGATGAATATTGTTGTATGTAATAAATGGATATAAAGGAAATTAACGGAAATAGAAGTGATAGAATAATTAATATGGATAATTCCATATAATTGTCCTAATTGTTGTTTATGAGGCCTTGATAATAAGATTACTTTAATGTTGTATTAATAATAGTGATGATGACGATGGTTTCAAATTTGCCCAAGGCCAGCAATCTTTGATGCGAGTGAGGGGAGAAGTAGAATATAGGAACTTAGTATTACCCGAAAGGGATGAAGGCAAAGTCGACCTCGGCCATATTTAAACTCAGGACTTTCCGCCAAAGTCGACATTTCACTTCAATTCGTTTCTGAGTGCATAAATAATAATGAAGATAATGATAGGGGCCTGTAATTTGGAGGGGAGACGTAATTCTATTGCCTGGACCCTAGTTCTTTTTATTGCTTTTTATTTCATTGACCTCGAAAGGATGACAGGCAAAGCAAACCTCGGTGGAATTTGAACTTCCAGAGTAAAGACGGACGAGTGTTACATGTACTATGGGATCTTTTCGGTTTAAACAGCAGTTTTTTTCTTGCTGTGTCATATGAAATTGTCACCTATAATTATGACCCTAGTATCGATCTATTGCATTTCAGTCTGTTTGGGGGTTAGGGTTAGTTAGGGGTGGTGGAAGGATATCGTTTTTCCTTCACAAATGTAAATAAACCCAATCTGTTTATATACTGATAGAATAATAGCAAGCTTAAAAAATAAAAACAGTAAGGCCTGGGATTGATTCATTTGATCAAAAATTGAAGGCGGTGCCCTGGCATGGCTGCAGTCTAATAACTGAAAGGAGTAAAAAAAAAGGTAAAAGATCTATGTGTTGTGTTCTTGAGCAAAACGTGTCATTTCCCATGCTCCTGTCCATTCAGCTGTAAAAAGTGACAGACGGGTGTTTCATTCAGGGAAAATGCTAAGGGTGGCATCATTGAAAACCTATAACAATGTGAGGAAGCACATTGTGACAACATCTGATAGTCTCTGGTTGATACACTAGTAGGGATACACACATGCATGTGTATGTACACAGTCATTATCTGTGGCCATGCTGGAGCACTGCCTTTAGTTGAGCAAATCGACCCCAAGACTTATTCTATCGGTGTCTTTTGCCAAACTGCTGAGTTATGGGGGACGTAAACACACCAGCATCGGTTGTCAAGCGATATTGGGGGGACAAACACAGACACACAAACACTCACAAGGTTTTGGTCAACTCAAGGCTACAGTAGAAGACATTTGCCCAAGGTGCCACCCAGTGGGACTGAACCTGGAACCATGTGGTTCGTAAGCAAGCTACTTACCATACAGCCACTCCTACCCCTATATATATATATATATGTGTGTAAGTATTTTTTAATCTTTTACTTGTTTCAGTCATTTAGACTATTCCCATGCTGGGGTACTGCCTTGAAGAGTTTTTAGTCAAATGATTCAACCCCAGTACGTTTTTTACAGGGATGCAAACAAACCAACAGTGGTTGTTAAGCTATGTTGGGGGACAAACACAAAGACACAAATATATTCTTCTATTCTTTTACATGTTTTAGCCCTAAGACTGTGGCCATGCTGTGGCATGGCTAATGAAAAATATGGAAATCTTTATGAATTTGCATGTCATTTTGTGCAGGGGCTATGCTGTATCATTCCAAGACAGGCTTTTTTCAGTTTCCATTTACCAAATCCACTCACAAGGCTTTGACTGGCCCAAGGCTATTGTAGGAGACATACAGTAGGACTGAAAGTAAGCTTCTTACTACACACCCATGTCTGCACCTAAAGTTACTGAAAGGGTCATAGCTCAATTAATTAGGGAGAGAGTTAGTGTAGATAGATGAGATGCAGTTCAGAGTTGTGTCAGGCCGAGGCACAATTGACGTCATATTCCTGGTTAGGTAACTGCAGGAGAAATATCAAGCCAAAAATAAATCCCTGTACCTGGCTTTTGTCAACATGGAGAAAGCCTTTGATAGAGTCCCCTGATCCTTTATTTGGTGGTCAATGCGAAAGCTAGGGATAGATGAGTGGTTGGTGAGGGCTGTACAAGCCATGTACAGGGATGTTGTCAGTAAGGTGAAGGTTAGCAACAAGTATAGCAAGGAATTCAGGGTGCAAGTAGGGGTTCATGAAGGATCAGTCCTCAGCCCCCTCTTATCAGTTCTCCAGGCAATAACAGAGAAATTTAAGACAGGCTGCCCCTGGGAACTCCTCTATGCTGATGACCTTGTTCTATAGCCAAATCAGTTCCAGAACTAGAGAAGCAATTTCAGGTATGGAAGCAAGGTCTAGAATCAAAGGGTCTTAGAGTTAATCTAGCAAAAAACAAAGTCTTAGTAAGTAGGTGAGCAGATAAGTCACAAATCTCTTAGGTTGATGACCCTGCTCGACTTATAGAAAAGATGTAGGTAGTAACTCCATAAGATGTACCCAATGGACACATAAGAAGTGCAGCAATATCAGAGGAAAGTTAACAGGAAAAATAGTTTTTGTGTATAGAATGTACACAAGTACAATTAACACTAAAAATGTACAGAAAATAGACTCCAGGCTCCATCAAATTCCAGCAGGAAAAAATAATGGTTGATAGCTTCCATTACCTAGGTGACCAAGTCAGTAGTGGAAGTGGATGCTCTAAGAGCATTGCTGCTAGAATAAGAATAGGCTGGGCAAAGTTCAGTGAGATCCTCCTTGACTGTTAGCGTTTCAGAGTATATATTTCTCGCTATGGTGTTTATGTAGCTGGAGTCAGGATTTATGTATAATGATAACACTTATAAGTAAGCTATAAGTGACGTATTTATCAATATATATTCCTACTTCAAAAATAAAATATATTTATCTATTTCCAAATAGGAAACATATAAAAGTAGTGTTACACAAACAGTAACAAAACACCACTATAAAAAGTGGTGACCTCCTGATGTGATCTCATAGATAAACCACCACATCATAAAAGTAGAGACACTTGTGAAAAATATATAAAATTTTCAATAGAAAATAGATGACAGTTTCATTACACAAAATTTGATTAACAGAAATATTTGATATTAAAAGTTGAAGGAAAAAGTACATGAAGAAAGAGAAAATAATTACTACATTACTTTATTTATGTACATTTAACATTTATAGTACAGTTGGAAAGTAAAGTCATTTTGTTGTAGAGAATTACAACTTAAAAGTCACACTAGCTAATCCTTCATACTAACTACTAGAGTTCACAACAATTCAGATAAGTCTTGTTGGATTTTTATCATAGACATGGCATAAAAAATAGCCAATATCTCAATGAGTGAGTGTCGTGGAGTTTAGTAACATCCTATGAACACTGATTAATTTCCCCCAAATCAGTTTTTTTATAACTGCTCATACCTGAATTCTAAGAACCATATTTTGTGAAAGAATTCTCTTTGACGAAAGTTTAGAATTCAAACATGGACAATAATTTTAACCAATGGGATTACCAACAATTATGCTTGTTCGGGCAAACGACCATTAAGTCATATTGCCACATTTTATGACTTGCTACAAAGTAAAATATTAGAAAGTAAAAAAGGTATACATACATACACATACACACATGCATGTGCACACACACACATACATGCACACACACACATATGTATGTTGCCTTCCCAGAAGGCAACCAGGCCCCATTTTCCTGCATGACAAGTGGGGGGGGGGGCACTCCCCACTATACGCACATATGTATATATAGATATATAAGTGTGTATACATACATATAACAACCTGGGAAGAACTGGAACCAGACTCCACCTGCTGAAAGAGCATTTTGTTTACAAAAATTACACAACAGATCAAGATATGAACTTAACAACAGACAACTTGGTTACACTGACATGTTACCAAAGCTTCTCTTAACTTTACTGAATTTCCTGAGAGACTCAGTAATTTCTGTTTCTTTTTATATCACTTGTTGGCTAAACTGCGGCTTCACAAGTCATTGTTTGGCACTGATCAAACAAATCCATGATGATCCTCTCATTTGTCTACAACTACATTGGCTAATGTCTCCTTTCATTTGTAAGTCAGTAAATAGTGATTTGCTTGAAATCTGACTGCCGTTTCTAGCATGTTGTATGACTATGCAGAAGCTCTTTTGTTCAATAAGGTACTTAGATTCACAATCAACAACAAAAAACATTTTCTGAGTGCAGAGGAAAACAAAATCCTTAATTTTGATATCTGGCTTCAGCATTAGTTAGAAAGAGGTCTGTATTTCGACTTGAACCTTGTATATAACTGGTATGAATTGCTGCAATCTTGGAGGACTGACAAATACCTTCAGCCAGATGTGGCAGTGAAATTGCAAAGCATTTAACTTACTGTTAAATTTATCCATTCACATTATTAATTCCTGCTGGAATTGACTTGTCTGCAGTTGCTAAAATAAGTTCCAGCAATATTCTGGCATTGATTTTATTGACTATACTTTATCCTTGAGCCAAGTTAAAAAGAACAATTTTCTTTTGTGAGTGCATATATTACAATGTGTAACATGATTTTTGTCCTTGGGTAGCAACTGTTATTTCCTATTTGCTTACTCCTAGAAAGTATGAAAAATGGCTAATACTAGCACTATGACCTGGCAATGCCGGGTCATAGGGCTAGTGCATGCATATACAGCTGCATACGTGCATGCATATACAGCTGCATACGTGCATGCATATACAGCTGCATACGTGCACACATATATGCGAGTACTGTCCAAATCTCTGACCAATCACATACAGCTAGCTAGCATTCAATTGGCATATCAAGTTTCAGGCATTTTGATTGGGTTTTGGATAGAAAATTCACAAAAAAGTCACTTCTATTGATTTTTTTTAATGGCTTTAATGGTGACTGGGGAAATGTAAAGATGTGCACGACCACCCTTGGACGGTTATGAATGACCATAGAAAGTGCGAGCCCTCTAACTGAAAAATTGTGGATTTGTATAAAGGACATGCACACACACACACAGACATTTTGTCGTTTATATATAAAGAGATTTCCTTCAAACTTTTCTTACATTTATTCAACCCCAAAGAATCCCTCTCAGCACATGACTCTAATGCTCCTCCATTACTCTTGCTCTTGCTCTTGATCAGAGATTGGTATTCACTAAGAGACATGTTCAGGTGGTTAAGGTCAAGCAACTGACAAGCAAACCTGTGGTTTTGAGCAGAATATTTGCTATAATGATATTTCTGCTTCAGCAACTCAGTGCTGAATCTGTCTGAAATGTAATGGAAAACATTGATGTCCAGGTTACAAAAGCTAAGATTGGAGGGAGTAGTAATCATTTCCTTTGATTTCTAGCTAGACGCAAATTGGAAATAATACTTACTCTTTTACTTGTTTCAGTCATTTGACTGTGGCCATGCTGGAGCACCACCTTTAGTCGAGCAAATTGACCCCAGGGCTTCTTTCAGTTTCTGTCTACCAAATCCACTCACAAGGCTTTGGTCGGCTCGAGGCTATAGTAGAAGACACTTGCCCAAGGTGCCACGCAGTGGGACTGAACCCGAACCATGTGGTTAGTAAGCAAGCTACTTACCACACAGCCACTCATGCTCCTAGACTTACTGACTAAAAACAAAAAAAAATTGAAATTTTGTTTCACAGCGTTATCTTTCTTGTACCAAGCCACAGTTGATTTAAGCTTTTGTAAGTGTAAAATCTAAAAGGATTAAGCATTAAAAAAAAATTGCTTGTTTTAATATTTGTGTCACTAATCTCTCTATGATGATATAGCAAATAAATTGAGAGGTTATTCACTTTATTTAGTAGACAAAATATAGGTCTACTGAATGCTTGAGTAGCTTTCTTGAAAGGCTTCATTCACAGTGATGGATTTTGCTAAGCATAGGCATTAATAAGTTTGCAAAAATTATACATTCTCTTCAATGGTCTCAATGCTAGTGATTTAAATTAAACATCAATTTATATAAAAGTTGCTTTTGAAATATTCATATTATCTGTCTGTATATATGTGTGTGTGAGTGTGTGTAATATATTATATTATGTGTTAACATGGGCCTCCTAACGACAAAGTAAACTTCAGTTAATCAAAATATCTTTGGCCTGAAGAGTAACTTGTGGTATACACCTTGCTTGGATTTTTGCCACTTCCAAGGTTCTACTTGCTACGAAACATATGTAGCCTGGATTTTATCTACTCCATTCCTTAACTCTTGTATTTTTATTTACACAATTTGGCAACCCTGGCTGACAACCATGAAATATAAAATAATTTTCAGCTTAGCATACTTCAATATGGGAAAAATTCACAACCTTCCACCCCAATAAACCACTAATGTTCCTGAAAGTTGTTTTTTCTTATGTAAAAAAATATATATATATGTGTTATATTAATTATCTTTTTTAATAAGTTTGATATATATTAAAATAATATAAATTAATTAATCTTATGTATTGGCTTAAGTTTTTCATTGTATGATTTGCCTAATAGCGGTTTTATCTCTAATTTAATATATGTGTATATATATATATACATATATATAAATTTAAATATATATATATATATATGTATATATATATATATATATACATATATATATAATATATGTATAATATATATATACATATATATATATATATGTATATATGTATATACATATATACATATATATATATACACACACATATATATATTATATATATATATATACATATATATATATATATACATACATATATATATATATATATATATATATATATATATATAATATATATATATATATATATATATATCAAGGTGTTGGGCTTCATGGAGGCAATGACAATGAACTGAGATGTCTGGTGATACGAGGTTCTTGAGAAGCTCCCTCTTACTTCAGAGAGACTGTGTTCTGGAAGTGCTGTATGTCCACCCACATTTAACAATAAAACTTTTCACACAACTTATCCCTCTAAATCAAACTTCATCTTCTCTTCCTCATTTTCTTGCACTATGCTCATCTCTTGCTCCCAAATCCTGTCCTCACTGCCCTGCCCACAGTATCATAGCTATCCTGTTGTGTCCCCATCCTCTATATACCCAGGTTTCACCAGTCAGTGCATTTACCCCTGTTGTGTGCATTCATATGAATTCACTATTCATGCATGCACCCTTAGTAATACTCTACCATCTCATTTATATTCTGATCCCTGTACCTTGAGGGTGTGCCCTGGCACATCACCACCATCTCTCACTTGCCAACTTCCTTTCATTCTTGATCATTCCTTTGGTTTCTCTCTCTGACTGGATAACTATGTATCTCCCGTAAAGCAAGACACCTATTTCTGGCCCTCTGTCACATTGTAACCTCTCATCACCTGGCACAAGACCACCTCCACCAATACCCCACCTCTCAACGGATCTTTGTCTTGTGAGTTACTTGGTGACCCAGCCAGTGCTGATGTCATGTAAAAAGCATCCAGTCCACACAATAAAGTGGTTGGCATTTGGAAGGGTATTTACTTGTAAAACCCATGTCAAAACAGACCTTGCCAGTAGTGGTGCCATGCAAAAAGCACTCAATCCACTCTGTAAGGTGGTTGGCATTAGGAAGGGCATCCAGCTGTAAAAACCATGACAAAACAGACAGTGAAACCTGGTGCAGTCTTCTGGTTAGCCAACTCCTGTCAAACTGTCCAACTCTTGCCAGCATGGAAAATGAACATTAAATGATGATGATAAAGTGTGTGTGTGTGTACGTGTACATACAGTGTGTTTGCTATTAGCAAATATATTATATTTATATTTTCAGGGTACGAATATTTTGGTATTTCCTGAAAACGGCCTTATTGCACATTTGAGAAATTATTCTCGTACTGATATTGAGAACTTTCTTGACATTATACCACAGCCTAATAAAGTGAAACCATGGATTCCATGTGATGAACCTGATCTCTATCCAAGAACACAAATTCAGGAAACTATTAGCTGCATTGCCAAAGAGAACAACATTTATCTTGTAGTCAATGTCGGAGACATGCAACCCTGCAATCACACAGAAGATTCAAACTGCCCTTCTGATGGACATTACCAATACAACACTATCAGGCTCAAATATTTTGTGCTCAAACTGACCAGATCAGGTCTGTCACAACTACCCTGCAATGTCATTCTAAAATTAAACAATGCATCATTGAAATTTCAAAGCTACAAGATAATGATTAATTCAGAGCAATGTGAATAAATAAGCATTATATTTGACAAAATAATCTGAATGCTAAAGGGTTAAGATATTTTTCCTTCTTTCTTTCTCACAATATATTTCTTTTTAATTCTTTGTCACAACTGCGCCTCTGTGGAACGTCCTTGGTATTTGCTTTATCCTTATGTCCTAACCTTCAAGAATGCAAGTATTAATCATATTAATATCAGATATCTTCACTTTCTCATATTTTGTGAAGTATTGAAAATGTTATGGAAGCTACCTCCAAATTCTCAGATTAAGCCATATTACAATAATTTGTTAAAAATAAGAAATGTCATTAGTTTTGTTCATTAATCAATAAAATCTAAAATCTCTTAATCATGCTTCTGGTTGATTTTCTCGATATTCAATTTTAAAACAATTTTCACATAATTTTTGAATAATTCATTTATGGTAATAATTTTGTGCAGTTAACACATGTATATATTTTAATTCAATAATTATTTGTTCGGTTTGTAAATATCAGGCTTGTTCCAGTTTCATAACATTAAGTAGATGTAACTTGAATTTCCTCCTGGAGAGGACAATATTAAAGATTCTTATGTGATCTACCACCTATTTCCATCATACATTAAAATTTTCATCTCAAGAACAAAATACTAGCCAATTTGAACTCTTAATCTATGAGAATGTAGTCTAACACCTTATCTACTCAACATTTATTAGCTATTTCAAATATGAGTGAAAATTGTAAAGGGCATTAACAGCTCCAAGAAATAAAAAAATAGATTGGAATTCATAAATGTATTTATTTACATTAGCATAAGGCCATACATTTGTTTGGGGAGTTCTTGCAAATAATTTCATTTTAGTCCATTGCTAAGTATTTAATTTGTAACACCTTGTGTAATACTCAACATTTATGCCACTGGTGGTAGCTTGTTACTTTGTACCAAAACATGATTGTGCAGTAGTTATAATTTAGTTAATTAATTAAGCAGTTAGCTATTTTATCTATCTGTAATGAATTAACTTTTATTTATCAATGCTTATATAGCACCCACTTTCAGTGGCAGGAGCAAGTATAACACGAATGATGGCAGATTAAAGGACAATTTTTATATGTCTATTGGCCAATGCTCATTAGAACCTTTTTTTCAGATGCTGAATCCCACCCTCTCCATGTTCTCTCCTGCCTCCCCTTTCATTTCCTCAGAGTTGACACTATCAATGTAGGCACATTGAAAGGTAGGTCAGGCAGCACTGGCAATGACCACACTCGAATGGTGCTTTTTACGTGCTGCCAGCACAGAAGACAGTCAGGCGGTACTGGCATCGACCATGCCAGAACTGTATGTCAGCATTAAAAAAAAAATCCACAAATGGCAGACCATATCTTTGTGGCCGGTGATTTCAGTGAACATGTTGGCCAGCACCTGGATGTCTTCAACATTATACATAGGGGCTATGGAATTTTTCCTGAAACAAGGAAGGAACAGGGCTACAGGAGTTCTGTGATGTGAATAACCTCATGATCTGCAACACCAACTTCAAGAAACCAGCCAGTAATCTGATAACCTACAAATCCAGTGACCAACACTAGTCAGATTGACTGCTTTCTCACCAGAAAGTGAGATACATGGTTGGTTATAAATGCAAAGACCTTCCCTGGTGAAGAATGTACCCCTCCACATTGGTTAGTCATGACTTCAGGTTAGGAGGATTCCAAGAAGCAGACCAGTCTGGAAACGAAGGATTTGGAAGTTTTAGAATCCTTTGAATAGTCAGTGATTTAGAGACGCCCTAATTGAGACATTTAATGAGGAAGGCTATAGGCATGGAACAGAAGACAAGTTCCTATGGGTCAACTTACTAAATGCCACAGACCAAATATGTGGATAGTGCAAAGTCCCAATCAGATCTAGTGTGGCGTGGTAGAGGAGTGTGTAGTAGACAGGGCCATTAGAGCAAAGAAATATTCTTGGAAGAATGGTAGTAGCAGAAAGGAAGAAGTTTACCAACATTCTGTGGCATGAGGTGTTTCGAATTGTAAGACAGCGTCAGAGAGAATTGTGATGTAGGCAATGCGGAAGCTAGGGGGTTGATGAGAGTTGTACAAGCCATGCCCTCCAGGTAATAACGGAGGAATTTAATACTGGCTACTTATTTTGAGTTCCTCTACACTGACGACCTTGTTCTTATAGCTGAATCAGTATAAGAACTAGAAGAAATTTCAGGTAAGGAAGCAAAGTCTGGAGTTAAATGGCCTTAGAGTTAATTTAGCAAAGACCAAAGTCCTAGTAAGAGGAAAACAGACAACTCACTGATCCCTTCAGGGAGATAGTCCTGCTCAATATGTAGGTGAAAATTCCATATGGTGTACCAAGTGCAAGCTATAGACTCAAAAGGTGCAGTGGTGTAGTCATTACTTGCACCCTGAATTCCTTGCTATACTTGTTGCTAACCTTCACCTTACTGACAACATCCCTGTACATGGCTTGTACAGCCCTCACCAACCACTCATCTATCCCTAGCTTTCGCATTAACCACCAAATAAGGAACATACAGGGGAATTCTTAGAAGTGGTAAACAGTTTCCCTTACTTAGGTGACCAAGTCAGCAGTGGAGGAGTCAGCTAAGAAAGCATAGCTGTTAGAATAAGAACAGGCTGGGCTAAGTTCAGGGAGTTGCTACTTTTGTTGGTGATGAACACTGAATGATGATTTTATATATATCACCATTGGTGACTGATAGTTCCATTGGTTACTGCTTTCCAACAGGAATTTCTGACAGTACAAGACAAGGGAGTGTATTTCAGTACAGAATAAAAACTAAGTATCTTATAGATCACCAATTTTTGTTGTTTTCTCATTGATGTTTATACCTTTCATTTGTTTACATTTATATACACACACACGGAGTTGTTCAACCTAATGTAACATAGAAGACATTTGACTAAATTGTTCAGCAAACTTGGTATCAAATTGCAAAATGAACTTATATAATGCAATGCTAAAGTTTACTACCTTATCTGAACTGACAAGGGATTCCAAAACGTCCACTTTTCCATACTTGCATGCATTGGAGTTTCTTGAGGCAGATTTGCTATGACCAGATGTCCTGTCACCAACAGTTTCCAAGCAAGGTAATATTTCTCCATGGCCAGACATATCCTTGCAGAATATTGGAAATGAGATTTATGATTACAAATGTCAAGACAAACAAGCACACATGACAGGTTTCTTTGTTTCTGTCTATCAAATCCTCTTACAAAAGTTAGGTCAGTCCAGGACAACAGAAGACACTTGTCAAGAGCATCATGCAATGGGACTGAACCAGAAATGATGTGTCACTGGTATATATTTTTTACTCCTGGCCTTCACCACACATCTGCTTTCTATGTTCTGTTTGTTCCCCTACCATAAGTATGTATTGTGTTAACCCTAACTATGAATAGCCACAAATTTTTTTTTAATGTTCCCCCTTATCAATGCCATTCAAAATATGATTCGCAAAATGAAACCATTCTATTTGAAGTAGATACTTAGAACACTTGAAGGGGGCGGGGGGAAACAACAAACAGATGAAATTTTAAATTTATAATTTATTTGAGAAATTCAGACTTCATGTAAAATATTGTAACTTGAGAGAAATTAAAATAACATGAATTTGAAAACATTTAGTATCTAGAAGTAAAATAAGACCCAATCCTTAAGGCTTTCAATAACCTGCATGCAATGTAAGATGAAGTACTCCCAAGTTAGGAATTATTAAGAAAAAAGCTGATCATTATTGTGTGTGTGTATATGTATATATATATATATATATATATTCTTTTCTACTCTAGGCACAAAGCCCAAAATTTTGGGAGGGGGTAAGTCGATTAGATCGACCCCAGTACACAACTGGTACTTAATTTTTCGACCTCAAAAGGATGAAAGGCAAAGTCGACCTTGGCAGAATTTGAACTCAGAACGTAAAGACAGACGAAATACCATTAAGCATTTCCCCCGCCGTGCTAACGATTCTGCCAGCTCGCCTTATGGAAGACCAGCAGTCTTCCCATGTATACCGGCCTCCCCTCTCCACACCGCCAGTGTTACCCAAGGGAAAGGCAAAGGCCGATACAGCTTGGCGCGCACACACACACACATAAAGTGTAAGATTTAACTGATTAGCATTAGCTATTTAAAATTGCCTTAAAACTTAATCTTATTAAGAATGTTACATAAAAAGCAAAGATTTTGTAAGAGAATGCTATAAATTTAATTATCTTCTTAGATGTTAATCTGTTATTACCTCCCCTTACACTGTGGTTTACTTTATGTACAGCAGTAAAATATTTATAGCTGGTCAGGTACATGTACATAAAACATACCCAGAAAGTTACAACAATGTACCAAGTCATAATTTTAGAATTTACTTAGACGATGGTATACAAAAGAAAAAAACCACTATTGGATTTAGAGTTAGTCATCTTTAATCAGAGACTGGTTGCCAAAGTAATTCAAAATCTGAGTCAGCCAGATGTAATAAATAATAAATAGCTCTGAGACCAGATATATTAACTGCTGCTTGCTACATACATGTAATGAGAGAGAGATGGTGTGTCATGAAAGACACACCACCACTTCCAACACCAACCACAATGTTGAGTTAATAGTAATTTAAATATTAGGTCAAAGTTTATATGATCTACAAAGCTCCAAAAGACCATCACATGAAATGTTTTCTTTTTAGTTTAATTACAAAAATATTTCATTTTGTATCACAGAATGCTTCAATGATGACATTTAAGATGATATCCATTTGATAGTTGTCTGTATGTGACAAGATTGCATTTAACAGTCTGTAATGTAGTTTCACCTAAAGAAAAATACAATAAATCTTCAGTTAGGCAAATTCTTTACTAGATGCATTGAGTAATGTTCATATTTCTTCCGAAGAGCCAAGATCTTCAGTCTGTGAGAAGGATCTAAAATAGGTTTCAACACTTGCTCAGTGTTTTCTATCCGACGTCGAAACCTCTCTGAATCAATATGAATTTGTACCCATTCACCTTTACGGGCAGCTTGGTAGGCATAGCTCCATGCAAGCATAAGGTGCTTGGTTTCTAACTTCTCATCAGCAGCAAAACGAACCTGTGGAGGAAAAACAGTAATAAGAAAATAAAAGATCAATTTCAGGGAAAGCAAACTAACACCATACTTTTTCAATAATACTGCTCTCAAGGCAATGGCAGATATACAAAACATAAAAATGGTGCTTATATATTTTAGCCTTCACATTTTATTCAAGTGATTTTGAAGATTTGTCACCCCATCATTATTCATACCTTTATTATCATCATTGAGTTTAATGTCTGCTTTCCATTCTGGCCTGGGTTGAACAGTTTGACAGAACTGGCAAGCCCGGAGGCCGAACTAGGGTCCAATCTGATTTGGCAAGGTTTCTAAAGCTGGATGCCCTTCCTAATGCCAACCACTCCAAGAGTGTAGTGGGTGCATTTTACATGCCAGTCAGGCAGCACTGTTATCACCCAGGACTACAATTTCACTCGGTTCAACAGATTTTCACAAGCATAACATACAAGCCCAACAGAAGATAGGTGGAGCAGAGATGGGATCTTTTCCTTTTGAACGGCACTTTGTAACATAATTTCTAGGTAACTAAAAAGTTTTAAACTTCGTATACTGGTAGAATGTGTTTATAAAACATCATTTTCTCTTGGCTTTATTGAGAAAATTCTATAGGTTGTAAGATATTTCATCTTTAATTTCGAGCATTTCGGCAATTTTAACCAATCGCTGGAATCCATTTAGGTAAATAACATTCTGTGCATAATGAATATGTCACCGCCTTTAGTCGAGCAAATCGACCCCGGGACTTATTCTTTGTAAGCCCAGTACTTATTCTATCGTTCTCTTTTTCCGAACCGCTAAGTGACGGGGACGTAAACACACCAGTATTGGTTGTCAAGCAATGCTAGGGGGACAAACACAGACACACACATACATATATATACATATATACGACAGGCTTCTTTCAGTTTCCGTCTACCAAATCCACTCACAAGGCATTGGTCGGCCCGGGGCTATAGCAGAAGACACTTGCCCAAGATGCCACGCAGTGGGACTGAACCCGGAACCATGTGGTTGGTTAGCAAGCTACTTACCACACAGCCATATTTACTTTTCGATAATTTCTTCGGGTTTTTTTTTTTTTTTTTGCTGTCAACACGAAAAATTGGAATTCTAAAAAAAAAAACCCAAAATAACCGGTCTTTGAGTTCGGACTATGTACTTTGAAAAGAGTTAATTCCATTGATTAGCTAACATTAATGTTAAATAGTATTAATACATTCCTAATGAGAGAGATAGGAGGGAACCCCAAAATCCCCAGCTCGACCCTCAATCTGATAAAGACAAAAAATCGTAGTCAGTTGAAGAGGACATACAAAATGATGCATCCGTTTGAGGGCCACGGAATATACGCTTTGTGAACTGTTATTAGATAAGCTTAAATAGGTTGAACAAACGTTTGACATGTTTTTCTACCAACTGCAATTAAATGAACAACTGCAATTAAAACAATTTATGCGAAAAGCAGCTTGAAATTACACGGCAAATGTAACAAATGCTGATTGAAAGAACCAGCTGCTAATATAAACAGAAATAAAAATTAGATTATTTCCTGATTTTTGGAAAGAGGGAATATTCAAATATACAACATATGGCATTCAATAGTTTACATAAACCAAATGAGAAAAGAAATTACAATATATGTTCACGTGAAATTTTTAAGGAAGTAATACAAATTCAACCTTAGAAGCTTTATGATGTATGTTCGTGTCCATATAGACTCGATTCCATCGGTCGTTGGCTTTTCCTACGGAATTGGGAATGGAGTCTGTATTTTCAGTTTTTGTATTTTGAGTATTTTCAAACAGTTTATTGAAAGAAAAGCAAGGGGTATCAGAGAACAAGATATCATCGTAATTTTCATCACTAACACAATCATCGCTATCCTGCCCATCATGAACAGAGCTGTGCAGATCAGTAAAAGAGTCTAAATTAGTGGAATTCATTGGACTTCTGTTGCTCGCACTGAATGACCAGTTGTGGACGCGCGGCTGCGCAAACCGGGTCCAGTCTACGCTATTAGTACCCTGAATAGTAAAGGCTGGCAAATAAAAAATTATAAGACGTGTACACTGATATATGTTCTAAAACGTGTTAGCGAATGTTTTTTTTTAAATATTTCTAGTACAGACATATATACAACAAAGTATATAAATATATATGCGTGTAGGTATATATGCATAAATGTGTGTGCGTGTGTTTACACAGAGCAAGAGACTACATACAATACAAAAACATCCCTGAGATGATTTTCCCGCCTCCGACCCAACTTTCCCGCTCTAACGTATCTCACATCCATGTGTTTGATGTCTGTGAAGAAAAAAAACGAATCAATATAAACATTGTGTGTGTGTGAACGAAGAGAGAGACTAAGAGGTGCAGAACGAAGAGCGATAGTTAGAACTAGAAAAATTTGAGGGAATATATTAGGGAGAGACAAAAAGGAATATAAAGGGTTACACTGTTGGAAAGTGTGTAGAGGGAATATGATTCTTTTTTTTTTCTCTTCTATCAGGATTCTAACACAATTTTTAATCTTCAGATATTTTTAAAATATACTAAGCCACTGGTTTAATTGATTAATATCAATTTCTACCCTTATTATTTAATTTATATATACATATATATATATATATATATATATATACAAAAAAAGGGTGAAATATAATTAATTTAATAAAATTTATAAATTTCACCTAGTAGATTTATCGGTATGGAAAAGACCATATTTGGTAAGGATTATATTAATTAGAATAAAGGGTTAATTACAACAAGTTGCTCAAAACCACATACCGAAAATATTAGAAATAGCAGCCAAATTGATCACTATTTCTCCTAGGGATTTCGTTATTTTCTTTCTTTTTACCATATACAGGTTACAAATTCTGTTTGTTTGTGGAGACTTAAAAAAAAAATTTTTTTTTTAATAGTAGGAGAAATAGTGATCAATTTGGCTGCTATTTCTAATATTTTCGGCAGGTGGTTTTGAGCAACTTGTTGCAATTAACCCTTTATTATAATTTATATATATATATATATACATATATACACATATATATACACACACATGTCTACGTCTGTATCAGTATATATTTATGTATCTATTTATCTATCCACCTGTCTGTCTATCTCTACTCATCTATCATTTAGCTATCTATCTATATTTATATTTATATATGTGTGTGTGTGTGTGCGTGCGTGTATAAGTGTGTGTGTGTACGTTATGAACACGTCCATGATTATGAATGTATACATATGTGTGTATATATGTTATTTTTTTCTTACGCATATTGTGCGTGAATACAGTCACAGATAAACATAGATGAACGCGCAAGCTCATATGTGCATAAATATACATTCGCCAACAAATACCTATTCACGTGTAGGTGTGGTGTGTGTGTGTGTACGTGTCTGTGGTGTGTGAGAGACTATGAGTATATAATTGCCCGTCTCGCGACATTGCCCCGGAGAAATTGAATTCTTTCTTCAAAACTTCAAAGCAGACGACAGTATCACAACCTCCAATATCATTTTCATTGGCTGGCAGTAAACAAAATATTTACACCGTGAAGAAGTCATATAATTTCTAGAGTAATGCACATTCATATCTACCTACTTATCTATGCTACACAAACACACACACACAGACGCTCACACACAGACGCTCACACACAGACGCTCACACACACGCACACACATACACACATACATATATATATACTCTTTTACTTGTTTCAGTCATTTGACTGCGGCCATGCTGGAGCACCGCCTTTAGTCGAGCAAATCGACCCTGGGACTTATTCTTTGTAAGCCCAGTACTTATTCTATCGGTCTCTTTTGCCGAACCGCTAAGTGACGGGGACGTAAACACACCAGCATCGGTTGTCAAGCAATGCTAGGGGGACAAACACAGACACACAAACACATATACACACATATATATATATATATACATATATACGACAGGCTTCTTTCAGTTTCCGTCAACCAAATCCACTCACAAGGCATTGGTCGGCCCTTGGGCTATAGCCCAAGATGCCACGCGGTGGGACTGAACCCAGAACCATGTGATTGGTTAGCAAGCTACTAACCACAGAGCCACTCCTGTTGTTATATTTTATTGTATTCTTTTATTGTATTTTATTCATGTACATGCATACATACACAGTTTACGAAGTATTAAAGCTTCAGCTTTCATCCTCACATCAGTTGTGACAAAAAATGATTCCCTCTAATTTTCTTGTTCCCTTTTGTTATCAATTGCCCAAAACTTTAAATGGAAATCTCAGTACTAATGTCATTAGTATTCTTGTGAAAATGTGTAATTTCACCACATAAACAACTCAGTTACAGTCTCCAACAGTTTTTGCAAATTTTTTTTTCACATTGATTTTCTGAAATTTTTTATTGTGGATTAGAAAAGGACACCAATTTCATTTTGCTTAGCAGTAAATCTGAATTTTAAGGATTCTCAGAAGACCTGGAAAAATCTAGCAAAATATACAGCAAATATAAAAATCACCTGTGTGACTATATATTGGATTGTTTTGATTTCCAAAAGCTCCAGTAGTAACAAGGAAAATAAATTCATACCCTAGATGGTATAAGACTGGAAACTGCTTCTCTTGCTAATTTTTCATCCTTTGGAGGTTAATAAAAAAAAAAAAAATTTCTAGCAAGAAACTTAAAGACTACGATGGAAAAACCTGTAGTGGTATATATCCTTGTTGATATTATTATCAAACACACACACATATATATATATATATATATATATGGCACCCATGCCATTGGAACGTTAAAAGCACCATCCGAGCGGGATCATTGCCACTGACTGGCTCCTGTGCCTGTGGTATATAAAAAGCACTATTCGAGTGTGATCGTTACCAGCGTTGCCTTACTGGCATGTGAAAAACAACATTTGAGTGAGGTCGTTGCCAAGTGTCACTGGATTGGCTCCTGTGCCAGTGGCACATAAAAAACACCATTTGAGCATGGCTGTCACCAGAACTGCCTGACTGGCCCTTGTGCCGGTGGCATGTAAAAGCACCCATACACTCTCAGAGTGGTTGGTGTTAGGAAGGGCAGATCAGATTGGAGCCTTGTGCAGCCATGGGCTCTCCAGACCTCAGTCAAACTGTCCAACCCATGCCAGCATGGAAAGCAGACGTTAAACAATGATGATTTCCAAAAATATTAAACCAGGAGATTTTATAAATTGTTTCCTTTTATTTTGTTTGAATTGATTACTGCAGACATGAACCATTATGCAGAAAATACACAAAGAGGAAATCCAAGCATGTTTGCTATTAACATTATTATGGGGCATAACAAAGCTAATCAGGATTACAAATTGATAGATAATCCAATAATGTGTGCAATTCTTCTATATTATTGTATGTGGAGGTGCAATGGCCCAGTGGTTAGGGCAGCTGACTCGCAGTCGTAGGATCACTGTTTCAGTTCCCAGACCAGACGTTGTGAGTGTTTATTGAGCAAAAACGCCTAAAGCTCCATGAGGCTCTGGCAGGGGGTGGTCGTGAACCTTGCTGTACTCTTTCACCACAGCGTTCTGTCACTCTTCCTGTTTCTGTTGTACCTGTATTTCAAAGGCCCAGCCTCATCACACTCTGTATCATGCTGAATCTCCCTGAGAACTATGTTAAGAGTACACATGTCTGTGGAGTACTCAGCCACTTTCACATTACTTTCATGAGCAGGTTCTTCCATTGTTCGGATCAACTGGAACCCTTGTCATCACAATTGGCAGAGTACCACTTTTAATTATTGTATGCCCAATAGAATATCAGCTAATAACTCCTTTTCTGTGGTGATAATTAAACATTTAAATAATTTTAGATTTTGTTGAATTTACCTGTAATTAGATTTACTTTGAGACAAAAGTTATGAAATAAATTAGGTCAAGGACCATTTGTCAAACTGCATTCCAAAATTCATATTAATATGTTAATATATAAATAAATTTTGTTGTTTTTGTGAAACCAGTCTACAGTCAGTTTTGTAGAATTTAATTGAAAGACATAAGTAGTGTATTTTGGTTAGAAATATAGTAATGAAAGTGTTAGACCTTATATAATTCTAATCCTCCTATTTCGTTGGTTTATCTATGTAGTAGTCTTGCATGTTGACCAATGAAATATTATTTTGCAGTTGTTAACATATGACATGGAAAGTTAATATAGTAATTACAATATAAATATAAGCAAATGCTGTCTTCTTCATTGTTGGACCATTGACAAATAAACTCACATAGTCTGGAAATAGAGAAGAAAGGAAAAGAAATAAACTACAAGAGTAGATGAATTCAACAAGCATCAACAACCATTAACAGTTCAGCATTCACAGATTACTCTGTCAAATATGATACTTATTTATTCACATTGTTTTAAATTAAACCTATATTACCTCATAGCTTTGAGATTTCAATGATGTGATTTAGTTTTAGTATAACATTGTAGGCTGGGTGTGAGAAGTAGGATCTGGCCAGTTTGAATCTAAAACAGGTAAACTATTTTGACCAGTTTAAATGCTAAAGGGTTTACTGATATTTCTTTTCCTGTTGGTCATTGATAATCAAATTTCAAGGACTTGCTTGAGCTCTAACATTCAAATATTCTGTCAAAAGCAGGGCTGTGGAGTGGAAACAAAAAAACTTTGACTCTGACTCCTCTTTATGTAATTAAGCGTAATTAATTAACATATATCACATAAAGAATAAAAACATTGTGGGTCAGAGTCAGTGTAGTTTTACCGATTCCAACTCCACTGCCCTGGTCAAAAGTAATGCTTACTTATTGACATTGTTTTGATTATCATTTATTAACTCATAGCTTTTAGATTTCAATGATGTGTAATTGTTAGTTTTAGAATGATATTGTAGGATAGGTATGAGAGGCAGGATGTGGCCAATTTAAAACTAAAGAGGTTAAACTTTGAGCAAAGCTCCATTAAAGCTTTTGATTCTTGCATCGCTCACTCCCATTCCAACCCCTGCACCCAGTTGTCTTGGACATTTTTAGTCTGCCGTAACTTGACTCACTGAGATCTGAATGAGAGAAATCTCATATGTGCAAAGACCACCTGAAGTGGTTCAAATCAGTTCTGGCTAGGTCATCATCATCGTTTAATGTCCACTCTCTGTGCTGGCATGGGTTTCATGGTTTGACATGGAGCTAGATAGCAGAGAGCTGTCCAAACTTCAACAGTCTATTGTGGCAAGGTTTCTACAGCTGGATGCTGTCATTCCTAATGCCAACCACTTTGTAGAGTGAGTTGGATGCTTTTTATGTGCCACTGGCATGGGTGTTGCAACATAGAACTGGCACGACTGAAAACCTGTGGGAAACAGCAATTTTACTTAGCTTGACATGTCTTATCCAGGTACAGCAAATCACCACATCGCTTGGTCCCTTTTAATTTCCACAATGAGGCCTAGCATCCAAAGATCCTTTCTCACTACTTCTCTCCACATCTTCTTGGTTCTACCCCTTCAACAAGTACCCTCCACAATTAGAACTCAGTACTTCTTTACGTAGCTGTCCTCATCCACACACATCACATGACTAAACCAGCACAGTCTTCTCTCTTGCCCACCACATCTGATGCCTCTCATACCCAGTTTCCTCTTAAATCATTTACACTCTGTTGTGTGTGTGCACACTGACATTACCCATCCAGTGGAGCATGCTAGATTCATTTCTTTCAATCCTTCACAAGTCCTCTGTAGTCAAAGCCCATGTGTCACTGCCATGTAACATAGCTGTATGTACACAGGCATCATACAATCTGCTTTACACATCTTGTCTTTTATATGTTGGAAATGACAGATACATACCATTACTTACCTACAAGATTGCAATATGCTTGCAAATAGGAATTCTCACAAGTAATAATAAATGTCCCCCCATTAAGTTTTGTGGTTCTATTTCTTAGATCCTGAAAACCAACCGAGTTAATCTATAAAGAAAATGAAGAAAGAAGCTGGCGTTTACCGTAGTTGGAAAATGAAAAAAGATGTGGAAGTTAACAAGCTTCTACAGAATGTAAGATTTTTTTTTTACTCTTCTTATTTTTGTTCTTTTTCTATTGTGTGAATAATACAGCTTATTGCATGTAACTTGGAAATTTTAGATCCGTATTGTTTAATATTATTTAATGTATTTAATATTTTTAATTATTAAAAAAAATCTATACTATTTTATCTTCTATTATATAGGACCGAAAAAGACAATTTGAAATCCAAAAGCTACAAAGAGCTCAAGAAAAGCAGCAGGCCATACTTAAAAGGAAATCTGAAGAGGTTTTGACTTATTCTTCATAAATTTTCCTTCATTTTTTGTTTTTCGTTCTAATGTGCACGACTATGAGATTAACATTGAATAGTATTTTACAAAAAAAGAATTGTACTTTTAAAAAGTTTTTTTACTTATTCAGTCATTGGACTGTAGCCATGCTGAGGACTGCATTGAAAGCTTTTAGTTAAACTAATACCCCGCCGCCCACCGACTTATTTTTAAAGTCTGGTACTTCTCCATTAGACTAGCTAAGGTGCTAAATTGTGGAGGCATGACAAACCAATACCAGTTTTCAAGCAGTGGTTGAAGATAACACACCACACACACACAATGTGGGCTTCTTTCAGTCCACCTACTAGATCCACTCACGAGGCTTTGGTTACCTGGCGTTATAATAGAAGACACTTGCCCAAAGTGCCACACAGAACCCAAGACCATGTGGTAGGAAACGAGACTTCTTAGCACACAACCAAGACAAGATAAGATGATACAATTCTTATTTTGTAAAATACTTATCCTATGTAGGCTGCAGTTGCAAA